>NC_079162.1:75617706-75961103 GCF_947563725.1 Argiope bruennichi | reverse complement strand
TTACCAATCACATGATTGTATTTTCGGAAATTGCATCCGGATGTCTGCGGTTTTTATTTATTTATTTATTTATTCAGTATTAGATCTATTTTTAAAATATATTCTACTATAAAATAACTTATGGAAAATACGGATGAAAAGATATAGTTTGACCTTTTTCTTGTCTCATACACTAAGTACAAAGAGTTAATACTGTAATTGCCATATATCTCTGTATTTCTTACCTCTATGAACTTGAAAATCAGATTTTTGAAATTATCTCTTTCTATCTGTCTGTCTGTAAATACGATATTTCAAAAGCGCAGTAAGTTAGAGCAATGAGAAAAATGTACATATTCTTAATGCATTGCATATAATCTAAACACCAAGATAGATTCTATTGAAATATGGACGAAATTAGTCGAAGAGAAGCCAATCTATAAGTATGCAAAAATTCCAAAGAGCTATGTGGATGAAATTTAACAGGCAGATTTACCATCAAAATTTTGGATTTGTATTCGTTTTTAAGCTAAATATGTCTTAAAGTTAGTCAGTATGTCCGCATGTGTGTGAAACACGACAGTTCAGAAATACTACGATTTAGATAAATAAAATATGGCATGCGGTCTTTGACTAAAATTATAGAACTGTACCAAATTTTGAATCCATTCAATGAAAAGGACGGCTCCAAAATGTATATTCAATTTTCTTCACTATACTGCGAAGTACAATATGCATTATTTTGTGTCATTATATACCGAGGTTGAGTGAAAGAACACTCACACTTGTAGACTGTCGAGAACCTTCGATTTGCTACCTCTCTGCCAAGAGTATTTCAATTTGCATATCCACTCAGGTAATCAGAGGAGATCAGAAGGAAGACAGAAGAGAAGTTGTTGAATTGTCTATGATATGAGAATCTGAGTAAGCACAAAATCAATCATACTGTGTCATTATATACTGAAGTCAGGTAGAGGAACACTCACGCTTGCGGACTGCCGTGACCTTTGAAGGTTTCCCACGTCCTACATTATACAATTCCCGTTAAGCGCTCAGGGGATCTAGAGGAGGAGAGGAGAAAAAAAAGGCTTAGAGTTTTGACGATATGAAAATTTTACAAGCACAAGACGAACCACACTATGTCATTTCATACCAGAGTCTCCTAGAAGGGCGCTTACACTTGCAAATTGTATTGACCTTCGAGGGTTTGCGCCCTCTTAAGCAGAGTTCACACGAGACCAACTATTACGAGCAATAGAAGGCCACGCCTACCTCAGGAAGATCATGTGACCCCAATGGGACAATGGCAAGTAGTTGCCCAGATGAGACAACTATTCGCCATTGCCTCATTGTGGTCACGTGATCATCTTGAAGTAGGTGGACTTTTTATTTCCCGCAATAGTGCCTCGTGTGAACGCTGCTTTACACTATACCACTCCTGGTGTACTTTCGAGAAACGCAGAGGACGGTAGATGGAGAACAGAAATACTATTGAAATAGATTGTCTAAGATTTAGAAAGTCGAGGGGAGAACGTTTCTGTTGGGTTTGTTTTTTTAAACTAAATACTATCGAAAGAAAAATATTATCATCAAATACTCCAATATGAGAATGTAACAAATCTCATTTTATGATGAATCTCTTCATATATCCTTCCGATATTTTAGAAGGATTGATGCGTGATTGTTCCAAGCCAATCACGTGACTCAATGTTCAGGTATAACTCAGCATTTAACTCTATTTATCTTACATGTACTGAAGCCTTTCTTGTTGCAGGATGAACAATGAATTGCACGTTGAAATTGAAAAGGCGAATTTGACACACATCACGTGATCGCAAATTGACCTCATTCAATAAGAAGCACAATCGATACGACTTATAATTTTTTTTCATTTCCCGAACAACGCCAGCAGCGCGTAAAACTTCGGTTAAGCGGAGCAGTATGTTATTTCAAGTAGTGGTTTTTGCTAAATCTTAAATTGCTACTCAATACATCCGTAAATGTTTATTTAGTGGAGCATACAGTGCCATATTTTTTATTGAATTCGAGACTTTTGAAGTCCTTATTTCTCAATCATCTGTAAGAATCACTTGAATGGTTTAAAACGTCTTTAATTTAATTTTGTTTACTTAATTCTGTGAATAATTCCTGATACAGAACTCGTCAAGTTATTCAATTTAAATAACAGTTCAATGAATTTCCGTGAAAATGAAATGTAAATCACTGAATTTTTCAAGTAGTTATTGTTTTAGATATATTCCGCGTCTGCTTTTGACTGTCTGTTGAATATACTTTATAATTAATATGCTAAAGTTTTGCTATGATTATAAAAATAAGCATTTTTGGAATATATTTCGGGTAGTGGTTTTTATTAAATTTTAAAATACTATTCAATACTTCTGTAAATATTTACTTAAAAGAGAATGTCGATTTAAATCCGATGTTTACCGAAACTTCTAAATTTTACTACCAAAGCATCAAGTTAATTAAGATATTAATTGAAGAGTAAAGTGTATGCAAATATGGATTCAGTAAGGTGTTAAAACACCTTAGGATAAAAACGGTCTCTGAATGTCACTTTTGTGAATTTGCCTGTAACCTTTCATTTTAAAGACTACACTTGCATGAAAATTGAAAAGATCTAATGTTTGAATATTTGATAAAATTCAAACTTAAGATCTCAAATCGTAATGAAGTGTCGATTGAACAGAACTCATGCGTAGGAAATTCCACTCAGCATTTTATTTCATTTATATTCCATTCGATATCTCTTTGGCATACAAGTGAATTTAAATTAGAATGAGGAACCTTTATTTGATCTTATAATCAGTGGTGTTGTTATTGCTTAGGAAATCTGCATAGAAAATTAATAAAGACATTTATTGACAAGAAAATGCATGAAAACGTATTTACACTTACATTTCATTTCAAGTTCATATACTGAATGATTCATAAGTCAAAATTTTATAAATCAATGATTTATGAAAGAATAGTAATAAAAAAAATATTACACAGATTGGATGAAAATGATACCGTTTTTTACTTCCTCGTTTTCGAAGAATACGTCGAAAATTTCGATCTTAAGTTTTTGACTCCACGTTCGAGACCTTCCTGAGCCAGAAAAGTATATTTTTGGAATAATGTTTCTTTTTCTGTGAACCCGATAACTCACCAAAAATTTGAACTAGATAGATGAAATTTGGCACATGATCTTTAAATAAAATTTGCAAATTTCTATCAAGTTTTGAACGAAATTCGTTCAAAGAAAGTCTGTCTGTTCATCTGAGTGCAAGTAAGTACGATAACTGCAAAACTTAAAAATTTAGTTCTCTGTTTAATTATTTAAAGCGTAAGTCATATCACTAACTCTCCGACCCGCTTCAAAAATAAAAAACTGAATGACCGGACCTCCGCTACAGCAACACTGGCGGGAACTGTGGTTGAGTCCTAAGGGCCATCAACGGCCATGGTACAACCCTACCCTAAGGAAGTACGTCCCGACATCGATGGAAGGAGCCAGACCCCCACCTTTTCGTGCCAAGGTGGTGAGAACCAACCACCATGCCGGAAGCTCCTCATCCTCATTTACGAGGTGCCCCCCCCGTTGGGATGCATCTAAAGTATAGATCGGAGTCAAATTTTGAATCCTACATGTCAGCTGGCTGTCGGTCTGTACATTCGTATGCATATAAACTCTATAATTCAAAAGCGCATTTACTTAAGTAATGGAAGTACTGTATTTGATTTCGTTACTAAAATCGTAGTTCTGTGCGACAGTTTCAGTTAAGTCGGAGTTAAAATTGTTTGTTCGGTTTTCTCTACTATATTGTGAAGCATAAAACTCTCATGTGAAGAACTCAAATAAAAATCGGAGCATTCGTGTCATTCTCTGCTTTGTCTTTTGCCCACAATCTTATATGGAGGTAAGGAAATAACACCTTTATCAGAATATACGAGAAAGTTTCAGGGAAACCACTCTCCAAAAATTATTGCTTCCATATCACTTCCTAGAAGCCAAAAATGATTGCTTCCATAGCTGCTTATAATTTAAACACCTTCTAATGTTGTAGGAATGATGCTTTACATAGAATAAGACAAGGATTTGAGTAACTCTTCATAAATGATCATTATTCAGTCTTCCAATCATTAGTACAGATATCAGATAAGAAATGACACTTTTTTCAGCAATAAGAACAATTTTCGATAGTTCGATAGAATACAAATAACATAATGCTGCTTAATAAGGTGAAAAAAGTATCATTTATTCTTTGATAGCTGAATTCCCAAAGGAAGAATGACATATTGAACATTTCAAAGCCACTTTTCTGCTCAGTGTTTCGCACCTTTTACATAAGGTATCATTCCAAAAGTTCTAGAATTACCTGATGATTTAAATTATATACTGTGGAATCAGTAAATTCTGGTTTTATGCCAAAAATAATCATATTTTATTTCGGTCCCTTTTGTCTTAACAGCATCTTTCCGTAAATGAGCTATAGGTTTTTGCAGTTGCTTCGGATTTTTTTTAAAAAAGAAATTCAAACAAAATCATTACCTTCAATATTATATAAGCTTCAGTACAACAAAAGTTGTTTTTATAGCTGAGCGAAGCAATCATTCTTCTTTTTCGATGGTTGTGATATAATGGTGCAAAAGTTATTGTAAATTGGTTTTATGTTATCCTAAATGTTAATAAAAAACTATCTATAATTAAATCGGTTTGGAAAAAAGGGATATACGTATTTAAGAAATGATAAATTGACTTCTAAAATATATAAAGTATCAGTAGTTTAGATTTTTCAAGGTTTAAAGTATGAAGAAAATTTCGTTCAGAATGCCAAGAATTTTGAATTTGATAAACCTGTTATTGCCTCGACGAAAAATTCTAATCAAAGAACAGTTTAGAGATATTCTAGTGACAAAGAACAGTTTAGAGATGTTCTGGTATAGATAGAGAAAGATATTTTCAACGTATTCTGAGGAAACTTCATCACGATAATGCAGGGTCACATGCATCAAGTAAAAAATAAAGCCATTTGATCAGAAAAGTGTAAAGCTTGTTCCTTACCTATCTCACTATCTAGACATTGCCCCTTGTGATCCTTTCCTTACTACACAAGTACAAACAAAACATAAAAACGGCAAGAAAGCTGAGTACTTTTAGATTGAAATTGCTCCTGTAAAGAAATTGAGAAACGAACTCAAAACCTGGATTCCAATATATTTTTGCTAGGTAGCAGCGATTTTGAGACAAAGTTATTTCGCTTCACAGAAAATACATTTAGTTTGGTGAAATGTTTTACGTGTTTCAATTCTTAATCCGATGTACTCTCAATACTTGCGTAAAGGTTTTCCGGGTTATATTTAAGTTTTTTAATGTAAAGAATATCAGGTCCATACTGAATAAATAATCATTTTAATATGAATAACATTTTTTTAAAGTAACAAATCTAAATTTATGTTGTATTCTTTTTATTTTTAACGCTAAATGATTATTCAATGTTTTCATTCATTTAATAAAACCACAATAAAATGAAATATCTTTTTTTCTATACAAAAAATATACTGAACCATTATATTTATTAAGTAGAATGAGCATATAATGCAAACATGGTCAAGAAGTCCAAGACTAGATTCCCACTCCCACATTCAACAAGGAGAAGTATATTTCATTTAAATAGAAAATAAATCTTGGATATTTTAGTGACCTTTATATGACATTGGTCTTGGATATTCTTTATATGCCATTCCCATCATATGGCATGTTTGCATTTAGCTTCATCATATAAGAAAGAGAATCTAGTATGGATATAATAACTGTACCTCTTTTCGTTCATCGAAGTGGTATTAAATTCAACTCAGAATAGCAATTTTATTTTCAAGTTACTATAATAAATTTCATTTATCTTACTCACCTTTGCACGAATTGGCAGAATTAAACAAGGCTTGTCCAATATGGGGATATATTTCACCAGGCTAAGACGCGCATGTACGAATAAATCCACCTCGTTATTTGGACGAATAGAGAGGATAACAAGCAATGAATCCATGGAAAGACTTGATCCAAAATTTGATCCAGAGTTACAATTTTAGTGATAAAATCATGAACCAAATTTCATTAGCTAACATTTTCGTATGCATACAATTGGAAAGACAGAGAAATTCCCATTTGGCGGATAACGTCCAAAATTTGATTTTGATTTTTGCATTTTTATGTTGGTACCTTTTGCTTTTAGTTTCCCCTATGGTTTTACTATTTGCTTGGCGCAATATGCCAAGTATGGCTCTTGCCCCAAAAATTCTGAACCAACCAACCGACTTCAAAAATTTGATGGAAATCAAGTATTTGTGTTGCCAAGGCCACATATCAACTTTTCTTCGTGTAGTTTCTCATTTTCTTGAGTTACTGTACCTGGAGTCATACAGACTTATTCCCGTTTTTTGGACTCAAATGTTCAAGGACAAATCCTTTGACCAAAAAAAGAAAGAAAAAAAACAAAACAAAGGTTTAGTACTTTTGATATTTTGATTCTGAAATTCTCATTTCGAAATAATCGATCTTTTTGTTTGGGTCGATACTGTTTTTCTCATTCGAGTTTAAAGCATGACTGGAATCACTAAAGGAAGGCTGGTACAGAACTGTTCTTACACTCAAAGTTTAGATCTATATTTATCAAACTGACTCATAAGGAAAAAAGTACAATTTGAGATGGTTCAATGCTTTTCACTAATTTAGTTTTTTCTTCACTTTTTATCTTCATCGAGCTTTCAAAATGTCACATAAATTGTGAAGTTACTAACAAATGGAGCTTTAGAAAATCTTTCTATCTAATTCTGTTATCAATTCCAGAGCTGAAGAATTTTTGTCAATTATGGCTTTAAATGTATTTTTGCGTCTATTTTGTGTCTATTCGTTCATAAATTTATCATTTCCAAAAATACATAAATGCTAATTAATTATCGCCTATATGTAAATAATGAAACTGTCCCATCATACATTTATCCCATCTTAAGCATTCAAATCATGTCGAAACAACTTACGTAAAAGACTGCAAAATAAATGACGGTCTAATTAAACTGACAGATGTTTCTTAATAATCCAACTCAATCTTTTACTATACATCTTCTCAAAAATGGCTATCTATAACCGCTGGAATAACGTCTACATCATCTGCTTTAAATTTCTGTTCTGCTTTCTATAATTACCAGAACCGTAATGTTTTACGCTACCCATAACATTTAACCAATAATCCTCCCCTTGTGGATTAAGCCACATGATTCCCGATGCCGTAAGTCATGGGATTAAAGATTATGAGCGTATATGAGGGGGCGGGGCCACCAGAACTCTATAATGCAAATTAAACTGCAGCATCAATATTGGTTAGAGTGCCATTAACAGAGCACTGAAATTTCGGTCTAATCCCTATATATTGGAAGCAGCGGAAGATTTTGGATGTGTTTTACTAAGCATTTTGCAGCAACTTCATAGGACTTGTCTGTTTGAGAGGCTGGTAAATGAGGAGCTTTGTGGACACTGATTTCGATCAGCGTAATAGGTTTACCGATAAAATTAAATGGAGGAAAAATGAAACAGGGAATACTGTTAGCAGGATTATTGATGCAATATTATAATCAGTTAAATTTCTTTCTCGTGAACGAAAGTATTTAATCCAAACTCTTAATGCACTGGAAGCAACAATGGGTTTTGAATGCCCTTTGCTAAATGTTTTGCTGCATCTACATAAGATTTTTTTGCTGAGAAGATTGATAAACAAAGGAATTTACAGGTACTAATTAGATACAACTTAATTAATAAACAAAGGGCCTTATAGATACTAATTTGGTACAACTTAATACATTAAAGCATAAAATCAAATCGTAGACTCTTCAGGTAGAAATTTTATTACAATATTATTAGTATATAAATTTATTCCTTGTGTATTTTCAACATAGGCAAAGAAAATCACCAGTTACTCTTAAATGTTTAGCAGTTGTCCAACCATAAGTGTTATGGGTTATAGAGAAAACAAGGATTTAGACCTGATTTCATCAAAGATCCTCCTCTGAGTGACCCAGGTTCAAATTAAATCTATAGAAGATCAAATGTCTATATATTGATATTGAACTGAGTTTTATAGAATGGTAATTAAGATCGGTATATATTTTACTATATATTACTATCGGTATATATTTTGTATTCGTAGAGTACGGTATATATTTTAAGATTCTAAATAGTTAAGTAGATTAGTTACATTAACAATCCATTTTGAAGCAACAATAGGACTATTTTGGAACGGACCTACTAATTTTGAGCAGCTTCAAAAGACGGGAAGGGTGCCTGGGCTGTCATACCCTTCTCCAAGATTCCGATTGCGGGAAAGCATTAAGTAGACGAATTTAGTGTGCATCAGACCCGCTTACAAAGAAGCTTATTACTTGGATCACTTCTGTCCTGACACTGAGACCTTACTACCAGGCCACCATGGCCACATTAAGAAACTAGAAAAAACTTACTTTCTAGAAAAAATTTGCTCTTTATTTTGAGTTATCAACAATATATATATATATATATATATATATATATATATATATATATATATATATATATATATATATATATATATATATATAATACTGATTATTAAATATCACAGTTGCTTGTATTACATTTAAACTGGCATTGTATCTGAATTCATATTTCTTTATTGTTCGTTAAATTCAATGATCAGTCATTCAAAATCCTCAATACAAAATTGCTTGGAAAAAAAAGGCAAAACTTTCACAAAGTCATTTTTATATTTATTATGCTTTATTTAATACGCACTATAATATTTAATAAGTAATATAAAAACAAATGAAATCGGCTCTTTAAATCATAAAAATGAAATAGAATATGAATGAGAAGGACTGTAATGTCAAATGTTATCATTATTGGTAATTTTTATAAGAAATTACCTTACTCTTGTCGAAGAATTATATATAATGTAGAAATTTCCTATATCTGTATGGCCTAATTCGAGGTATTAGTATGTCCTAATACCTCGAAATATATATACCTCTTTCTATCGGTGCTTCTGTGTTTGTTCTATGTTCAACTAAGGTTATAATAAAACTTGACTCTGAAGAGTTGGTGGCTGAGTTTTGACCACAAACAGAAGAGTACATTCACTGAAAGGGAGAAAAGCATAGAATGGAGCGCCTGTATCGGAGTAATACGATTGCGTTGAATTCGGTACAAAGTTTTCCTATATCTCATTATTAATATATTGGCGAATAATTGTTGGCGAATTTAGTTTGCAATGAAGTGAAACGCAGCCAAATTGGGCAAGTATCCCTCTCCTTAAAATACAGACTCGTCTGAAAATATGCAGTTTTGACGTCACATTCGCCAATGAATCAGAGCCAGACTACATCGGTGCAGGTGGGATCTGTATAAGTAGTGCAAGGCTCGCTGAAACCATGACTTAACAACTATTGACTAAAATTTTTCGTTTAACGAAAATAAATTAATGTGATACAGCTCTCATTTAAGTCAATGATTTTTGATCAGTCATGATCATGTTACAATTAACATTCGATAATGGTAGTGATTAATCGAAACATTCATTCATGGATTAAAATTTTTGTTATCGTCTGATTAAAAATTATGTAAATAAAATCAAAATAAGTGACTCAGTTATGTGCAAAAGTATTAATGGGACTGTAAAATATGTGTTCAGAATCGTGAAAATTACCATTATCCATAATACCTGAAAGAAATTTTCTTTATACTTTAATATTTATTTATGTTCTTTATATTTATTATTTTTCCTACCAAAAATATTCTTTTACTTTCTACAAAATATTCGTCCTTTAAAAGTTCTAAACTAATTTAATAAGAAGAAAAATACCTTTCAAAATCATATTTAGTTTCTTCGCAGCTTGTTACAAATGTATGAGAATCAATCTGAATGGCTTCCAATAATACCACTCTTCATCCTGCTCATATTTGAAAACCTCTGAACAAGTTATTTTTAAGACTTTTTTTACTCTAGTCGAAGGAATGGAGACAATATCTTTATCTCTGGAGAGCTGTTCCCCTGAGTACGAAGAAAATTCTTTAGACGAGAAAGTTGAGCTTGTGCGAACAAAAAGATTTTTTTTATATATATGTAATTTTTTCCCAATATTTTCTTCATATAACAAATAGAGTGTTGGTTTATAGACTGGATGGCTAAAATCGACCTTGCAATAAACAGAGTCTCAGATATATTTCCGTGGTTAACTTCTTCAAAATAATGTTTTCGATTTTCAACAAAAGTTCCCAATCTAAAAATATTTGGCCAAAATATGACTCTTCATATACGATTAAAGTCTAAAATAAATTTTCTCAGTAATTTACTAAAGCACAAACTTTTTATTTGTTGTTATTTTCTCGGTTATTTCAGTTTGGGATTTCTAAAATTTATAACTCAGGAGCTATTAAGCTTCGATTAAAATAGCGCAATAGATGATTTATAAACTGTTAGATATATTCATATGCTTCCAATCGGGATGATGCTTTAAATAGTGTAAATAATATTTTAAACTGTTTGAGTCAACAATGTTCATCTGAAAGGTTTACATTGTCTTTTATACAGTCCCTTTGTCATAAATAATAAAATATTCTTGATACACTAATATTTTAAACAAAAAAAAAAATTCTCACTTCTGCAACTAAAGCCAAATAAACTATAAAACTTTGAATCACATTGTTTTAGACGGTTTGATACGTTTCAATTATCGCCTTGAGGAAGAGCCTCCAATCAAGTTACAACGCTACCTGGAAGCGTCCTTTGATTGGAGTAAAATATTGGAATTTAAAGCTTCAAAATTCTTTCACTCTTGATTCTAGGAGAATTTTGCTGAAAACGTTCGTCTATAAGAATATATTATTGAATAAGACTAGGGGACTGTAAAAAAATTTAGACATCGAAATTTTTCAAAAATATATTTATTAACTCAAACAGCATAAAATATAATTATTTACGTCATTTAGAATTGCTTCGAACTTGAAGCGCATACGCATAACGCTTGAAAAATTAGTTTTTGGATCACGATTACCCTGTATATGGAGTGGATACTCTTTGTTTTTACATTATCATAAAAATGTTAATTTAACTAAACGAAGTAGAAGAGGTTAACGCATTTAATACTATCATGTAAGAAACTGACACTCTCCCGTGTGCTATACACAGTATCTATAGATTACGATGCAAGATTCACATACTTTAAGTGCAATTGATATTCCTGATTACCAGCAAAATACTAATGTAAATTCCATTATTTCATCTGCCTTTCTTATAAGCTGCTAATCTCACAATAGAAATCGGAAATATGCCAAATTGTGTAACCTATTTACTTACAGAAATAATTTTAATTTATTTGTTTCCATTGAATTTGTTATTATTTTTTCCTGTTTTTTTTTTTCAGTGTGAGATATTTTATTCTTGGATTATATATATTTTTTTTTTTTTACCTTCTATTCATTTTCTGAATGAATATATCAGTATTAGACATGTTTTGTATTGAAGTATCTTCAAAAATTCGGGACCATTTTCTATTGGTGCTTGAAGCAAAACTTTTGTGCGTACATCTTTCGTTTTTAAATATAATAGCAACACATCCTGTACTATTTAACTTAGTGTAATGGTACAATAGAGTACATTTAACCACAACGTCACCTTTTGTTGTCATTGACTATAGTAACAACTATTTAAACACTGTAATAACTATTTTGATAGTCTCTAAATTCCACTTCTCTTACTCAAAATAATTTACTGATTTTTTTGACAATGAAATCAACCATCAAATCCAATACCAGCCTCCATTTAAAAATTTCAAACAATCTTCACTATTTTTTTAAACTAGATATTCGTGCTAGTTAATTCTGAAAGCTAATATTGACAATTCTTTCATATGACGTAAAAATTTCCTTTAATAAATAATTATGCAGGAATATGCCCCCTAAGCAATTGCCCTGCTTAATTTTACCTGCGCTGATTTGATTCTTCACACAATTAGAATTCAGGATGTAAGACTGACGTCATCACGGGAAATTATTCACGGCTCATGATCCAGTCGTGGTTTTCGCATTTTTATTTTTATCGATTCGCACTCGAGCAGAATCAGATCGAAATACTCCATGTCATCCAATGACTGCTTGTCATGGCTAATTATACACAACTAAGCAACACTGAAAGAGGCTTGTCGTCAAACTATTTATCAGAAATTAAGTGATATTCCCCCAAGCTAGTTGTAAATTTATAAGTTCTTGACAATTTAAATTATAATAGCGGAATTACTTTCAAGTATTTTCTGATTTCTTTTTAAAATTATGAAGATAATTACGGCTTTGGTAACTTTGTGACAAAGCCCATGAATTGCTAGTTTCTGTCTTGTTTGGATGTGAGTTGAAATAAATACATGTTATTGTTTTAAAATTTCTCAAGCATTTTT
Source organism: Argiope bruennichi (assembly GCF_947563725.1). Classification (NCBI taxonomy): domain Eukaryota; kingdom Metazoa; phylum Arthropoda; class Arachnida; order Araneae; family Araneidae; genus Argiope; species Argiope bruennichi. The sequence goes on along the minus strand of NC_079162.1, from coordinate 75,948,647 downwards.
TTTCTGTTATGATTTTTATGTAATAAATGGAAGAAAATAGGGTCGTTTATGTATTTTATTAAATAATCATTACGTCTCCAACTGCAGGAAGAAATAAAGGGCATATTCCTTAAAGACTTCCCAGATTAGCTAGTCCTATTTCTGCACACAGAAAAAAAAACATACAACCGATTCGAGTAGTGTATAGTGATTTTCGTTGGAATTCACGCTCTTTGTACCCATTTCTAAAAGGCAGAAATGCTTTGAAGGCAAAAATGCATCAATTTAAATTATACACAAATAGAAGTTTTGATGGAAAATATGTACCTCCAATCTTTCAGTTTCTGTTATCGGTTCAATAGAAAGAAAAATGCAAAAATCAAAGAAAACTGCAAAGATTTTAGACAGCGAAATTTTCATCTTTACTTAAATTCAATTTTATTACTTCGTGATGGTTATTTCTTCTATTCACAGTATGTTAGTCTATTCATTGCGAAATGCTACAAAAACATCGGGCCATTTCATTCATTGAACAATAACGTTTCTGTGAATTCACAGAATGAAGGTAGGCAAACCAATTCAGGAAAATATAACATGAATGGATGATAGACCAAAAGAAATTTCAAGAATATATCTATTTATAAAATTTTACCGCAACATTTCAAATCCATATGGCTTTATGCCTTATTTTGGGCTTTTAATACTGAAAAATCTTCTTGATGGAACCTCATATGCCACAAGAATCTTTCACATATTTTTTGACAGTAAATAAGATTCAAACTTCTTTGAAATTCCCACGTTGCTTAAAGTAAATACTATATTAAGTGGTTAGTGTGAAATGAATAGAAAATAAATATTTATATGCTGAAAATAAATTATCTTTTCTAATCGTAATGGTTAAAATATCTTGTTTTACAGATGTTAAAATAGACATTTGCTCATTTTCTCCTTTTACACTTTGGAGACAGTTTGGAATGGTCTTAATTCGAAAGAATTGCAATGAATAATTTTTAGATATGATTTATTAGTTGTGCGTTAACAAGAAGGAATCAGTTGTGCTATTATTATTTAAAGCAGTGGCGACACAAGAATATTTGTCAATATTCTTTCATAAAAAAATGAGATTTAAATTATATTGTTGTTTCCAATTTTCTTATAGTAAATTTCATTAAGTGGTTAGTTAGAAATGAGGAGAAAATAAATCCAAATTTGTTACCAACAAGCCATCTTATCTTATCTCATTTGTACATTTGAAATCATTGTTATGTTTGAATTTGATGCATTCACTGTTACTTTAAAAAATGTCCAATTTTTACTAGAATCGTCTGCTTTTAAAATTTTAACCACATACTATATAGGATGGAATTAAACCATACGCTTGGCGCAGTATGGCCAAGATTGGCTCTTGCGCCAATAAACCCAACAACAACAACAACTTATCTTATCTCAATGGATAAAATGCCGTGTTCTTCAACTTTTAAAAGATTCATTTCCACACTTCCTCCTTTTCCACAGTGGAGATAATTTGAAGCGATCTTAATTAGAAAGCATTGCAATGAACGTTTTTGAGATATGATTTAATAGTTGTGCATTAACAAGATGCATTGAGTTGTGATGTTATCATTCAAAGCCGTTGTACCACAAGAATATTTGCCAATTTTCTTTGATAAAAACAACAACCTAGATTTAGATTTGATTGTGGTTTCCACTTTCCTTTCAGTAAATTTCATTAAGTAGTTAGTCTGAAATGAGTCAAAAATAAATCCAGATTTGTTGCCAAAAAACCATCTTTTCTTATCTCTTTTATCTTTTATCTCTTATCTTTCTTAGTGGATAAAATGCCTTGTTCCTCAACTTGTAAAAGATTCATTTCCACACTTCCTCCTTCTCCACATTGGAGACAATTTGGAGTGGTCTTAATTAAAAGGAAAGCGCAGAATCATGCCTGGATTATGACTCAAAATAACATCATCTCTCTTCCTGCTCGACCCTCAAAGAAGCCAGCAGAATAAGTATCCACTGGGGGGATTTCATTTAGCCACACCTGAGTCAGTTGGTAATCTAGCTGACGACAAGATCATTAGGAGCGATTAAACTCCTTTTGAACGGCAAATGCAAAGGAAGCTCCCGTGGGGCAACTTGGAATGATATGCCGCAAGAAAACTCCATCCCCAACCCTTGATCCAATTGGGCCTCTTTCGATTTTTTTTTTCTGTGAAGAGAGCCGCAATTCAAACGCGGTTGAATCCGTTCTGTCCCTTTCATTTGTTCTTAATCCTATCAGGCTGATCACATCAAGCGCTGAAGTTGCGGTCTCCCTTTGCTATTCTTCTGGACAATTGCGGGCTTCGACCCGGACCCATTACACTGATTTAACTTTTTTGTCTTTAATGCCAGCAATCGGAATGAGGGACCGCACCCTGGGACAATCTTTTATACTCTTCTCTGGGCCGCTTTTGTTTTAAATCTGATTTCCCCGAAGAACAGTCCTCACAAATAAAGAATCCCTCCGACGGCAAAAAGAATGAATTTCTTTTTCTTGACATGGCTATTTTGCCCCTGGAACTCAGCCAGTATTTTGAAGTGGAAGTGACTGAGAACAGAAGCTTTGAAGTTATAAAAAAATTATTTATTTGTTTTTTTCTTTTTCTTCTTTCTTCTTTATAATTTTTTTTTTGTTGCTGTTGTTGCTATCATTATTCAGTGACAACAATAGGAAAATAACAAATTTTGGAAGACAATCTCTACTTTTCGTGTCGGAAACGCTTTTGATGAAGCGATTCATTTAGTCACTTCTTTGGCTAACCGAAAACATAGTCGAAGCATTTAGACTGGCATGTTTTTCTTATTTCCTTCAGTTATTATTTTTTTATTCCCCCTAAGACGATAAAAAATGATGGATTGAAAGTTATTTATGAGCATAGTTATGTTATAAAGCATTCATTTGTCATGATTTATATCAAAGTGATGCATACTCTCGCATTTCGCAAATTATGCGATATTTCTCAGATATTGTGAAAGATATCCTTTTTTGCATTATTTCTAGAGAGGCTATCGAAACAAGCCAAGCTCAAAAAGTAATTTACTACGCAAAATTTACGATGAGAGAAATGATTAGTTCATTTAGTTATTAATAATCCTTTAAAAGAATATATATATTGTTATAAATTTGTATTGAAGCCTACTTTTTATATTATTATATTAATTGCAATATATCAGACTGATCCAAAGGAAATATTCTTATGAAAAAAACTAAGATATTCAATTATTGTTAAGCATTAGGTATTTGTTATATCTAAACTCTAGCTGTCGTATGAATTTAAGCACCTATCTTTCATATAACCATAAAATATTCAAAAATTCATTCATATCGGCTTGTTCTTATACATTTTTATTTGAATTTGTTTCAAAGATGGAATTCTTGAATCGATTTTTACTCATTTTCTGATATGCGAGAAATAAATTGACGAAACGTTGTAAATTCGATGAAAATACATTATTTTGCTATTTTTGGAATTAATCGATGAGTTTATTACACTTGGAATCAATACGAATGTAATAAAGAATTTGAAAAAAAGCATTTTCAGAATTCTATAATATTTATAATATCGAGTTATAAATTAAATATTAAAAAGTAAAATAAATAAAAACATTTCAATTTTATATTATTTTAACAAAAATATAGGTTCAAAAATCAATTTTCAATATTTTTTTCTTATATATATTATGATTAACTTTATTGAAAAATTACAAAATTCACTATCCAATTAATCATTAATTGAGAATATTAATTATTCCAATGTTCGCTTATTTTCAAATGGAATTTGAAGAACCCTTTAGGAAAAAAAAATGAAAATAAAATAATTTTTAGCGATTGAAGTAACAAAACACTCATCATATTGATAATATTTATTAACGAGAATTTTTCCGTTTTTATTATGCAATTGATTGTCTAGAGGAAAGAACTTTTCTATTCTTAAATATAGAAGTAAAATGTAAAATAAGTTCTGTAATAGTGCAATGTAAAATACAGTTCTATCAGTTACAACTGCATGTGTTCATCTAAGCATATTTTGCAGCCGAAATGATGCTGGCTAGTCTGAATATTTGCATAGCGAGAATGTTACATTTTAGGTGTGAATTTCAAATTATCTAAACAGACCCGGCTTCTAATTTTAGCTTACATTAACTATACTCTAGAGTAGAATTCTTGAATTATTAGTCCAACTCTAAACGGAATCGCAGAAATGATGATGGTACTCTGTTTCAAGCCTTGAAGTCAAAATGAAAAGTGTAGAATAGAACAACATAAAAATTCTGACTATAAAAAATCAATTAATAGCGCCAAGTAATAGTATGAAGTGAGAACATTTAAAGAATCCTGACAATCTACGCATATGAGGACAATTATTAAGATAAATTAGGCGAAATAATCTTAAGACTTTAATATTATTTTCTTTAATAATATTTTTCTGATTTGATATTAAATTTAGGTCAGTTTTTCTTATTTTTAATCAATAATCTTTTTTATATGTTACATCTCTTCTTTAAAAAAAACAATATAAAAAATAAAAAGTTCTGAACTCAGACCATAACTGTCAGACTGAAAATATATTAAAATGACACCGAATTTCAAAATGCAAGACAAGTCTGATCAAATTCTGAGAGAAATCCTTCCAAATTATACGTCGAAAATTAATTAGAAACCTTCGTTAATAACTGATTGGTTTAAGCTTGACTGAAATTTACTAAAAGAATTTGGATTAAACTTAAATTTTACAGCGCTTAACGTATATTGTTGCAAATTCCTAATTACTCAATTGTTGACTAATTTGTAACAAAAATTGATTTGTCTTCTACTGTAGAGAACTTTGATTACTGTGAATAACCTCACGCGATACTCCAACACAATAAGCCTACTTATTATACGTCACACAGAGGATTAGAAGAGCATAGATTACATGCTGGATAAGGTGTCCTCTAGCTTTAATCAGGAATGGTCGATGATTGCTAGAGTCAGCAAAGCACTCGATGACATTTTAATGAAGGCTAACAGCAAATCCCACCGACTGGGAGAATTTATTCATTCATTCGAGACTTTATTCTGTTTTTGCCCTCATTTAGTTCATTGTATTTTGAGTGCTAATTGAATTGAGAATACGCTTTTTTATTCAAATTGCTCCCAAAATTTGTACACATGCCTATTGAATGATTGTTAGAATTAGATAAGAAGTCCATGACATTTTAATGAAGGGCTAACAGCAACTCACATGGAAGAGGATAATTTATTCATTCATTCATTATTTTATTCTCTTTTTGTCCTTTTCTGTGTCATTATGCAATGAGTGCTAATTGAATGAGGAACTTATTTTTTTATTCAAAATATTTTTTTCCCCAAATTTTGTAAAAATAATTTTTGATTGATTGGAAAAGCAGGTAGTGATAATTTAATGAAAGCTAATAGTAAATCTCTTGGAATAAGAGAATTTATTTATTCATTCGGTTTTTTGTTGTTGTTGTTCTCTTCTTTATCAATCTTAAATAAGAGTTAATTCAATTGAGAATTGATTTTTTTTACGGGATCGTTCCCAAATTTCGTAAAAAAAAAATATAAAAAAAATCTCCGAAGATGAATTGTGTAATAACTAAAATTTGACAAATAACTTTAAGATTAAAAAAATAAATCACAGCAAATATGTTCTTCAAGAATTGTATATGTGTTTTTTTGTGTGTGTTTTTTTTAATGAAATAATCATAAGAATTGTTTTGGACCTTAAAATTTATAGTTATTTTTCTTGAAAATGTATTAAATTATTTAACAAGCTGAATTCAAGAATTCACTGTAACGTTTACTATTCTGTTGAATTTAAGGATTATGAATTAAATATAAATGTTTTTTGTTTTTTTTCCTTCTTAACATATTAACACTGTGAAAAATTTATTATTTTTTCTTTTAAATCTTCACTTGTTTTGTTTCCTTTTTTAGTACAACAAAGTTTTTAATTATTTAACTTTCTTAATAGAAAGAAAGATATAGTTTATTATCCATATATTTAAAAGATTTACTATATAAAAGAATGACTTCCATAGCTGTCATTATACGCACTCTAATATCCTCACTAATTGTGTAAGGTTGCATAAGATTTTATTGAAGGAGCACCTTATAATATAAAATTATTTTGTATATCAGTTATTTAATATTACAAAGTTTACTTATTTTTTCTCCTCCTTTACCTGTGATTAATTCTGAGAATATAAAAAATGAAATCATTTGTTTTGAATACCAGCCTAGTTCAATTCAGAAAAAAAAAAGAATCGTGATATCGATTCTCTTTTTTTTTTTTTCCGAATAATTGTTATTCTTATATTTTTAAAATCTAAAATTAATCTATTAAAAATCAAATATAATAAAAAATAATCTATTAAAATATCTTCTAATCTAGATCTAAAAATATTTAAATAATATAATTTAAAAATAATCTATTCTAAATATCTTCAACTTCTTCAATTTTTTGGAACTAATTAAAGTTAAATCTTCGATTTCTCAAGAGAATATTCAACTTCATTTCTGTTGAATATATTTTGAAATTAATATGTTTTATTATTTAAATTTTGTGCAGTAGAAAGGTAATCATTATTGTTGTACAAACATTTTATTTTCATGTCGTGTGTTATATAATAAAAAAATGGGCTTGATTTGGAATATGCGCTAAATGATATTAATGTTCATTTATTTTGTTTATTTTATTATATTATATTTTTATGTACTAATTTTATTTCTAATACCCCTTATTTATTACATATATGCAAATATTATAAAATTTCAACATTTTCTTGCAATTGGAAATATTTATACCTTTAGGACAATTTAATTTTCTACTAAATAATAAATAAAATTAGGTTTTAACTATCACATCCAAAGATTCAAACGATTTTTTTTTTTCTTTCAGAATCCATTTTTTGGTTTAGTTCAACCACATGAAGCACCAATTAACACTTAAAAAAACTCAATCTGGAACCTTGTAATTTGAAATAACAAACCTATCCTCTCACTTACATCTTTCTTCTGATTCTTTCACCATTCATGCACAAATGTTTAAATATCCATCTTTTATATAAAAAAATCCAAGCAGATTTATTAGTCTGAAGATAATGTCGAAAGAAATCTTTGGTAATCCACTGGATTCCACCCATCTAACAATAATGAGAAGTTGAAACTATGGTGTGCTTTGCTGCAATTAAGGGTAGATTTATATGTCCATATTTCCTCGCTCCCATCCCGGCTGAAGGCTTTCTTCCCTAAGATCCTCTTTATTCCCCTGTCATTTCTTTCTTCTCTTGCCACACAACTTCTCTTACCGACTTCTCAGATTCAGGTTTACCATTCCATGGGGAATGTTCATTGATTCTAGATTTACTCACCCTACCTGCACTTATCTTTACTGTAACTTTTGCTCAGAGTGAATTACTGCAAACGTGAGAAATGTTTTTGCATTTTTTAGTTTTGTAAAAATGCAAAATTGGGTTGGTTGGGCTATGAATTGGGTTGTAAACTCATCCGTGGTCATCGTCATTTGTCCACAGATCAGATATATTAAGTTACTCACCTACAATTTACTTTGCTGGAACTTTTGTTGAAGGGTTAATTGTTACAAATGTTGAAAGTATGATTGTATATCTGGTTTTGAAAGTCCAGAAATCAAATAAGCAAGTAATGATACTTTGGGAATTGTATAATATGCGATAATAATATCTTAAATGCAGTTAGTCATTTCAGGTTCCGTTTAGCTTTCGTATCGGCAGTATTGGCCTAGCAGTAAAGTTTTGGCATCGATATTGGAAGAAAGTGAATTCGAAATCTGATTTATCTGAATATTCGCATAGTGTGCGGTCACCTTAAATCCACCATCAATAAATTCAGTCTCCCACATATTTCTATAGTTTGGAAATTTGTAGTGTTGGATGTAAGATTATGTATAGTGACTCTCATCCTCTTACCAAGAATCAAAATTACAAGGTGCATTTCTGTAAGTTAGTTTATGCGTTTTGGTTTTCAAATAATGAACCCATTCATTTACTCAGAACCATTTTTGGAGGGATACTATTATTATTTGTTCATTGTTCGCGTGACATCGGCGGACTGAGCTAAATAGTCAAATTACAGTTTTTGATAAAAATACAAATAAATCTAACTTAACTTCATCTACGATACAAAGCACGAGGTAAACGAATCATCTAAACACCATTCTCAGTACCAAGGTTAGGAAGAACAAATAAAATTAAATCAGCATTGAACACTATGGAAAGAAGTTAGAGACATCATTGCATTTTTATTTGTAAAATTCCAGACATTAAGTTAATAAATAAAGATGACTAGAAAACTGTTTAAAATGTAAAAGTAATGTATGTAATCTTATTATGAATTTGAACCTATACTGAATTCCTAAATAATTAAAATTTTATTCAGTGCAAGCATTTAAAGAAGAACAAAACTTACTAATCTGTAACTCGTGAATCATCTGCTAGTTATTAGCTATGCAGATACCCAGGCTCGCCAAGAGAGGAGGCAAAATCCCCGCGGCCAGGACCCAGGTGGGAGTACACCCGCTCTGGGTAAGGAGGTTGGAGGGGTTAATGAGGAATTGTTGAATGTGAGAAGGGGAGGAGACAGATGCCAGGACTTTGCCTCGGGGTCTCGCTGAGCTCTAGGCAATCCTGTAGATACCGTCCTAGAAAGTCTTTCATATAATTAAAATGAATGGAAACAAATCAGACAAAGTTAATAATACAAGTATCTTTGACTTTCCTAGTTTGAAATTCGAGGAATAAGGGACTTCACCTGGACGATTCATAATTATGTCGATCTCAAAATAGCCTTTCTGTAGCTTCATAACGGGATGTTAACCTAATTAATTAAATTAGAAAACCACTAAGTAGCCATGGCTGGCTTGGGACTTTTTAAAATATGAAAATCGTTTCTTGAACTCTGGTGCAAGTCTTTGGCATTTGATTTAACTTTCATATAATTAAAATTAATGGAAACAAATCACACAAAGTTAATAATACAAGTATCTTTGATTTTCCTAGTTTGAAATTCGAGGAATAAGGGACTTCACCTGGACAATTCATAATTATGTCGATCTCAAAATAGCCTTTTTGTAGCTTCATAACGGGATGTTAACCTAATTAATTAAATTAGAAAACCACTAAGTAGCCATGGCTGACTTGGGACTTTCTAAAATATGAAAATCGTTTCTTGAACTCTGGTGCAAGTCTTTGGCATTTGATTTAACTTTCCAAACAGATTAAAAAAAAAACAAACTTAATATTAACTTATGAAGTAATTCAAAAATTCAATAATTCCTTTGTTATCCTTCGGCTATTCCTTTCAATTGATTCAAAATCTTCAATAATTCCTTTTTTATAATATTTCAACAATGTTAAACATTTCTTTCATTAAAAAAAAAATCTATTTAGTTTATTTCTGTGTTTGTGTATTTAAAAATAATGTTATTTAACAATATCATCAATGACAGGCAAATACAAGCTATAATAAAATAGTTTCAGAATTATTATTATTATTATTATGTTTGTCATTTTATACTCGCAATAACATAAGCAAAAGGAACGCAACGCCAACAGAAAGGCAATTTTCTTTATGTCAAACAAAATCTCCTTTTTAAACTTTTAAAAACCTGCATGAGCTCTTGCACTTTACTAAATTGCTAAATAAATAGATTTTTGGTGGGAAAAAAAAAACTAACAGAATATTTCGTTAATGCGAGAAATCGCACTTCAAATCCTTTACACATTTTTCTTTTCAAAAAATCATTGATATCCTCTAGTTCAAAAACTACAAAAATCTCATTTTTCTACTCCTTAAATCAAAACCACCTAACACTTTTTCAAATGATTGCTTCTCTTCATCAATATTATTATTCTTCAATTTATCAAGAAGTAATAACAATTGCCAGACGTTGAAAGAAAGCAAGAAAGAAACTAATAAACTTGAAGAAGCCTAACCCGGCAATCTTCTCCTTTAAAAAGACATCAAATTTTGTCTAACATTTTACAGGATGTCCGAGTCGATAACATTAATTCACTTCACACATTTTCCTCTCGCTTCCTTAAATTGAAGGGAAAAGACGGGGACACGCCTTCAATTCCAACTCAAGAAGAAAGTTTGTGGTCTGCGTTACGTGTGATTTATATTTTTACCCTACCTGCCTGTTAAGTACCGGCTGACCATTTATCAGAGCATCCGGAGTTGCCATAACCGATAAAGTCCATGTGATTTTCGTTATTTGCCCGAAATTGACATCTTTCGCGGATTTGCAGCCAACTTTCCAACTTCTATTTATTGAATCGCCTCGAGCGCTTTCTTTCGAATTCTTCTCCAAATGATGAAAATTTTGACTCGCGATATAAAGATGACAAAATTTAATTCCCAGAGAATGTAGCGCTGCAACTTAAGCCGGTCCACGGAGGCACTGTTGAGTAATTAACCCCATTTAAGCTAACAGAACTTTAGTTTCCATTAAAGTTATACTATTCTATCTTCTTTTCACTTTGAAAAGGAGGAGAATTGAACAAGTGGATGAGGTATTTAAAATGTAACTTTGACGAAAATTAAACTCTGTGAATGGGTTATCAGCCATTGGAGAAACATGGATGCTGGCACGCGTCCAAGGCCGGACGAATGAAAGGATGTAATATCTTCATCGCTTTTTATTTCGATTAGATCTCACTTTCTGTGTTGTTGGAATAAAAATTCTGAGTTGCACATATCATCACAGATGGAGAATTCGATTTGATGCCTCCCCCAAACTGAAACTGTAATGCTCGCAGCAATATCCATCTTTTATTTCTCTGATTTCGAATTTCGTATCTGGGATGATATCAGTTTCTATTTAAGTTTATAAATAGAATCGGAATATATTTTCAAGAGGATGGGGTGTATATAACTCCTCCAAATGTTGATTAGTTTTACTCCAAATAGTAAATTTAACCGAAAATGTCTAAAAGCTGTAGTATTCGCCATCATCTGCCATCTTTTCATGCTTACATTTTAATCTAAATACAAATTATCTAATCATGAACAAATTATCTAAGCACGATAGTAATTACAATAATGTAACATAAATACGTTCACTATTTTTTATTTATTTATTTATTTTTCCCTCGTTCTTTTCGATTCGTTTTATACTTCAGTTAAAAATAAAAATTCGAAGCCTCCAAAAGAAAGGCCAATTGAATAAAAGCAACAACAAAATAATTCATAATGCACAATTTTGTGCGATGAAAGCCATTTCAAAAATTGGTACAAGAATGTGATTTTTTTCCCCCCTCAGGATTTTTTTTTATTTTTTATTTATTTATTCTTTTTATAGATGTTCCTATAAATGTTGTTTGAAATAAAAGGATCACTAGAATGATTTAATCAAATAAAAAGCGATTAATAATGCGATTCTTCGTCTTTATAAAAGGAGAATAAAAAAATAAACATTATTTTCATTCATAAAATAGTACAAATAAATCTTTAATAACGGAAGCAGGCAACTAAATACTAAAAAGAATTTTTAAATGGTACCTTTTTTTTTTCAATGAAAAAAAAACATAATCATATAAATTTGTAAAAATTATTTTGTTTTTCTTGTATTTCTTTAAGCATTATTTTTAGTATTGATATATGATAAATTATATCTCCATAAGCAATCATTTAATATTTCATTTCCATTGAAGTGTATTTATTAATCTAATCTATCAGCTAGAGGATAGTAGAGTAGTAGAGATAGTAGATAGTAGTAGAGTAGAGTTTTATCCTTAGGATCAAAATTGCTGCTTCGAGACATAATTACACCGAGAGTTGGTTCATGTGTCTCCCTCGTCATCTCATGATGGTTTTCAACTAAAGAGATTGGTAATGAAATCACTACCTTGTAGTTTCAAGATGGAACATTAATATAATTGAATTAAATTAGACCAAATCTGTTTAGAGAACAAATCGCTGCGCAGTTTCAAGTTGTTTTCTCGCAGTGGTAGATTATTGAGCTAAGTATTTACTCGTTACAATGAACATCTCAATGATCTGAGAACTTTTTAAATTACGGTTATAATCCATTTCAAACAGCAGAGATTTTAATTTTATTTTGAATGCAAAAGTAGCAGTGTTCAGAATTACTTTTTCCTGAAATTCTTCAAGATGGATATGGCATTTATCAGTGAATGTGCATCAGTTTTCAATATGATCAATAGTGGAAAATTTCAATTTGAATAATGTATGAGATAATGTCTATTTGGTGATTATTTACTTTTTTACTAATTAGAATCTTATCAAGTCACAAAAATGCTATTTTTCTTTAGTACGGTTCTCAAAAGTTTCAGTATTCAGATACATCTTTTTCTCGGTTTCTTCTTAATTAGCATGGTGTTTATAATCACCAATTTATCGATTTGTGGGCGAGTCAAATGGATTTCTTGAACTCGAAGTCCTTACTCTCCGAGCTTTACAGTTGGATAAGGGAATACAATTACTTAGGAAGTGGTTTTCCATGAAAATTTTAAGTGTGCTTAGTATTTATTGAATTTTCTTATAAGATGGGAAAAAAGGAAGGGAAAAAGAAGAATGTGAGCTTCCATAAGACTATTATCGACAAGTTGATTGTTTGCAAGCGTACATGCATGAATTTTGCCTTTGATCAATGTTGGAATATCATTTCAATTAATAATGCGTATTCAATGACATTTATTTGATATTTGTTTTATGCATTTTTAAAATGATTTCTGGGTTGATTGATGATTGTTCTGATAGCCCATAACGTGATAATGCCATTCTAATTTTTAAATTTCCATAAAATTAAAAAAAAAATGTATTTGCATATAATTTTAAAATCCTAGAAGTTTTGCTTCATCATGTTCAAACCTATAAAACATTGTAGGATTTAAATATGCTTACTAATTTCAATATATCTGTATTCTTAAAATCAATACTATTTTCTAATAACTCCAAATTTCACTCAACGCTTTATGCTTCGTTTTCCATACTCCTACACACGCTTGCTCAGCTAACCCATTTGAAGCTATATAAACTCTGAACGCTTTACCATCTTCACTTTTTTTTTTTTTTTTTTTTTTACTTTCTGCTCTCCTATGCGGAGTGTGTTGGCTCCTGCACATTGATTTAACAAAGAAATCCGTGCTGAAAATTGAACTCTTTCTTTAATAATCATAAGAAAGAATAAAAATCTGACTTTCAATTATCGTTCGCTTCTTTCCTTTGAAAATATATTTCAGATTATATTCATATTATTTATTTATTAATTCCGAATTACATTTCGTTGGCACTGGATCGAAAGTAAATTCTACTGTAATTCTTACTGCTGCTGGCCAAGAAAGATAACAGCAGCATTTTAATCAATCCTATAAACGCGCTTTATTTTTTTATATAAAAATATCTTTATATTCATAACATGAAGGATTGCATTCGCGGATAAAATAAAATTTTAAAGAAATACACAGAAAGGAAAATTATAATTGAAAATGACATCTTCAGATTTCATTTGAGCAATAATAATAAAACAGATAAGGATGTGCCAATAAAGTATTTTGACTGTAATCTGACTTCGAATACCCTATCCTGCTATTTCTAATAAAAAAAATTGCGTAAATGTTTTTTCGGAGAATATGAAGAGAGTCACATACTGGAAACTTTTAAAAATGTAAAAATAATTAAAATTCTGAAAATTGAATCAAGCGAAACTGAATGATATTGGATTTTGACTGGATAAGTAAAGGGAAAGAAAGCATCAGCAATTCGATTATTGTTGTAGAATATCATTTACCAACAAATGAACAAATCTTAATTTCTTACTTAAGATATTGTTATTATTAAAAACCTATAATTAATTACTTATGGTTAAATAAAATAAACATGGAATGTGAAATATTAAAAAATTTGTTCTTCTGTAGTATTCATTCGGCTAGTATTCCACTTGTGCTCCCTGTTTAAAATGCTGAAAACTTATCAAATTTTATTTAATTATTATTGTTTATTCTTATTTTCTCTAATACTCGCAAAAATTAGCGCTATTGTTAGGAAATGTTCCTTCACTACCTTCACTTCATGAATCTTGCGTTTTAATGTAATTATATATGAAAAATAACTTCTACATATCTTCTAAATATCTTTTCTACATATATTTATATCTCTGAGAATTAAATATCACTCTTCAGATATAAATAAAATTTTGAGGAATATATAAATTATTTATATCATGTTTTTCTTGTATCCAAATCGTATGTTAACAAAATCTAGGTAATGATGTTATGAATGTATGATTCTTTAAAACTTGTTTTTCTTACTGTACTTCATTTTTGCACTGAATTTAGAATTCTGAGCTCTGGTCTGAATGCTCATACACTTACCTGAGGATAATTTGAAAAGTGAACCAAAATATCGATTTATAAATACATGTATAATGCCTCCTCCTCCCATTTCAACCCCGGGAAAGAAAAAATTCAGCAGTTTATAAGTGAAAAATGGTTTTGTAAATACACTTCTTAAAAGGCTACCGGAAATTTGGATGACGTTTGTAGTCTTTTACAACGAGACTAACATTACGATTACTAACCACATGAATTTTCAGCATTCCTAAACGTTCTTTACCACTTTTATGACATTCTTTTAAAGAGCACATTAACTGCGAGCGAAGAATTTTATTTTCTTGTTCGGCATTGCAATACTTCGTTGAGATATCTTAAATGCTCAGTTTCTCTTCCCTTCTTGATAATTGGATGACTAGGCAAAAACCTCTTGACAAATATTTGCATATGTCAGCTTTTCTGTATGGGATAAATTTGCATTTTTGAAAAAAATGCTGGCAACTAAATTTGTTAATTTCCTCTAAATTTGAAAAATAAGCATATCTCTGCAAACATTGAAGATAAAAATGTGAAATTTTGTGTGTCTATAGATGAATGCAAGAGAAACATTTTATTAACTGACACTTTTATACAATGGGAGATTATATAAATTAATTTTTATAATTTTAAACCATTTTTTCCCACAGAAACCAAAGTAGTTTCAAACAATATCCCACCTTATTTAATGAAGCTTTGTAAATGAAAGTACATGTCTAGGTACAATATTTCAAGAAATAAAATTTTATTCTACTTTTTCAGTATTCCCAGTATAAGATATTGTCATAATTATGCTAATAATAGGAAATTCAGATATGATGTTTCATTTTGTGTCATAAATGTATTTTTTTTTTCAATTAAAATTCAAATAGTAGCAGAAACTGTGAGTTTATTTTTCTTGAAATCCAAATACGTCCACCAATACTATACGAAAAAGCCATTTCCCCCTTCACTTCCGAATACAGCTCCACCTTATATATAAATAAAAAAATACCTGAAAACGAAATAACTTCTTCCAGGTGCATATATTCGCTTATAGTTTGGAATAAAACAGAAACTCGCGTGGCTTATTCCTAAATCCACCATTGAGCTCTTTTCTTTTGGATCCAATAATGATTTTTTCCATAAAAAAATCTCTGAAAAAATGTTTTCTAATACCTTTCTTTTAGAAACAGAATAGCATTCCTTCTGTATAAATCAATAGCTTAGTCGAAGTATTCATAGCTAGTGGCAGAGCTCCTATAGGCTGGCTGAATGGAAAAGAAAATATCTCTTCCTATGTTGTATCCGTCTGTCAACCCTTTCCTACTTTATCACTCGCCTTTATCCTTGTCCAGCGGCAAGTAGTTATATAAATACCTGAAGTAATCCGGTACGACTTTGATGACATCATCAAGGACTTCTCCTTTGATCCCGCTGAGAAATCTGCGTTTCCGTCCTGCCACCAAATTAAACTGGAATTACTCCAGCGTTAAAAGCGATATTACACTGTATCGTATGATAAATATGCTGCATAAACTTGAATCTATCAACTAAAGTTCAACACTCCGTAATTTTGAATAAATGTAAAATAAGATTTTAATCATATATTTACTCCATTTTGAGCTATGTATGATTTGATTCGCCGATTCAATAATCAAATAAATCCACAGAATCAACAATGCATAAATGGAAATAGTCTAAAAAATATGAATAACTCGATAAATTAATTTCAAAGGTTAATTTGTCGAGTTTATTTGAAATTGTAATTGAAATTTCGTCTTCTGTTATTTAAATGTGGCACAAGTATAGCCAACTTAGCATATAAGCCTGAATTCATCGTCTTAAATTTAGAACGAAATTACTTTTAATAAACAAAATCATAATTAATTTATACTTATTGATGTAAGTTGAGTATATTTGCTGTCATAATAAAAAATGTGTGAGTAAACTTGGATCTATCAACTATAGTTTAACGCACTGTAATTTTGAATAAGAGCAAAATGTTTTAGTCGTCTGTTTATTTTGTTTGGAAGAATGAATGATTCGCCTATTCAAAAACCATATGAGGCAGTAAAATCAAAAATGAATAAACACATATCTTCTAAACGGAAAATGTGAAATTTAATTTATTCGGTTCGTTAGAAACTTTAATTCAAACTTCGTTCTATGTTTCTTATTTTTATTTCTCACATGTAGAAAATACAAAATTAATTTTATGCACTATCTTGGATTAATCAACTAAAATGTAAGAAGCTATTTATATGAATAAGTTAGATAATTTTGCTTGTATTAATAGATTTAAATTGCTCACGGCGGATTAATATTTATAAGGCCATCACATTTTTGTAGTATAATAAATTCGTGTATTTGGGTGTTGGGAAACTAAGACACAAATTTAAATTTATTAAATTTATATGAAATTTAATCTTTGCATTTTATTTATATTTATATTTACGATAATTACTTGCTACATGGGGGTAAATATGCCGAACAGCTTAAACGGTTGCAATAAATTTTGATACTATTATCCTAGAATTCTTTAATTCCACACAAAAATCTGAGATTTTGTGTTATTTTCCTAATTAAAACGAAATTTCCGAACAGTTAAAAGTTCTATTATATTGTATCTCATGATAAATATTTTTATAAACTAGTACAATTAACAAGTTTTTATTTAAAATAGTTATAGTAATAGTTCAGTCGTCACTTTGTTATTGTTAGATATATAAATTGAATTCAGTGAACTAAAATTTATTTGACAGCCGAAAAAGTTTATCGAATCGAAAGCCTTATAATAAGATCTAAATTTTTTTAACTAATCTAAAAAGTATTAAATGTTTAAAAAATAAACTTATCGAGTTTATTTAATATCTTAACTTGAAGCTGCGTTGCCATATTGGTTAAATGCGACTAAAATGCTACAAATTTCATATTCTTGGATAAATATTCATATTATATTATCAAGTGCTTCTTTTCCTTGAATTTTACAAAAAAAAAAAAAAATGAAGAAGGGGGAAAAAAAGAAAAAAAAAATCTTTCATGGCATCAAATAGAAAGTATAACTAAAGAGATAACAAATAAAATAAATAATAAAGAAATAAAAGAACCTCTTAAGTATAACTAAAGAAATAATCAACGATTTATCAAATGAAGTTTAATGTTATGTTAAGAGAACATGAAAAGAAATTTTATCATCGATGTGATGATATATAGTTGATCAACATTTATATGATTAAAAAAAAATCTTACTATCAGAAATTCGTACTAATAATAAAAGTATACTTTTTTCTTGGTAAGATGTTTGTAGAAAAACGTATTGTATAATCGCCTTTCTGAAGTGAAAATAGCCATTTGTGAAACGAAATTCACAAAGATTAATAAAGCACGCACTTCGTAAGCTGTTATACATACTGTGTTCTTAAATACAAAAAAAAAATTATTTAGTATTTCAGATAAAATCTAATATAGATATTCGAAATTTCAGACACAAATCTATATCAGATATTCATATATAAATCTTAGGATATGATTAATAATAATTCTAAAAATCAATTTCAATCCACTTAACAGAACTTACAAGAAAATGTTCATATTTTGTTTATGTAACCATTGAACATTTAAATGAATTTAAATGCACAAAAGATTAAAAAGTTTTTTCCTTTAGGTTTAATAATTTTAACAATTCGTTAATAACATTGAATAATATCAAATCTCCACAAAATGAATAAATTAGATAAAGAAATGCCTTTGAACTCACGATGAAGTATTTAAACGCTCCATTCTTCATATTAATTTTTAATTTTTATTTCTAGACCTTTTCGTTTTCTTCATTTGTCAATATTGGTTTTTAATTTTGAGATAAATTTTCACCTGATAGAAAAATGTCTTATTTTGATAAAATGATTTGATACGTTTAATATTAAAATCACCATCCGCTAAAAAGCCCTTTGAGTTTGAAATTATTAATTTTTTCCAACTTAAATGTGATAAAGTTACATAATTTTTTCCCAACTTAAATGTGATGAAATTACATAATTTTTCCCCTTTATTTAACTGAAATATAATGCAAGGAAACTAAATCATCAATAATAAATTATAATTGGTGTTAAATTATAATTATTTTAGTAAATATTGATTTAGCACGTAAGCACGTAAATTTAGCACATAATAAATTGTAATTATTTTAATAAATAATAAATTATAATAATTTTAAATAATAAATATATATTTTTTTAATTTTTAGAATCATTTCTGTTTGAATGAAAGATTTATTTTTTTTTGTCAGAGAGAATTTTTGTTGACAATAAATTTGTAATTTAGTTATGTCGTTGGCGTATCATAATTAAAAATCGATGGTTGCTATTAAAAATTCTTTAATTATTATTTTACAAAAAATTTGTTAAAACATCAGTGGATTATATGATTAATTTAACAGTATCAACTTTTTAATGAATTTTATATTGTCTCTTACTGATAAAAATTATTTTTAATCTCATTTTTTGTTGTGTACATAGTCCAATTTTAGTGAAGAGAGTAAATATTAATTTTCATGGGACTTATTTATGAGCTCCGCTAATATCTATGATAATTAAAATTTAAGGTTTAATACTAAGTTTTGTAAAATGTTTATGTTGATTTTGACGTTTTTGTAAAATAATAATAATAATATAAAGTTATTTTTAAGATAAAATTAAGCATGAAAAGTTTTGTTATGAATAGAATTAAATCATATAATTTTAGTACAGGCCTTATTAAATGCAAATGGTACTCTCATGTGAAGTCAAATGAAACAATGTTAGGTAGAGAAATGTTCATTGCATAGCAGCTTTAATAGTTTTTCATATTTACTGGTGAAAATTGTTAAGAAAATTATATCTGTAAAATTTTCTGATAAACTGTTGTAAATTGAAGTTACTTTTCCCTCTATGCTTGTCTTATATCTTCTCTTTGATGCTCCATTTTCGTACATTTTTTTTAATTTTTTTTTTATTTTGGGAAATCAATAAATTTTTTCAGAGAGACTTAAAGGCGCTTTTATTTTGCGCTAAAATGTTTCAATGATTATCTTACGTCAAAAATCCCAAGCCCTTCATTCTTACATTTATTATAAGAGAAAACGCCCATTATCGGCCAAATTAGGCTCATTAAAAGCATATGGCGTGAATTTATCACAGGAAATTGTTATCAAATCAGAACCCTGAAATCAATTGTAATGATTTTAATGAAATCCAGTTTTAAAATATTAAGTTATGTATATCGATTCCCAGACTAATTGATTAAACAAACAAACGCCAGACCGCTTGCATTTCATCGATTTTAGAATTACTAAAAGACAGAAATGTAATCAAATACACCATAAGCCAACATTTCATATTTCTGGAATCTGACATATTTCTGGCCAGCAAACCAAATAACACAGCTGCCAAAACAAAAGAAAGCGCAAAATAATTGAAATAGCTTGATCTGCTCTATGTGAGATAATATGCCAGGCGAGCATCATTCTTTCATCCACACTTCTGGAAAAATCATCGCGCATATTTCAAATTCCTCTAGAGGAAAAGATTATAAAAGCTGCTTGCTTCCTCTGCTGGAAGTAATTTCTGTTCTATGCTGAAATATGGATTTCACATGCGCTTGACTTTCGTTCCAAGGACAAAGAATCATTTTATTTCTTACGTTTCTTATTTCTTCGCTTACAGCCGCAAGGAAACCTATGTAAGAATTTGTCTAAAATTTAAAAGGTGTTAGTTTTAATTAATTGTATTTATTTAATTACACTCTATTTCGTTCATGTTTTCAAACTTTATTTACTATATATGTCAAAATTTTCGTTAATAGCGCAATTCTCATAATCGAATCACTTTATGTGGCAATGATGCGATAGATAAGAGAAGACAATTTAGCTTAGAATGCATTTTCCGACGACCAGTAAAAAATGGCTGACGATACCAGAAGTGAGATAGGTTAATTACTTAATAGCGACAAATTGTACGCGTATTGCGCAGTTGAAGAACCATTTTCTTTGAACAGGTGAGAACGCTTCTCAGTTTTAATTAATTGCCTTTATTTGATCACTCTCTTATTTGTGCATGTTTTCAACCTTTATTTACTATATATGTCAAAAGTTTCGTTAATAGTGTGTTTATCATAATCAAATTACTTAATGTGGCAATGATGCAGTGCATGGGAGGTGATGATTTAGCTTAGAATGCATTTTCCGACGAAGAACACCTGTAAAAAATAGCTGACAATGGCCAAAATGTTACAGATTAATTAATTAACCGCGACAAATGCGGAAAACCTTTTTATTTAAAGAAATAAAAGCAGTACTCAGATATAAACATGTATTAGGAATACTTTTACGTTCTACTCGCAAAGTTAAGCTTACGATTGAGACACAAGGGGGTAAAAAGAAGTATTTCCTAGCATTATACTGATTTTCCTCTCCTTATTCAGCGATTATATGTCGACTCATTTAAATAGAAAGAGACTTGCATTTGAGTAAGTTATAACTATGGACAAAACTTATTATATACGCCCGTTTGTTTATTTTATAATTTTAAGCGAGCAGTTCTTGTATATACATACAAATTTATTCCCTATATCTCGGAAACAGCTCAAACGATTTACATCAAATTTTATATTTAGATAAAGTTTTGCTTTTTAAGTCATACATAGGTGGATATAGATTATATATCTATAGAGGTGTGGAAAAACGCGATTTTACACACACACACACACACAAAAAAAAAACTTTTTTTTTATTACTAACTATTAGAGCCTTTTTCTATCTGCTCTCCTGCTGACAATGTCATATAGCGCCATCTCGTAAATTTTTGTGGCACCTGCATTTTTGCCATAGGATTATAACCTACTGATATCTCAGTAGCCAATTTTGTAAGATAGCGCTATATGACATCATCCGAATACGAATACGTTCGGTTCACATCCAAAAGCAACAATGCAATAATTGTGTTAACCAATTCGAATTCATTCATGATTTGTTTTTATTTAAATGACCAGTTCATATGTATGTAAGATTGAAAAACATTCATATGTAATCACTATGTGATTCGTATCTAAATATTTTCTCCGAAAAAACACGATTTCACACACACACATAAAACTGCAGAGTGAAATTTGGTTTTCCAGGTATATATTTAAGATTAGCACATTTCATTAATCAGCATTAAGAATTTCTGCTTTCTTTTCGCGATCGAGCTTATATTGTAAAGAAGAAGAAAAAAAAAGTAGCCGCAGCTAGATGTAGATAGACTTAATGTAGAGCCTCAGTAATTAAATTAGCAATTTAAAAAATTAGAAAAGCTTTAAAAAAATCTAAGCACGCACAATGTGCGCAGACCCTGAGTAATCACATAGATGCGCAAAGGTAAACAGCAGGAGTGATCACTCCAAAACTTTCTATCGTACCGTCTAATAAAAATCTTATCCCCCCTCACTTAAAATTACAGACCTTGAGCAAGACCGTGACGGCCACGAGTGCTCAGATTTTTATTTTCAGAGTCTCGCTCAAAGGTTTTCTGCTTTATATCATAATAAAGAAAATCAAATATGCATTACAACGCCTTTATTTTTCAAATGATTAAAACTAAAATTTGACATAGAAATACTATTTTAGTAACGAGATCATACGCCAAATTTCATTTATTTAAATCATCGCAGTTTTCAGTCATCGCATTTTCATGCATGCGAAAGTACACACTGACAGACTGACTGTGAAAAAATGAAAACCTGATATTTATTTACATTTCAGATGCTAATTTTGTATATTAAATTTTATTTACCTACCGTTTTAAGTTTTGCATTTATCATGCTCACTTGCACTAGGATAGACAGACAAACGTTCTTTGCATGAATTTCGTTCAAAATTTGATAGAAATCTGCAAATTTGTTGTATGGTCTATACATCAAATTTCATGCGTCTAGTTAAGCGCATTTTTAACTATCGTGCTCACAGACAAACATAATTACAAAAATGTGTTTTTGAGCCCAGAGAAATCTGAAACGTGGAAATTCCTCAAAAGCTCTCTCTCGAGTTTTTTGACGATTACAATATTTTTTTTCTTTGATTTCTTTGTATGATAGAAAATAATAATAATAAAAAAAATAGTGAAAATTACTAAGTAAACCTGTGAAGCAAAGAATCGTAACTCAAATTTTGGTTTAAAAAGTCAATAAAAATGCAAAATATAAAATATCTTTTATTTCCTGAAGAAAACCGATTTTAGTTTCGCTTCTTTATTCATATTGCTGGTTGAATTATTCCTTACAGTTGCAAAGTTAATCAAATGTCATTAAACTGATGTGGTATGGAATTTCGGAAAGCAGCGTACCGTCTCTAGCATTTTGCTCACCATATCACTAAGATTCAACGGTGCGAGAACCGCCCCAAATAACAAGTATCTTAAAAACGGAACTTTGATCTAATAAATTATGAATCCTTAGGATGCTACAATGGACAAAATTTCATATATCTAGAATCTGGCATATTTGTATTTTGCAAACTAAATAGCATTGTGACAGAAACGGAAAAAAAGCTCATACAAAATTAATGAATAGCTTCATCTCCGCAAGATTTTTCCATCAATCTTTTGGAAAAATCATCGTGAATATTTCCAACGTCGCTGGCGGAAAAGATCCTTGGAAAAAGCTGGAAGAAATTTCTGTTCCATGCTAGTAACACGAATTTCGCTTGTGCCAAACTTTCGGTCCGTCTAAAATCCAGAGAATCATTTTATTCTTACAATCCCCACCTCTACGCTCGAAATCCAAGACGCATGCGCCAGAGTTTCCCGAAGTCGAATTCCTATTGACCAAGATGAGAAATCCCGCGGTCCAGGAAATTCTCCGTTAGATGGCGATGTTGTACAGGAGGTCCCTCCCCTAGAGTTCGATTGGATGGCGGGAGCGCTTGGGTCATTCAGTCAGAGCTGAGCAAGGCGAGCAGTCGGTTTAACTCTGCAATTCTTCTTGGTGAACTTCGCAAAGGTCAGACTGAGTCATTCCGTTGCACACAAGAGCATCACTTCACACGCCCGTGCGGGATTTTTCCGTCGACCTAAGTTTTTTTTTTCTCGCTTCATCCAAAATCTTCTAACCGCTCCAAAATGAACGGTGCAAACTTATGTGAAACTTTTGCGCTCCCAGGATAAAACTGAAAAGTTTTTCCGTAGTCGTTGTTTTATTTTCACATTCTTTTGGGTTTTGCAAAAACTTAATACGGACAGAAAAAAACATTCCGTACTGAACTACTGACATTTATTTATCCATTGGTCTCCGGTATTGGAAAAAGAAAGACTTCATGAAACTTTTGGATAAATCCCGTCGTCTTAAATTCAATGCAAGTTGGTAAGCTAAATATTTTATAGTTTTTTCGTATAGTGTGATATGTTAATGGTTTGTTGTCACTTTGCGATATATAGAGGCCGGCGTTTTTTATTAATGGCGGTTTAGGGCAGCATTAATACTATTAAACCGGGAAACAAAAAATGTGAATTATTTTATATATAACGAAAAAAATTAAATTTTATAAATAAAATAAATTTTTTTTAAAGTTATAAAGAATGTGGAAAAATAGAATAATGCGCGGTATGTTTTCAAATTAATAAATATAAAATGCAAAACTTTTTTATTGTTTATATCTCTTTTAAATTTAACATTTTTTTTATCTGTTTTTAATTTTAAAAAGTTGTACGCTGTGTTAGGCGTATGAACGCGCGCATTACATTTTTCTTCGAATATTAATGATATATTTAATGAAAATAAGCTGTATGATTTAAGCAACAATGCTATTATTAAAAAATTAATTTAAATTAAAGTTGAAATTTTTTTAAAAATTTAATGTTGCGATTTTAAATACTTTGAGATAAATGAATGTTAGCATCGCGATATGCAAAAATGTAAAAGCTTTGTTTCTTCTCTTTTGTAAAAAGTCTATAGGCTAAACTTTTCTTTTTAATTTTGATAACGGAAAGCATTTTTCAATGCTTAAACGATTCGCTAATGCGTTGTTTCGTGCAACTTAAATTATATTGATCATGTTTGTTGCGTGTCGTTAATGAACATGATTACTAACTTACCATGAACTAAAATCGTTGCCAAATATCAACGATGTTTACTTGGCAATTTTCCCAAAATCACTGTTCTTGGAGTTTTTGATACATTTGTATACAGTCCCTTATTGCCAGTATTAAAACAATAGAATAGCGTGCATTGTCGACGAAAGTGCATGGTTCTTAAACTAACGAATTTTACATTTTTATCTAGATATGTTATGCATTATCATATCATTTTGTGGAATATAAATCTACTATTCCATTAGTTTCTAATGTTTGGGTAATGTTAATTCAAGTAATGGAGTTGTTCTTTTAAAAATATTACCATGTATATTTATGAGAAAAAAATTAAAACTTATTTAAGAAAAGGATGATTTTTATTAAATTGTGTATGCCTAATTTAAGAGTATTATTCAGTAGTTATTAATAACGTAACTTTCCTGTCGCGCGCACTGTGACGCTCCTCTTTTAACAAACTAGACTATTTTAACTACTAAAAACTTATTTAAGAAAAGGATGTTTTTTATTAGATTGTGCATATCTAATTTAAGAGTATTATTTAGTAGTTATTAATTAATAGCCGCATTTTGCGGTATTGCGCACTATGCCACTTCTCTTTTAACAAACTGGACTATGCAATTTTAAATTAAAACAATGTTAAATTAAAATCATACTAATTTTTATTTTATTAATGCGAAAAGTTTTGTATTTTTATTTATTTCCATGGCTCATGACTGCGCCATATCGAGGCTTGTACATATTTTTTCAGTAGAGGGGGGGGGCTAATGAAATGGTAATCTGACCAATTATATTTAACAAGTTGTTAATATTACTCTAATATTTCATAAGTCATGAAATTTGTACTTTTTACAAACATTTATTTGCAAATAGGCTAATACCATCGTTTTAATCGGACGCCTCAGCTTTTATCCTCTACTCAGCGTATCTGCCTATTGTGCCAATTGGGAAGTCCGCCACTGTTAATCAGTATAATAAAGATATGATTACCTACATGCATTTTTTATCATTAACCATAATACATACATCAGGATCTGTTACTATTTTCACTGTGATCTTAATTATTAAAAGTATGACATATAGCTGTAATTTTATCAGTAAAATAGAGTATATTTATTATATTCAGTTCTAATTCTACAAGAATATTAATTCTATTAAAATATGAATAAATATGAAAATAATTAAAACTTTTTGCGAATTCATATTATTTATATTCATTTTCATCGTTCCTTCTTTGAGGGAGAAAACGAGAATATGCGTCAATTTAAATGTGAAACTGGAATAATGAGAGAAATTTTTGCTGTGTTGGCTCTAAAAATACAGCTGCTCCTTATTTGACAAAGAGAGCGAAAATATGCGTTGCCTTAAAAATGAAATTGAAATAGCACGACAAATTTTACTGTTGTCTCTAAAAATACAACTGCTCCGTAATTCACAGAAAAAGAGAATATGCGCCTTCTTGAAAATGAAACCTGAATAGTAAGACAAATTTTGTCTTTCCCTCTAAAAATACTACTGCACCGTGTTTCACAAAGAGAAAAAGAATATTTAACCGCATAAAAATGAAACTGGAATAATGCGACAAGTTTTAATCTTATCTTAAAAATACAACTGTACTAAAGTATGATTTTAAATATTTTGAGTTTTAAAATTAAGTGTAGAAATCGGCATATGTTACTGAAGGTAAGAAATAAAATGGTGAGCAATTCCCAGTAGCTCTGTATATTGCAAATCGGAATTAGCGGTCCTACCCCACGTGTTTCAACCTTTCCAAATAACGAGAATGGAGGAACTTACTTTCCTTTATACGTCAGTAATGCAAGGTCGCGAAATTGCTCGGATTGTCAACCCCAACGAAAGATAGCCGGAGTTAATCATGCAAGACTCCGAAAAACTCATCTTCCAATTAAACAGATTGTTATAATTCACTTAAAAGTTACTGTAGAAAGCGAGAAATAAATTCATTTTTTCCCCTCCGCATCAACAAAACTTGTGATAGAGAAACAAGAAATTTTGCGTGACTAATCATTCTTTTTGTGATTAACTTTTTTTAACTGGTCAGTTTTATAATGTATGAAATTATAATTTATAATGTATGTTTGATGAGACTATTCTCATTTTTCGGGCCTAGGCATAGCTTTTTTTTAAAGTAGAGAGGAAACAAACTGCGTGACTTCAATGTATTGTATTTTTTTAGTTTTTGTTCTATATGTGTTTTTTTTATATATATATATTTGTTTTTATATATATTTTTATTTACCATATGTTCGTAATTCATCTTCAGGTTATTGACGAAGTTGATTACAGTATTATGTATTTATTTCGTACTAGCTGTTACATTTGCCAAATAAGGGTTCCAATTATTGCAATATACCAGTGCATTCAAGATGTAATAAAACTAATCTAGTTGTACCCTTACTGTAGATTACTTTTTTTTAATGTAATATTCAATGAACGATTTATGTATTTATTTTTGCTTGCTTAAGCATTTTGTTTCCGAAATGTCTTAAAGTAAATTCGTGTCCAAATAATTAATTTATTATAAAAAATATGTACATATAACTAATGTTCCCTCTCCCTTCTTTCGTATAGTTTTCAAAAAATTTGTCGTAGAATTTGCGTGGCACTGCAAATTTTGTCGTTGAGACATCTTTTAGCAACCAGGCTACTTTACACTGCTACTAGTATCAGTTATGAGCTGACTGATGGCAAAGGAGCTATAATGTTATACCTCTCTCCTCACTTGTCTTATTATCTAAAAAGAGAGAGAGAGTCTGATGATAAAGTGTTAGGGAAAGACTACCTGTAATATATTTTTATGATTAATAATTTATTTAAATAAAAAAAATTCTTGATCATGATTTATCATTATGATAGCGCTGTATTTTGGACCGCGGTGGGTTGGCTGGTAGTGTTGCAAGATCAGATGATCCCTAAATATACGTTGGCGTAACGCACATTCAATTAGGTCTGCGATCTAAAATTTTGCATTGATGCAGCAAATATATTTGGAGGCTGTTGTACATATTTCGAATTGTGCGGTAAATCATGGTGCTTTGGTGGCGTATTCTCAATCACCGGAACACATGCCTCTAGAAATGAATGTTAACTGACGTTGATCTACCTTATATTCGTTCTGATCACCAATTTAACACCCTTCGTAGTTGTAGCATACATATTTGGAAGATGAGATAGCGTTTAAAGTATTATTTTACCTATCGGACCCCTTACTGTCACAGTAGTTTTTTATTTAGTTTCAAATTGTGTTGAAAGAAATCAATTGTCCAATGTTGTCAAATTCCCAAAATTGTCTAGTCATATCAGCAAATTATTTATATTTACGATTTTCGGATTGATGGGCGCCTTTGATATCAAAATAAAATTAAATTACTGTGTAAATAGTAACATTCACAATCATATATTCTTTGTAAACATATTACAACCAGTAAATTTGGGATATCGAATGCATATTCTATCTTTGTTTCTGCTGACCACTGGCTTCGTCCTTCAAGTCACGAGTTCCAAGTTTTCTTTTTCCATTCTTTCCTAAGCTTTAAAGAAAGGACAAAGGTGCATTAACTTTTAAAACATTTTTCCTGCGTTTCTCCATTGTAGGGGACTCAGAAATCGGAAAAGTTTGGCATCGATGTCGAACAATCGATCATAGAGACTGTCACTGAGAGAGGGAAATCTTGCGGGGGGAGGATACTGTGGCTGTTCCCTCCCCTTAAATTCCTGGATGCCGTGTATTCTACAAAGAGTTTGGGGAGGGGGGTTGCACAGAAAAGTGATGGGTTTCCTGTGCTACTAGTACCTTTAGGTAAACATCTTGGAGATCCATGTCGTTTTCAATTGAAACTGGGTATATCAAGTGTAGTTGAAGCTAGCACCGGGCATGGAATGCGTGCATTCAAATATATGTTTATTCAGATTTTTAAATAATATTTTATATGCATATGTATGCCATATATCAAACATAGTCTATTGAATTTCAGGCGTATTCAGGCTATTCAATATATATTTTTGCATTCTGTGTGTATGCAATCAAACCTGAGCTATGTATATGTATGTGAATCGATGAAGGTTTCAGAAAATATGTATCATGAATAAAGTTAGATTTATTTGTATTTTCAGTTTTGATATTCACTTGATTCACTTGATAGGTTCAATCAATATTTTAAGATAAAATATTTTAAAAGCAAGGAAAGTATTTTCAAGAATAAGTAGATGTCTGTTAGTAAATTATCCGATTATAATTTTTAAAGTATCAAATCAAATTTTCAAGTTTTCAAAAAAAAAAAAAAAATTGGAGATAGAAAAGAAAAAAGAAAGAAAGCCATTATATCCTAAACTTAATGATTAGCAACTATAACCGAAGATGTTTCGATTTTTCAAGTGTACTCGATTTCTACTTTGGTTAAGCTGTGATTAGAATAACCATTATAAGCAAAGAGCCAAGTTAAATCAGTTAACATTTTTGAAATTTCTGAAGAAAAAAAAAAGAAAGAAAGCGTAGGTAGGGTAGAACAAAATAATAATAATAATAATATATATATATAAAAGAGAATATATAATAAAAAAGAGAGAACCGTTGTATCCCAAACTTATGATTAGCAATTGTAACTGAAGATGTCGGTTCAGAAATTTTATTCTTATTCATTTCTACTTATTCAAAACCTTATTGAAATGGATTAGGTGGTCAAAGGTTTATAAAGCTGGAAATGTAAGTTATGGATAGTATGTTAAATGAATAGGTAATGGGCAAGTAATTCGATGAACTCATTTTCTAAACTTACATGTATTTTAAATTTATGAATGTAATTGCATTTTTAAGCTTTTTTTAACTTTAGGATTGAAATTTATAAAAAGAACATCAACGCTTCGGAGGAAATGTATTTAATTAGCTTTCCAATCACTTTAATTTGGACACTGGTGCTTTTAATATATCCTTATATCCCAGAAAAAGTCGAACTGATACGTATTCACAATGTAGAATTTTTTTCGCTTCAGATTTAAATTTCGATATTAGATGAATTAAATTCACCATCTCTGGTGATATGTAATTGATAATGTGTAGGAATCCTGTCAAACGACGGATTTTTTTTTTTTTTTTTTTTTTTTTGCTTTGTGAAAGTACTTAATGAGAATATGTAGTTAATTACATTCCTAACATAACATGCAGTTGAAATATTTCAACAATTTTCAAATGTACGGATAGATATTTCTAATCTTATTGCAAACGGTTATTTCGAATCTTATAAATTACTTCGTTGCCATTGAAAATAATTATGTCTGACTTTCTCTGTAGGGAGAAAAAAAAAAAAAAAAAAAAAACATCAATCCAAAAGAAATGGATTTTCACTTTGCTTGCCAAGTATCATTATCGTAATGTTTAAGTAACTAAGAGAGGTTTTGCACGCCATTTTTAATGGGCAAAACAGTTATAACATATCCAATTGCTGCTATCTGGTTTTAAAACTTCAAGTACGTCTGGCGAATAAGAAACTCGAGTATACGGCATATTTTAAAGGAAAAAAAGAAATGTAAAAAGTAGTGTCAGGCTGTGCGAGGGAAAATGAGACGGGCGCTCGAAGCGAGAAACTGGGGGTAGACGATTCTCAGAAAAGCTGGAGGATGTCCAGATAAGCTATGGATAAAACCCAGCAAGAGCGGAAAAAAATAAGAAAAGAAAACTGAGCAGTAAAACGTTGATTTTGTCTCTGCCGCCCCGACAAACATAAACTTGAGAGAAACCTCTCTTTCCACGAAATCTGTTTTCACAGGAGCCTGGGCGACAATTTTATGGCTGGAAAATACAACTCTGTTTCACTGAATTCCAACCCTGAAGATTTTATCTACTAGGACACCGTTTGCTCCAAATTTATTGTGCATCCTGACGTCTGTTATCATGAGTAATGGAAGAGTGGGGGATGTGTTTGTTTAATCAATCGGATTTCGTTTTCTGGAGTGTTTTATGCTACAAATAGAGGTTTCAGATGAAGAGGTTATTCGCTATCTGGGGGTACTTTTTTATGTGAGTAAATTATGAGCTGCGAAAGGGTCCCTAATCTTATCCGTTGCGGTCCTACTGGTATCTGATTTCATTTGAAGATCTTTACTGTCTCTGTGGAAATGCATGGGATTCCGGGGAATTATAAATAAATACGAGATGAGCGATAGATTAAACATTGAATGCAAGTGTGATCAATTAATGCATAAGAAGTAGGTCCTTTTAATTGCTCATTGTATTAAACATTTTTTACTTTAATCTGTCAATTTTTTTTAATCACCTAATCCTAATAATATGAAAAAGGCTTGAAAAGTGTAATAAAAAATAATAAAAATGTATCGGAACTGTTTTGCGCCTGTACATCTAGTTCTTATTGTCCCCCCCCCCCCTCTAGTTTCATTTACGGTACGTCAATCAATTTTATGTGGGTACAAACTTGATAATTTCAACAAAAAAAATAAAGAAATACATATACTGAAATAAATTGGGGAAAAAAACCCACCTTTAAATAGCAAAAAGAAAGAAAGAAAAAAAAATATATTGTCTTTGTATTGGACCAGTATTTAGTTGGATCACCTTATACGGGGACGTTGATGTAATACTCAGCTATTCTCTTTGTAGCATTAGTTTAATTATTTTACTTAATAAATACATTATAATATTTTTATTTTGTCTTAACATTCTTCCTTTGATTTTAGTTTCACATCCAACAAATAGAAAGTATCTTCTATCTTCGGTGCAAAATAAAAAATCCGCTTGTCTCCTGAAACTTTTTAAGTGTATTACTTCCATGCCATTGTTGTAAAATTGCCCCGATAAAGTGTTGCATTTTGTTCTCTCATTTCATTGTAGAAAAAACAAATATGGCTCACACAAAAGAGTTCTTCCGGCCAGCAGCATGTCGAAGAAATTTTCCTTGCCGGGTCCCATTGTTGTTGTGATATCTTTATGACACATATTCCCCCTTCTAACCCAAAGGTATTTTGAACTCGGAAAGTAAACCTTACCACCTCCCAACCTCTCTCTGAAATCTATTCATACCAGCCAGGTGTCCACATAAAAGGGTATTCACGCGCGGCATGTGAAGGACACCGTGAATGTTTGCAGTTTGTCAACGGCAGAAATGAACGTACCAGTAAAAAGTTCTTTGGAAAGCTCGCTCTTTTTATTTTTATGACAAGCACATTTACACTCACCATGGTAAGTGTTAATGTGAGTTTTATGATTTCTTTTAAAACCCCGAGCAAAATGTGCCAAAACAGCTTTTAGTCTAGGAATAAGTGTTGCTGACTGTCTCGCGTGGGTCGCATTACTTCTGCTGTTTTGCTCGACATCCTATATTGCTCGATGTATATTATCGTTCACCATAAAAAAAATCCTATGAATATATAGCAGAATAAAAAAATAAAACTTTTATTTTATGGATTTTTGACTTAAGAAGGATGAAGAGAGATATACTGGTCGACAATTTTTATTACTCCTGTCCGGTTGGAAAACAGTTGTATTTTTTTCCATGTAACAGATATTTATTGTCATATATTTTTCGGGACTGTTATTTTGACATGGCCAGTACTAAATTTGAATAGGAAAATGTAATACCATAAAGTTCGGTTTCAGTTAGCTTTAATTGTATTTCGAATATCAATTGTTCCGCTATTTATATTTGTAGCTCTGTGCAATGCTATTATGCTTTTTATTACTTACATTAGTGGTCGATTCTAAAGTAATAGATTAATTGGGGCATATTTCAGAACTCAATGATAAGGACAATAGACTGTTGCAGCCATTCAATGCCTTCATTAAAGAAAAAAAGAAAGAAATGGGATTGATAAATGAGCAAGATTAACAAAGCGTGATAATGAACGACCAGTAATGGTTAACACTGAGCTCCATTTATCTTTAAAGGAGCATACCTCTGTGTGACCTACGCATTGCCAGCATTTATGCAATTTAAATTTTATCAACTAACTTGCTTCTCCTAGTTCAAGGAACCTAAAGTGGTTCGCATTGTTCTGATGCCATGTATCACGTGTGAAGCATGTTCCCCATTGTTTTACTGATGTCTCTCATCTTGGAAAGTTATGAAATTTACGGACGGAAACACACAGCATAATAGAACATTCGTTATTTGATTTAACGCGTGCCACCTTTTATTTCCAAGAATATTTCCTAGCTAAACTAGATAAGCATTTTAATTTAGTTTTATTTTTGCGTTCCTCTCACGAGCTTACGTCCAATAAGTGTCTTAATTGCCCTCCTACATAAAACCCCTCAAATTGCTCTTCCTGGATTAAACAGGAACGGAATACCCTTTCTTTGGAATGTGCTTTTCTTCCTAACTCCCTGCAAAAGAAGAATAACGTTACCACAGGGTACCAGTTTACTGCCTTTAATCTTCTGGCGAACACGTGCACGTAATCCACATCACCAGATTATGTGAAACGATTCCAATACCCGTAGGGAGGGGCAGAAGAAAAGGCCCTGTCCATTTCTTGTGGACTGCGAAGGGGGGGGGGAGATGCAGGTCAGCGGGAATGAGTGGAATACGTGAATCAGGCGTGAGAAATGCTGGTTACGGAATGGAGTTAACGGAGCACTCACTGGCCCATTCGGGGGATTCTTTTTGAAGAGGGGAGCTGGCGTTGTAAAAGAGAGGACAAAGGAGCTTCCCTTCTGCTCCCCACAGACCCGTAGGGTTACCACAAGTCCTCCCTTTTGTATTTCTTGCAGTTTTTCAGAGCCTAGTGTTCCCACTGCCTTTTTGAAAGGAATTCTTTCTTGTAAATTCTCTAAAGAAGGGCTGTTTGCCTCACCAACTCACAAAAGTAGCATCAAAGAAGGAAACGTGCATTTCGAGTTTTATATGTCTAGTTTGGGTTTAAATTCAAAATTGTTGGAGTTGAACTTGATGTTTTTCTTTCTTTTTCTTCTCTATATTTTCTTTTCTTTCGTAACTAGGATGGTTAAAGGGAAATAGTTTCATCAAACTGGCTGGATAAAAATACGTTCTAAACATAGCTGCTCCAAAAATGATTGAATGTTTTCCGTTTAAATAAATTCGATCAAAAATTAAATGTATTATGGTAAAATTCAATTTTTTAAAAAATAATTGTACTTTTTTAATATTACTTTCTTTTTTTGTGTAGTTCAAATTTGTAACAAAAAGTATTTCATGAACTTTTTTTTAAGTATCGTGACAAATATTTTATGGACTCTTTAATTTTTTTTTTTTTTAAGTTAGATATTCTCTGTGAAGCAAAAATAAGTCAAGCTTAACAAATTTTTAAATGCATCAAAATTTCTCTCAAACAGAATTTTGTAAAAAAAAAGCGGCAAAAGGTACTCATTTTTGAAAATGTTTTGAATGACAATCAAAAAGAAAATTTTCGTTAAAAAGAATACTTATTCGATATATTTTACCATCTGAAAAAAACAAACTAAATTCCATATTATTTTTTACATTTATAATTCGTGTCTGAATGAATTTTTCAGCAAAACAAACATTTTATTTTGTTGCTGGCTGGGTAGGAACTAAACAAGCCTCTTAGCTGCGAATGAGGTAAATAAATCTCTTCAAAATTGTGGTACCTCCCTTTACTGCTTCTCCCCTTGAATGTTATCATTGCTTGTCTGAAATTATTTCCCCAGAATTATTTTATCTGAGTCAATGAACTCGAATAATTCAGCCGTATTCTCTTGCGCCCTTCAATTATTCACGGTGTATTGGAACACTGCCCAATTAATTCTATTTTCTCCTCCAAACAATGTTTACAATGCCACTTGAATCTCCCCGAGATGCATGTATGACATGGATTGCTATACTGTTATGAAGGTTTGCGTTGCAACGTTCGTTCTGTGATGTTGGGTGTAATCTATCTGTGTATGTGTGATCAGATACCAAAAAGAATTGTACTAACCGGGAGGACAATATTTGACGCACGTCGTCCAATTCAAATTATCGAAACTGTTTTGATTCCTAAAGAATCGGTAATTAAGCCTTTAGTAATCAAGTACAAATAATAAATGAGCACCTCTGCCAAACGTAATTGCACTGGAATGTATTTCTAAATCACTAAAGTTCACGCAAATGGTCTTCTGTTCGAGGCTTACAAAAGTGCAACTTTACTATAACTTGTAGTAACCAATAATATCTTCTTATATAAATTTAAAAATACCAGAAAAGATATTAAAAATTGAATGTTGAGCTTCTGAAATACATCTTCTGTATAGTTTTGTGCATTACTCAGTAGTAGTAATTGCTGATCTGCACGCTCCATTTATTTATTAAGATTTCTAAAAATTATTTTATATCTCGGGAAACTCATAAATGCAACTGATGCAAAAAATAATTTTATAGATATGAATATCTTAAAGTTTTAAGATGAAACTAACTGAAAAATGTTCTTTACCTTGTAAATATTTTTTTTTTTTATTTAGCTTCATAAGAAATCATTGTTTTGAAATAGAATAATCAAGGAATTAAAAAAAAAAATTAGTTTTGTGATACAACCTTGAGGTAAACTTTAAGAATTTAGAAAATTGTAAGATAATAATATATTTAGCAGAAATTACATAAAATAGGCATATTTCATTATTTGTTTGTAATTTCTATCGAATTTAGAATTACGCAAGGTTTAGGAAGAAATCACGAATTACAATTAGTTGGATTTTTTTTTTTTTTTTTTTTGTAGATAAGCAAAAACAAATCCGCAAAAATATTAGATTCGGAGGATAGATTGTGTCATTTAACATACTCAGTAGGGTAAATATTTGAAAGCAGCAGAATTAATTAATAGTTTCAGCATATACCCTATCTAGTAAGGTTATATTTTTCATTAATCAGAAGAAAAATATTTCTTGATTCTGAGAGAAAATCATTCTAAAAAATTACTTATCAAACTCCCAAGTATTAGTAAAGGTTATAAGTTATCTCGTACTTTGGAAATTCGGAATTTTTATTATCGGTTTTATATTTCAAAGTTAATGTTTGTAAAAAGAAAAATATGTCATTATATAACTTCAGCTCTGATTCCGAAAAATTACCGTTGTTTTTGTCAACCGTTGTTTTGTTTTTAGCCATCGCTACAATCCAAGGGCTAACTGCGATTTGACTGAATGATAAACAAATTCAGAGGCGACAACGCTTAGAGTATTCGACTAGAGTTTGATGAGTCTATTTACATTATAGGGAGGACGGGGGAAAAGTCTCGCTTGTCTGAACTAAAGATAGACTGCCAAACTTTGGAACGCTAAAGGCGAGTCACCACTGTACGCCCCTCGTTGTGGATTGAAACCCCTCTGATATTCAGTTGGGGGGCGGGGGTACCAGTGGGTTCCTCATCAAGGGGAATGGTCCCATATGGGCAGAATGTGAGAGGCGGGGAAGGTCATCCCTTGCCATGGGAAGCTGCACTGCATGGACGCCCTGCGTGACTCATCGCCCTTGCAGGCAAAGGGGGGGGGGGCACCGCAAAAATCGTCTTTAATTAGCTTCGTTGACGAAAGCGGTGACAAATGGCGCTGACTTTTCGCTGCAGCTGCCTCTGTGCTTAGGGCGGAAATTGCTCGCACTCCTTTTGGCAGGTAAAAGGGGAAATACGCACACCCACCCTTCAGATTAGAGCAGAGACACTTTCCGCTACGCCACTAGTTAATTAAGAATAATTTTTTTTCTGCTTTTACTCCTGTAATTTTTTTTTCCAATTCAAATTCCACCTCCTTGAATTTTTCCTTTTTTCCCATTCCTCCTCTTCTCGCTCAGAAAATTGGTACTGGAGCAAAGAGGAGGGGTTGGTTAGTTCAATTTTCCTCCCCGGGCCTTTGCAAAAATGGTTCACTTATCGAAATGAATGAAGATTTAATAAATCGGAGGGGCGTGAAATTGCTGTCTTTTTAAAAGTCGTTACAGTTTGTTCGTTTGGGAACGAAATGAAAGAGCGGGGAAGCGACAATTTTTCATACTCATTTGTTTATTGGACGTAACCGGGATGTCGCCTTCGCTCAAAGTGATCACTGCTGTTTCATGGATGGAAAATACCGCAATCAGGGAAGGAGGATTGCTACGTGTTAGATAAAAACAGTGACTTGTAAGGTTAAAATGAATTTGCGCCGTACAACAATATATATATATATATATATATATATATATATATATATATATATATATATATATATATATATATAATCATACGAAGAGTTGAATTATAATGAACTGAAAGCTTTAAGGGAAAAAAAATATAAGAAATAATATTGTCCCGTTTTTAAATAACATTTTTTTATTACTTTTAGATCTTTTTGTACTGTCGTTTGGTTATTTTTGAATGATGAATTTTTGTATTTGGTTTATTATATGTGTTTTTTATGTTTTCTCTCTCTCTCTCTCTCTCTGGATGATTTGTATACAAATGTGTCGTTTCGCAATTAAATTCATGTGTACATATTACTGCATTCATGTATTTCGAGATTATCCAAAGAAATGTCACAGGCAAAATAATTGTGCAAACAAAATAATCACCAACAAATAATATTTCTCGAATACAAAATTATTGTCCCTAGAATAATATTTATTTATAATTTATACCATAAATATGGTCATTTTAGCAAAGTTTCTCGCTAAAATGACCATAATGTAATTTTTTCCCTGTGCATCCATTGGGCTAGCATCCTTGCACTACATTCTAGCTCAATTTATAGGATGGCCCTGGCTTTATGAATAAAAATATTTTTTAATAGCTTACCTAAGAAAAAGAGTCTCATTAATTAACGATATATATATATATATATATATATATATATATTCCTACTTTAACTTATCTGAGACATATTGCATTTCCGTATCCATTCAAAATATGTATAAAATAACTTAGAAAAAATTCTATTCTGAAATCTGTCTACGTTGATCCATGGACACCGTTAACAAAAGAATTCCTTTGATACCGCATTATTCATTTTCGTTGCTAACTTCATCGGTGGAAAATTTGTGAGAATAGCGAAGGTCTACACGGATCCATTTACTTCAACTGGTGATGCGTTCTAAATATAATAAATGTTTTTCGAACTGTCAAAAATTTTTTACTGTTATTCTCTTGGATGAATTTGCCGTTTATGGATTGAAACGATTGCATTCATGCCAGTTTTTGAAAATGCACGCCGTTCTTGAATTTGTTTCATCTTGTGGCAATAATAATAATAATTTTTTTACGAATGTAATCTTGAATTTCATCAAAACTAAATTCTACAGTTTTGAAGTATCAACTGATAGTTAAATTATACATGAATAACTTTTAATTTAAAAATAATTTGTTAATCATTTTTTTCGTGTTGCGTTAGACTACATTTATTGCAAGCAATTTTAAAAATTAAAATTAAACTTTGGCATCACGTTAGGAATTTTTAGTTCTAAGAATATTTATTACCTTTATAAAAGTAAAGTATGTAAAAGTAAATTGTCATTATTCAAAATTAATAGTATTCATAACTCATATGAAAAATATATAACTGTTTTTAAAGTCTATAGTACAAATAAATAAACCATAAAATATATGATATAAAATTAAAATAGTAATTTAAATATAGTTTATGTCCCGGAAAAAAATAATACTTTAATAAATCAGAAGAGTTTCATTAATGCCTTTTTCGCATTCTTATAAAATTAAAAATCTTAATTATTCAACAAGATGTTTGAAAGATTATTGCATTGATTGATTCCAAAGAAGAAGAAAAATCTAGATAAAATTTAGGGATTTGACCAATTTCCTATTTTTTTTTCAATGAATTCCGTTGTTATTGCTTTCATTTTAAGTAAACATAAAAAGCAATGATAAAAGGTCACAGCTTTTTTTTTTTAAAAGAAGATAACCGTAATAGTTCGATGTGTAAGCGAAAAGATCCCCCCCCCCCTCCCGAAAAATTCAAAAGCTTTCTAAATGTTATAAAAAAATCAAACTATCAAAAAGTTTCAAATCCCTATCAAAGATCAAAATGAGATAGGTCAGAACAAAAAATTAAACAAAAAGCTCTCGGACTTTGAAGACATATCTTTCGGCTTTCATTGGTAGATATCTTTTGAGGTAAAACTCAAGCGGTTCCCTCTTTCAGTCAATCACATTTAAGAAACAAACAGCACTTAAAATTTTACATTGAAGCAATTGGCTCATTAGATCTTGTTTCCGAATCTGATTATCTATGTAATTTACATATTTAGTAAAGAAATTATATCTTTTAAAATGTCTAGATTTTTATAAAAAGCGAAAATGCAAACACGAACGATAAAAATGGTATCTTAAAAAAAATAATAAGAAGTTTTACTTTTTCTTTGTTATTAACTTGAAGACTTTCATAAAGAATATAAAATAAAATCCTTTATCTTTACATTTAACATCTATGGCTGATTATTATCTTTTTCTCTTGAGAAGGTCTATGATTATCATTTAGGGCGTATTATCTCATTTTCATGATGTGCATAACATTTTTTATGATATTTATTTTCTTATGTACAACATTTTATATGCTTAAAACGTTCAAGATATGCACTCTATATAAAATTTGGCGACGTTCACTATGTAATATATGGTGACAATTAATTCAAAATTGTGTTGGTTTGAATAGCAATTACTAGTATTTAAAGATATTTATAATTTTCAAAA
The DNA here is from genome assembly GCF_947563725.1 of Argiope bruennichi. Taxonomy (NCBI): domain Eukaryota; kingdom Metazoa; phylum Arthropoda; class Arachnida; order Araneae; family Araneidae; genus Argiope; species Argiope bruennichi. The sequence goes on along the minus strand of NC_079162.1, from coordinate 75,909,519 downwards.
TTAGCACTGTTTTATTTGAATATACCTAATTGGTAAACAATATAAAGATAAAATAATATCTTTAATCGGAAATAAATATGAATGTTTAAAAAATGTGATCTTTTAAAGTTATTTTATTATTTTTTTATCCTTTTTCTTCGGGATATTACTTGCACTTGAAAACATTTTATATTGTTTATTGCATTGATAATTTGAATTTCTTGGTATATAACATTCTTAAACACGAATAAGAATCAAAATAAGTTAATTAGATGTAAAAAATAACAGATACAAAATACTTTAACTTTCAAATTCTCAGTATTTTTTAAAGACTTCCATGATAAAAATGTATTAATGTATGAATAAACTGATCCTTTTCTTTTATTCTTTTAGTTCTGTGCCATAAACCGAAATTATTTTATAAAATAGTTATTCCAAGTATTGATTTTAGAGAACTTAAAAATAACTAATGGCATATTAATTTTTTATGACGTGATAAATTATTAATTAAATAGTTGTTTTTTTTCTGCTATTTTTGTGATAATAAAAATTTTTTACCTTTATATTGGTTAAAAAATAGTAATAAATTAATTATTGCTGGAGTGCATAAAAAATACTTTATTTTTTCATTTCCTCCTCAATAGCAGACTTTTTTTTTTTTTTTCACTGTAGTTAATCCTCTTAATATGCGGTTCAATAAATATTTTTCTGCATAGATGAAGGCAAACATTTGGTTATATCGAAGATAATTTAAAATTTTCTATCATCTTAAGACTACAGAAGGCAAACATTTACATTTTTTACATATTTTGCCCTGACCTAGTCGAACCTATTGCGAATTACATTATGGTAACCTTTAGGATAGGGAGAAAAAAAAAAAAAGAACTGTCGCATCTGATCAAGTATTTTCTTTTTTTTACACATTAGAGTATCAACTTTATAATATACACTCTGCAAAAAAAAAAAAAAAAAAAAAAAAAAAGGCGGAATAAAAGAAAGGAAGATGAAAATTCCAACCGTGAAGTGTTGATGTGTGTTGGGATTCTAAAATGGCAAGACTTTGCAAGCGAAGAACGAAGATTAGGAATTTTAATTCCGTCCGTGGCCTTTCTTCCTAGACAGTTGCTTCTGAAAGGTCAGAATCATCTAATATCCATCATTTTCTAAATAGGAAGGTCTCTGCGAATTTATCCCAAGAGTGTTTAGTTGTGGTCAAAAGTAGATTTTTTGACACGTGTAAGGAAAGTCGCTGATTCATCTGACCATAATCCCATGACAATTCCCCATTTACTCTAAGCCGCCCATTTATTACTTCTTTTCTACTGCGTGTTTATATAAACCCTGAAGTAATACGAGCGCAGGGATATTTCCGGCTCTAAAACTTTTTATTTTTATTTTTAGATGATAACTAGTTTGGCTTGTGGGATTGTACACGTGCTTGAATTTTAGATATCAAAGGTGTTTTCTGAACTTCTTCTTTAAATGCATGTAATATTTATATAGTAGAATTTTTCTTTGGGTTACGTGGTATTTCTTACCTTAAAACGTTCTGTAGTATCTTGTTCATCTCGGATTTTAGCTTTAGTTATATTTTCATTTTCTTCTGAAATAACGCGACCGTTAATTTGGGATAAAACTCTTACTTTAAAGCTGCAGTTAGAAGATAAGGACGGTACCTGAGATGGCGTAACCCCTCTCTAATCTTCATACTATAGCAACATGAGATTTTTAAATTCTCGATGAAAGATTTTTCGGTCACCTTAAAAACATGTAATGTTTATTTTTTATATTTATTTATTCTATAAAGAAAATCACTTCTCAAACCTTTCGAATGCAAAATCGAGACTTTACAACCAACCTAACGCAGCCTCTTATTTGCTTATAGAAGGTAGGAGAGATAAAAAAGAGAGAAAGAACAGATGAGCATTTTTTCTTCTTTTTTTAAAGTTAAAAATTCCAGTTTCTTTCTCTCTCTCTCTCTCTCTCTCTTTTTATTGTATCATTTCACAGACATTTTCCAGCATTAACAATTATTTTCATGTGTTTTGAATTTTAAAAATCTGTTTTTAAACTTACTGTATTTTATTAAATTCTATATTTATTAACTTTTAGTTTTGAATTAAAAAATCAGATGATATTACAAAAAGGATAGAATTTAGGATTTTATTTTAACCCGATAAAATGATTTCTCTTCTGATAATATATTCACAGAAATCAGTATGTATAATCGTTCACCATTGTTTGCAACGATAAGCAAAATTAAAAATATCCACGCCCTTTCGGTCTGCGTTATTATCGGCTGCCAAAATCTAACTTCTGTTTTGGCATCTAACAACTAAAACAGATTTTTTTTTAACATTTAAATTAATAGATTTATTGGCGTGCGAACAAATCTAAGCATGAATAAATAGCAAATATCAATGAGCTAAGGTCTGAAATTTTTGTTAGTTGCTTATTCATTATATTCTCCCTTTACGAATCTAATTGAAGGTATCGCTAATATTTTCCCTCGGCTTTGTTTTTTCTTTCGTATATTGTATTCGGCCTTGTATTTTTCTGTGTTAATGGGACATTAATTAAATGATTAAGATTTTAGTCATTAATTTTGATTTGAGTGTTTGTGAATATTATGATAAAAAGATTTTCTGTTGCAACGAAATTAAAATTCTAATATTATTATATATTTATATCCAAAGTGTACTGCATTTTTTTTTATTTCTTAAGCACTCGGCCATTGTTCTCGATATTTACTGCTACAGCTTTTGTTAATATGACAATCACATCTCCTCGTCTAGACAAACACATTTTCTAAAAAAAAATTAAAAATTGATTAATGACTTTTTTAATCAAGCAATTTATACGTCATAAATGTATTTGGTATATATTTATAAACCTACTTAGTCTATTCACTTAAATGCTTATAAAACGTCGGTTTTCAAAGCACAATAGCAACGAAGTCAATCGAAGAGACAGCATATTGGGGTTTTATCTAGCGTTAATAATTGTTTAAGACTTAAAAATATAATCCGTAAATGCAAGACGACGATTTAATAGGATGTGTTTATACCATTTCTAAAGTCTGCATAAAATTTGCTTAACAATTGCTAACCTCAACGAAGGGAATACAACAATGCTAATTAAACATCACACCCAATATACCTTTCATTCCTTTTAGCATCGATTGTCATATAAATATGTACGAAATTAAATGGTGGCTTTAGGGGCATTATTGAAAGGTAATAAATGAAGTGTGTATTTTCATTAAGTTCTAAGAGTTAAATCCACTAGTTAAAATTCTCGCCTCTAACGCTATATTGTTGAGCTCTATGCCTATCTTTAGATGTTAGAATAGGTGGAGCAAACAATACTGAAAACTGATCTTTGCTTGATATTATTGTGTCATCTTTCTAAAAAAAAAAAAAAATTGCTGCCAAATGTTTTAGATAGAAATTATTTAAACATTTTTTGGTCCGAATTTAATAATTCATCTGATGCACATGTTGTAAAAGCTCTCAAAGAAGTGCCAATATTTCTTCTTTCTTGAAAATCCGATCCGCTTTAGGATATCGACTCATAGTTTAAGTGCCCCCAATATGATATCATTTTTAATACATTTGCGAAAGAAAAAAAGAAAAAAGAATGGGTAGGGGTGATAATGATAAAAGTTTTTCGATTTGTTAAAAAAATGTATTTTAAAAATATGTATAGATATGATAGAATCTGAACACAATTTTATATGTGTTATTTTCGTGCTGCTCTGCAAAAAATTTGATTTTTAAAGTAATTTTTCTCAAATGTTTCGGTCAAAAATCAATCAATGATGTGCACATATTGTCAAATTTCTCAAATAGTTTTCAAAATTGCCATCATCTTCAAAACTTGATTCGCGACCCCATTTAGTCCTTAAGCCAGACTTTAAAATGCTCCAACTAAAGGTCATTTTTAACTCAAATCCGAAAAAGAATAAAAAATAAAGCCACTAAGAAAATATTCTGCATTTATTAATAAAATATATCGATAAAAATTTGGCAAATGTGTTGGAATCTTCTCTAAACCACACATTCCATCCAGATGGCTGTCCAATAATGAGGTGAATAATAGCACCGTCGCATCATTTAAATTACTTTCGAGCCCTTTCAGAAAAAGTGGCAATAAAAAAAATGTCCCCGCTATTCAAATTTTTGCCATTTAAAGTCAAAATCCTTCTTCTACTTCATCAACAATTTCCTCAACTCTTTAGTCGCCGGAAAAATAAATACCATCTTTATTATTTCTTATCCAGAAATAGGAGGAACTCTTTAATACGATCAAGATAACTTGGAGATCTTTTGTGGAGACGTAAGAAATGTGATAATCGAAATATTAAATTAAGAATGTTTTGGTAAAGTAAATTAAACTGCATCAATCAAATAATCTTTGGTAAGCAGGACGTCCCCAGTTAAGTTGGAAGAATCTTTTTCAAAAAAGATTCTTCTCTCAGAAGTTTTCTCTTAACTGCTTTAATGAACTTACGTGTTTAGTATGTCTCCATATTTTGGCTTTAATAAACTTCCAGGAATTGTTTGGATGAGATAAAATATCAGATAAATCTCTTATAGAAAATTATCCAGCTAATATTCAATTGTCGCTAGCTGAACATCTTCAGCTAATCTTCTTTTTTAATGAATTCTTGATGTAATTCAAGAGAAAAGAGGAAGATATAGTGTCACGATGTAGTGCGATTTTAATAAACTTCTAGAAATTCCCTTATTGTTTGGATTTGACAGATTTTAAAATGAATGCTTATGGAAAATAATAAAATTAATATTTAATTGCTAATGATTGGCATATATGCGCATTTTTTTTTCTCTATATGCTGGCGATATGAGAGAAGACGTTAAAAGAAAGAAATGTTTATTCCGATATATTTTAATTTTATAAGCTTTTTTGACTATTGCTTTTATTTTAAAAAATATGTTAAATTTTAAATTTAACATTTTACCCAACTAAATATATTTGCAATGCTCTGTTTCATGAAGAAAAAGGAAAATACTTCGTTACAATATTGTTATTTTAATAAAAATTTCCGAAATTCATCCTTGGCTTGAATGTGATAAAATGTCAAATATACAGAAAGAGTTTATATACAGTTATTAATCTAATATTCTATTGGCAATAGTGGTGATAAGGCTCTGAAGAGATATTTTCACAGTATCACAGCTGGTGGAGCCGATATATAACAAAGAAAGAGCAACAGTAATAATTTTGTCACGATATTTCGGTGTCAATAAACTGTGTCGTCTCGTGTTTGAATATAGTAAAACACCAAACAAATCGCTTATGGGAAAATTATAAGGATAACATTCAATTGTTGTTCGTGCTACCTACACTGTCTTTCTCTCTCTCTCTTTTTTGTGTAATGGGCAGATTAAACCAGTGAACAGAGTGAGAGAGACAGAGAAAGCAAAAGTGCTCCATTGTTGAATTATTTATTGAACTTGTGCCAAATTTGTTCGCTATTGCTGTTAAGTTTTGAAAAGAGGATTTCTTTCATCCTTTTTCAGAGCAGTGAATTATTGCATGAGTTTTCGCTGCCATCTCTCTTTCTTTTATTTTTGCGTCTGGAAATATGTATCTGGTTGAAGAGCGGATGGTTTGCGTTAAATTTTCTTTCAAGTGAGCATGCTGTCTCATGCTCTGAATCAGTGGATTGTTCACGTGGAAGTGATTTGTAACTGTTCTTTTAATTTTCATGATGAACATCTAACAATTTTTATGATTTCTGCTTCCAAAAATCGTTAGTTTGATTCTTCCTTCTAGTAAATATAACAGCATGATGAATGGTTTTTGTGTTTAGGACCTTTCTTTTTCGCAATTAAATGTTTGATTGATTTTTAATATAATTCCAAATCATAAAGGCGGGATTTGGTATGCCTTTTTAAAAACAAATGATTATACATTTTAAAAATTATTATACATTTTAAAAATTATTATACATTTTAAAAAAATATTTTAAGTTATCATGCTTACTCAAGAATTGGAAGGTATAGGATGAAATAAGGTATTACTGTAATGAAAAATTACTGTATTACTGTAATGTACAGCATGAAAATTACTGTAAGTCATATTTAAAATAAAAGTTCCTCTGTGAAGCCTTTTTATTCATCATTATCTCAATTTGGCTGAAAAGTCTGAATATTTTTTGACTAGACAATTGAGAAATAGTGGTATTATCATAAATATATATTTTAAGTACTGCGACTAATATTTATTACAGCATATTTCTTCAGCTACAGTAATTTTTTTTTTCCATCAATGCTATTTTTCATTTGTTTGCTTATAGAATATTCAGAGAATTTCTATAAGTAAAATTCATAATTTTTCTACTTTTTCCAACAACGCATAGCTTTTAATCCACTTTAAATTTCGAACACAATTTTTTTATGAAAGCTTTGCTAAGTTATGATGGCAATTTTAAACTTTAAATTGTTGATCCCCCATTCTCCTCAAAACAAAATGGTTTGATAGTAAAAACGCAATGACTCACAATATTTACAACTTTTTTTTAAAGAAAAAATAATTGATATAGATCAAATATGTATCTCAAGCTATATTTAAAAATAAATCAAGGCATTAAAAAATAATCTCAAAATTCCAAAATGAAAGGGCTTTTTTGATGTCTGAAATGGTTTAACCAATAATCATAAATGCAGTTTCTAAAAATTCACACGCTTAGATTACTCAAGCATAAATCAAATCTTGGACTTGATCGAGACCGCTTTTGTCCTAATGATAGCTTCCATTTCAAAATTATATCTACTACTGAAATACCTTCCACACCCAAAACCATAAGTTTGCCGCATCCTAAATGTTGGCTATTTCAACTTTCAAACAGAAGAAGCAAGATTTGCTTACGCCCTTCATTTGATACTCCTATTTCCGTTTAAAATTGCAAAGTTTAACCGCAATCTGAACGTAATTTATCCTTCCACTAATGTCCATTTTTTTCATTGCGGATAAGTCCTAAATGATCTTTTCAACTGCAAGTCGTGAAATGGAAAATGAAATCGGGGAACACCTGATAGAGTATTTTTATTCATGTTGGATAAGGTCACATTCAACAGAAAAGAATAGAGGCTAGGCACCAGAGTGAAAAGAAAACGCTAAGATACATTTTTGTGCGATACATGTTCCAACTCTTTTGATGGAATTTTTGCTTCTTTTTTTCTTCCTCTTCTTTTCCAACCCGAAATTATCAGATTTGGGATCAATTTTTTACTTAACACCAACGACGTTATCCACATTTTTTTTCCTTCCCTTCCATCTTTCTTCGAGAAAGGCGAAAAAAAGAATAAAAATTGTGGACGAAAGCATAAATCCCATAATAGACGCTGACTGGTCTTTGGGTGCGCATTATCTGTTGCCTTCGTCCGTTCGTCGTGTATGGGGGGATGGTGGCTAGGGTGGAAATAATACCGGGCCTGGTTCTTTGTAACTGTCCACACAACAAAGAACCGACCAAAAGAAAATGGGCCCCACCCCCATCGAGCACACCTGTGAACAAGAACGTAGTCTTGGAATTGCTTTCCAAGAAAACTAGGGAATGGCAAAAGATCTACCGGCAAAAAGGGTTGAAAATGGCCCATACCTAAAGAAACGAAATACTTATTTCCATTTTCTCCAAGCTTGTAATTTTATATATAGATGTTGATTGCGACTTCAGTTTTGAACAAGTCTGACTTTTCTCGACTGTGAATAAACTTTTGATAAAGTATAAACCAAAGAAGCATATGCCTCAGATTGGAAATTTGAAGAACATTTGAAGTCTTAATCAGAATATTTTATCAAAATTAATTCTTATTGCATGTTTGCTTAATTTATCGGTCTTTTATGTAGTTCATTCTCTAACCAAATTTCTTCGTATGTAATTAAGTTAATCTGGTGACAGATCGTACTATGATCTCCATAAACAACCTGAAAATTGGCTTATTGTTCGTTTTGTAGCCAATGGCCCAAGCGCTGTAGCTGGCAGAGTGCCAAGATTGGTCCACTCATTTTGCTGAGTAGAAAGACATAATCGTGAAAAAAATATCAACTGAGATTTATCGTTAACTTTGTAATATATTTTTGCATGCGTATGCTTTTTTTTTTATTTTTAGCTTGTCATGTGTTATGAGTGAACTTTCATTAATCAACTATTGCTACTCCTGACATTAAACATTCAATAAACGAATTCATCTTAATTGTCAGATTTCTTTGTTTTCGAAATCGATTGACATCGATTGTTTGACCCATCAGCAGAACCTTTAGGTTATTAAGATAATTATTCATAAGTTACATCTATTTGGTAGTTAAAAAGGCAAACATGCTTGTTTATCGGATATCCAGGTTGCATATCAATTATTTTAAATTTGATCTGAAACACCTTTATGAAAGTCGTTGGTGTTATTTTATATTTTACTTTATTTATTATGAAACATAAAGAAAGCGTCGTAACTTTTATTAATAGATTGCTCTTATCAAGGGACGATTTAAAGTTTTTTATGCCTATGATCATGATATATCGAAAAATCATAACATCTCAGCTGTCTTACCCAATAGAGTCATAGACACTAACTCCCCTTTTCTGAAAATGTAGGGTAAAAACCGGATATTGTTAGGGGTAGACAGAAATCCTCTTGTACACGTGAGAGGAGGAGGGGGGGGGGTATAGGCGGTTAGAAATGTTCATGTTTTTCCAAGCGAAATAAAACTTTTGGCTCAAAAATGGCTACAAGTTCCTTAGTCCTTATAAGCCTTGTTCGCATTTGATTTACGGTGTAGAAAAATGCCTTTCCGTGAATTACTACCGATGTTAAAAACTCTACTCTCCAAGTACACTTATATATTTTTTAAACATAGATTTCAGAAAAAATAAGAAGAATAAGAAAACCTCCGATTTGACACTAAGATTCTATTTCAACCCTCGTACCAACCAACTCAAATTTTTCAATCCTGAACTAAGGCCATTTATAGTTCAATAAATCTATATTCATTTATAGTTCTATAAATCTATATATAAAATTGTTCGAGCATTTGTTTGTGTGTTTGAACCATGTACAATTCTACATTCCTGAATGATTCGAAAGGTATTTGGCACATATATACCTTAGCATTTTGAAGGATTAACTGAGTTATTAAAAAAACTTCTAGCTGCCCCCTATGAAGGGGTTGAGGGTAGAATGAATGTCGTTTTTCCTTCATAACCTCGGAGCGTATCATTACACAAAAACTATTTTTGCATCATCTTAATTTTAAAAAAAACTTTTTAGTAATTTAAATTTCATTTCTGTACAATTATTTCCCTACTTTTAATCATTTTTTCAAAATTAACAATGAGCGCAATTTATAATAATAATACATTTTTTCTGTTGAAATATTAAGCCTAATTGTTTGATTGCGTCTGCCCTCGAATGCTTTTACTATTATTAAAATTTATATTATATGGTTTTTGTTTTACCAAAGTTTATCTGAAATCTTTATCATTTGATTAATAAATTACTATTCAAAACTCTAAAACATTTTAAGGGATTGGATACTCTGATTTAGTATTGTATGACTTAAAATTATATGCATTTTGCTTTTTCTTATATATATAAATATATATATGGGACGAATAAATGCAGACAGAGTCACGAGTACAGCGCCTATTTAAAGCATATACTTTTAAGAAAAGTATGCAAAATGGTACCGAATAAAAAAAAAAAAATAAACACAGACCATACTAATAAATAGTCCTATCTATGTATTTGTCTTGAGCAAGTACTTTTTTTTTTTTCGCTTGTTTGTTGCAAAAATTATCAATAGACGATTCAGGGAAACTTTAAAATCCATTAATATTCCTTTAGAATAGAAATATATCTTCTTGTAATTTTAAGATTCCATAACGAAACTCATGGGAAGGAAAGATGTTACAGGAAAACATATCAAAACTATTCACAGCATTTCTTATTACTGTTTTATAAAAAAAATTATATTAAAAATAACAATATTTATAGCAAAAATATACACTTTTTATTTTCCTCTCCTACATATTATTTAGAATTGTGGAAGAATGAAGCAAAAATCTATTGCATTGCGCTCATGTAATCTAGATGTATATCATGCATGTTATAACGGACTATTAAACATTTTCTTTTTTTTAATTAGTATGGAATTCTAGTGCTAGGATTTTCGGCATTGAATCTTATCTGATTGCTCGTCTATATCACTTCACCAAATTTTGTTTTAAAATAGACTTTAAAAAAAATTCCTTGGCAAGTAATGCAGAAATAAATCTGTACAATACAACAATTATGATTTTTTTTTCTGATTAATTAATCTATATTTCTGGCGCTCAGAGTTTCAATGCGGAATCATATCTGCATCGATTGTTCTATGTTTATTGTTTAATCAATTGAAAAATAAAGACTGAGCGAGTGATGCAGATATGAGCATCTAGAAAACAACTAAACACAAATTAATAATTCGTCACATCATCTTACACTTAATATGAGTCATTTAACTTATTACCCACTTCCTACGGATTACTCTTTCGTGAGTTGGAGTAATATTGAGCCGATCCCTTCCTTTGTAAAAGGGGAGGAGAGTGAGGTTCTCCCCCTATAATTTTCCTAAGACATGGAGATGCCCTGAAAGATACATCGAACATTCGAGGCTGCATTCATTAAGACTGCCTATTAGCTTTGTACTCGGAGCTCTGAAAGGGTCAGAGGGAAGGAGATCGCAGGGGATGATGGGAAGGCGTCAGGTGGACCTGCCAAAAGGTCGAATCCAGCAACAAAAAAGAAAGAAAAGGGATCGAAAGGGAACAGCCGCGGAAAATATGGACGATCCAGAGAATCTTAGAACACTGAAAGGGCGTTTGATCTCTGGTTTCATATCTCTCGCTTATCTTTCCTTACTTTCTTCCAAGGAGTGGGTGGTGTAGGCCATTGTTGGATATCGCCCTCCCCCACCCCTTCTACAAAAAGGAGGGTAAAGCATAGAAAAAATGGCAAGTAAAGGGCCTCTTGTAACATTTTTCAGAACTTATTTTTTTCCTCTCTAGAGAAATAATAATTATAGTTTTCAGTCGCAACTTTGCGGTCCTTTTTTTTTTTTATTATTATTATTCCTTCTTTCTTCCTTTTGAAAACGGCGATACTTACAAGTTTTGCTATGGTCTTTCCTCTTTACGACAAAATATGTTCGCTTGGCTTTTTGAAAGTTCCCTACTTCTCTTTGCTGAAAGATACAACAAATAATTTTTAAAAAATGAGCGTGTTTTAAAAAGATAGATGGGGTATGTCCGAAAGCAACATTGGGATGTATAGACTTTTTTTTATTATTTCATTTGAATGATGAGGAAAAAAGAGAATCTGAAGTTATTTCACGGAAGCTTTTTTATATTGTATGAGTGGGTGTTGTGCAATTTTGAGTATCGCATTCAATTAAAAGAAAAAATTGCAAATAGGGACGTTTTGAGATTCAAGACATAGGGCAAGAATACGGAAATGTTTTGTACCAAATAATTTTTCTTTGATTATCATTCATTTACAGGTGTGTTTTAGTATATTGGCACCAATTCTAAACATATCATGCGAAACAGCTGTAATGTATATTTAGCTTTCATTCGGAAAACTACGTAATAGAGATTGAAAGCATAAAAATATCTAATTAATGAAATTTTAATCAATTAATTGCAATTGCAAAAACTAAATTTCTATTATAAAATAATATATTAATTTTTAAAAATATTTATTTATATTTATTAAAAATATTTATGAATAAAAAAAAATTCAAAATTCTACTCATAAATTATAAAATAGTTTTACTTTCTATTGTGTATAAAAATAAATTAGCTTATCTATTAAAGGATAACAGATAAGTTACCAGATCTGACAAATCCATGTAAAAATTTATGACTCCGAATCAAAATGCAAATAGTACGACTGAAACTCAAACCTATTGAAATTTGATAATTCCAAAAAGAAATTAATTTTAAAGCACCCAAACAGTTAGCTCATTAAAAAGCGATGAAATTGTTGCAATGTATCTTTAATGTTTCATCATTTCTAATCTTACCAAAGAAAAGAAATATGCTCATTCATCAAAGCGGAAAGGCGTTTATTTTTATCTTCGAGGTGATTCTTGTTTCATCATGAATCAGCCTTACACTTTTCTTCCACAGCATGACTCAAATATTTTTTTCTGAAATCTAATTTTATGTGAACTGAATGCATCTTTTTCTTTTATCGAATATACCGCCACGATATCATATCCGTTTGCGTGCAGACTTTCAATCAAGGCTCATTGGTTTGGTGTCATTATACTCAGCTGTCTTGACAAAGCATGCAAGCCACGTCAGACATATCTCATCCAGACTACACATTCCCACCCAAAACAAACGCCAGCGCCGACTTTCAAGGTGTCGCTTTTAGCATTTTCTGTTGTTTTCCCATTGTGTTCCATTTTGCCTAGCCTAACCGAAGACGAAACTTCCCACTCGACTGTTCCCAAAATTGGATCATCTCCAAGTTTTTCGGAAGCCGCAGAAAAGGTTCTGGATCCATCCCCGAATAAAGAAATAATTGATAGTAAAGAAAATGGTCGCTCGACAGCTGAGAGGATGGAGTAGAAAGTATGCTACTTGCCAGATGCCACTCTCGTGTACCCGAAACCCTAACATCTCATCCAGTTGTTCCCCAATAATGAAAGCTGAAACTTTGCAAGCTGTCACACCTTTCTCGGCTTTTAATATCACACAGAAATAAGCTGTTAGTAAATTCGCAAAAGCAATATTGCCTGTTCTTTGCGAATAAGTGGACAGCTGAAATCTCGGAATCTGATATTATTTCGTTTATGAGTGTTGCATAACGTTTCATCAATGCTGTTACAATGTGTTGCTGGGATTCGAGAACTAGGAATATGCAATTGCTGTTGGTTGTTCATAATTTTAAGGCAAAAAATGGTGTTCTAGAATTGTATTAACAATTTACTGAAAAATGCAATATATATATAATATCACATTCACTTTTAATTTATCAGAAGAGGTAATTGAAATAGAATCTTCCATCCATCGAATATTAAAGTATGTAATATATATGGCACATCTGCTCTTAGTAATTTCTTATGCTCTTAATGCTCTTAGTAATTTCTTATGCTCTTAATGCTCTTAGAAACGACATTATAAGTTGTAATATCTTAAAATATCTTTTATAATCTGAAAATTTTATGCTAAATTTTTAAATTAAATGTTAAATACTATTTAAATTATTGTGACTATTTTTCTTCATATGATAATAAAAAAACCCCGGATAGCCATAAAAATACTTGATTTCTAATTTCCAGTTTCAAATTTATACCAGTACTGCTTATTGGCAATAAAATTTGTGTCCTCATTTGTTAAATATCAGCTGTACTTGACATTTTAAATAAAACTGCTTCTCATTTTTATGCTAATAAACAAATATCTTATTCTTTTTTCTTGGAAAAAGAATTTATAATTCTTTTTTTTTGCCGAAATCATGATTATTATATTTATTAAGAATAATGACTAAATATAGTTGGCATTAACAAAATCTTTATTCTTTATGTATATATATTATGTTGTTTCTTAAACGACTAGAAGTAATCACTGTATAAAACTAGTTGTGAAAGGATCTGTGTTCATTAAATTCAAATATAAATGGTCTGATTTTGTTGCAATTTAAAATAAAATTACTATATTTAAATAACATGCTACATGTGGAAGATTTTTTTTTTTTTTTTGTCTCCTTAAAAATAGCCCAACAAACGAAGTCAGTACCAATCCTGAAGTGCATCAGCTGTATGTATCAAGTTCACTAGCTTTTCGAAAAAATGTATCCACCCTAGATATACGCATAAAGGACTTGATTGTTTATGTATCGAAACCCGTTTATTTATGGACGAGGATACTTCTATCTGGGTAATTATATACCCGGGAAAATGGCAGTGCCTCTCGTTGTCTGCGATTGATACTCTCTAATTTATGAATCCGAGCGTCAGACATTCTTTCTGTGTGTCCAAGCAGGAAAGCAGGAAACTAATAATCTGGATAACATTTTCCCAAATCATTACTCCTGTCTTTTATGTCTCATTCTCCGCGTTCCAGAGCTCCAGTTTGGGGGAGTAAATTTCTCCCCGATGATACTAAAAGCAAGTCATTCTGAAGGTAAAGCGGCCGTTTCGCAAATTGGTATTTTCAGTCGACCACAAGAATCTTGAAGGCAACGGCAGCTTTTGAAAAGTGGGCTCTTAGCTTCCTCCTGGAGTATCCCTTTCTAAGTAGTCTGCTCAGTGAATAATGAACTACAAATATGAACCGCTCCAAGCCACCAATTTCGATTTATCACTAATTGGGATACCAATCTTTTCGGAAAATAATTAGCTTTCATTGAAACTATTGACACCCCTTTCAAATATTCATAGTTCTTGAAAATAAAGACATGCCCATTGAGAACAATTTGATTTCTATGATTTATTAATCAAATTTAATTAATTTATTGGTTTTTACCGAAAAAGGCATAAACACTGCAAATCTAAAAAAAATGTGTATCTTTTTATACTTTTTATTGTTTTTTTTAAGCAATATGGCTATACGTATGCTAATATTTATCCTGTATTATAATTTATGATCCGATTGCACTGCTCCAAAAATAGTTACTGAAACTTAATAAAAATGTGTGAAAATATTATTTAGTATTTTTTAACTTCCCCTTTACAAAATGTGCTTATCTGTAGAGAATTTTATTTTTTAAATTGTAAAAGTTGTATTATGAAATATAAACCCACAAATATCAAAATTCTACCATTTTACTTGGATATCATTTTACATTGGATTTGTTTTCATGCTTGGAATGATATAAGTTAAATTATTTTCAGTTTTTATTTTTTTTTAAAAAAGCAGTTCTGTTGCAATCATGCTATTATATCGCTTGAATAAATCTAATTAATATAGGAGGTGCCTGTTCATTTCTGCAATGAGGAAATATTTTTAAACTTATTTCTTTTTAGCACTTAACTATAATCGAGATGAAAGCTACCAGGTGTTGTTTTGCCTGGATTATTAGTATCCTAAAGCGAGAGCTTAGGTGCAATTTGGGCTGTGATTGTAACCCACTCTTTCTGGAATCCATTTCCAGCTTTAATTATCTTTCTGTGCATGCTCACGGTTGAAAAGAAACCACTAGCGTGATAATAAATTACACACGAGCTAGTTTGGACTGCGAAGTCCTCTTTCAGTGCTGGGTACTTCTATATGTAAATGGAGCTACTTAGCAATTCTGGCTGCTGCCAAAACAGCACGAATGGTGGAGGGAATTAATAAAACATTGAAACTTAATGAACGACGATGGGCAACAGTAGCACGTGGTCAGATGCTTTGCGATCCTATTCCTTTGACCGTGGTTGAGTCACAACTGAAGGGCTTTCAACCCCCCCCCCTTCTTCTTACTTACAAGGATGAAGGGATATCCTTTCGTCTTCGAACAATAATATCATTGTGCTTGTCATATATAATATTGCTCAAAGGTTCTTTAAGCTATAAACGGTTGTTCTTTTGTGCTCGTCTTTATCCAAGATTTATGGGAGATCTGCAATAAGAGCTTTTAACTGGAGAAATCTCGAGCTCTGTTTTCAAAGCTTTGGTTGTAAGTCTTAAGACAATACTTTCCAGAAGTTTTGCTCAATAACTGTCAGCTCTCCTGCTAATCGAGTTGTTGTAGGTGTGGTCGGGTAATAAAAGGATTTTGAAGTCTTATTGTAGGACAAGTATATCAGCAAATTCCACTTACACGCCCCTTTAGAAATGAATTCTTGTTCATTACTCTTTAAACTAATTGAACGATATCTTTCATTGATAAAAACCGGTACTTTTTTTCTTTAGCGTTCTCTTTGTTCAAACACGAAAAGTTTCTTTCTCGGACATAGATTCTCAAAGTCATTCTTTTCGATAGCAGAAACAAAAATCGGTAATCAGGTTGTGTTTTTTTCTAATCATTTTGTTACATATGGGGGGGATAACTGACTTAAATTCCTGCTTTCAGTGAATAATAGATAAATATTTTATCAGACCTTTCTGAAATATTTTTTGTGCCATTTTAGCTTTCCGCCTCTAAATTAAATATCGAAGAAAAAGCTCGCTAATTATTTCTGTGAAGCATTTTTTACACATCTGAAATAGGTTAAGTAGCTTCTTTTACTTTTTC
The DNA here is from genome assembly GCF_947563725.1 of Argiope bruennichi. Lineage (NCBI taxonomy): Eukaryota > Metazoa > Arthropoda > Arachnida > Araneae > Araneidae > Argiope > Argiope bruennichi. The sequence continues at coordinate 75,893,311 of NC_079162.1, read as the reverse complement.
GCTGCTTGAATTAAAATTGTCAGTGCGTAATTTAATCATGTTTTATGGAAGGGAAAAAAAAAGGCGTTCTTATTTCTATTTTCTCTTAAAAGATCGTTAATTTTATCCTTTCCATAGCTATTAATAATATGAAAAGTAGTGTTTCCGTGCATAACAGGATAGTTAGAAAAAGATTAACATAAAATAAATATTGATATTAGGGTGCAGTTATATCAGTCCTCAGCATATAGCGTGTCTGTTCACTCTAATCGTTTCCCAATAGCTAATTTCTAAACCATTAGAGACAGGCATATATTGTCTTTAAAAATATTCTAATTAACATAATAAATCATATTTTATGTTGTTTGAGTTAATACATGCACCGTTGAAAAAATTACGAAATCTATGTTTTTATATAGTTTCCAATTGCATTAGTCATATTGAGCAATATAATCTTTAGAAACTAACATTTTAAACAAACAAACAAAAACAAAAAAATCTCATTTCTATCTGTGACCAAAACTGGCCGAGTTGTAATGTCTAGAATATTATTTAGACCGGTTTAATAGCCACTGTGAGGAAGATCTTCCAATTAATTCACTATTTTCTTAAGGCAGTTGTTGACTGGCTAAAATAATGAGGATCAAAGCTTCGTAAGTCGCTGAATTTTAATCGCAGAAGACAGGTTTTTTAAATGTTAGTATCAAGATTATTTTGCTACATATGATTAATAAGATCGGAGGACTTTATAAAATTTAGACTTCATAGTTTTTCTATAGTTCATTTATTGACTACTAATATAAAATATAATTATTTCCGTCATTTATTGCATTTTTCCAATCAGTAGTATTTGCCTATTTCAAACGTCTTAGAAATTAACTGTTTCGCCTCTATTAGAGTGAATCTCCTGTTATTCGCTACAATAGTGGAAGTATGGACTACTTCCTAACACACGTTTTGAAGTTGAGTTTTATTTTCTTTTGTTTTGCATTCAAATAAAGTTAAATTATTTTATTTCTCATCGGCTTGGTTTAATTATAAGTGGGGGGGGGGGGGGTATTTTAATTTTTCCCAATAGCTATTGTCCATAGACGAAACTAAATTCTTATACATATCAGGAAAGACGAAAAATGCTACGATACTGTCTTGCAATCAGTTTCAGTTTCCTAGCCATTGTTCAAACGTCCGTTGCTATAAGGTATAAGGCTACTCAGAGGAAAGTGTAATTGAACACGAGCGGAACAAGAAGCAAAGGACACTGATCCAGTTAGTGATTGAACAGATGACTCCTTCAGCCAAGATATGCCGTATAGGAAGATCTGGATAGTTTCTCGCCTTCATAGATTTTGCGATATCCCACCTTCTCCTTCCTCTCTCCTATATGATGGAACCCACATGTTGGTTGGTACAATGTCAAAGAATCAGCTCTTCTGGTGGTGAATTTTTTTTCCCCTCCAAAAAACAAGAAATAAAAACAGTGAACAAAATTTGGCATAAAATGAGGCAAGAAAAAGAACTTTCCGTGTTATTCCGGTTGTATGAATTTCGGTTAGACTTACATTTAGTCGGAAATTAGAAATGAAATTGAATCGATTATTTAACTTTTTGAAACGTATTTGTAATGGTTTCGCGATTCTATGAACACATTTGAAGGAAAACATGCTGATATATTATTGATATTAGCTCTGTAGTAGCACAAATTAATTCATTTAGGTCACATTCTCAAAATCAGAGATTCCAACAAACTAGAGTCAGTATTATTATATATTTTTGAATAGCATGAATTCCAAAGGAAGACGCAGAATATTAATTATTTGAGATAAATGTGTTAATATGAAATTTTAATTTAAGTATTATAAAATGCTGCGTAATCTTTCATATTTAAGTTCACATAAGCCTGGATATAACATTGACGTGGTAATACGTGTTTTGAAATGTGAAGAATAGTTTTGGCTGATATGCTTCTTCTCATCAAACCAGCCATTAATGGTCAAATATTCTTAAACCATTAAAATACTTTCATTTCAAAATTTAAAAAAAAAAAAAATCTTCGTCCTCACAAATATAACAGTTGATATTAAGTACACCTGAATTTTCATCCAAACAAAGGAAATGATTCATATGTATGGACCTTTTAAGAAAACCGCAAGATCAATCTGCTCATCAAATTTGATTATACAGTGTCTCAATTTACGTCACTCTTGATTTATCTGACATGTAATTAATACTCATGAGCTATAGAAGCTACAGTTACTTTTGAAAAGCTCCTTAAGAGAATGTTTGAACTTTTACGTTACGTTATAAATTAAAAACTATGAAATTTTCGTAGTTTTATAATGTGTATATGATTTCATTGTTTTTTAATGCTTTTTTTCCCTTTAGATATTTGTACATATTTGCGTTGGAAGCAAATTAGGAAACTAAATAACTGATAATTTCATTTGATTATCTTACGCCCACTCATGACTTTTTTCACCTTGAAGTCATTTCCATGAACAATGTTGTCTATAAAAGTTACTGTTAAGATCCTTAACTGATGAGTCTATTGAATTTCTCAAAGTCTGAGCCCATATGTCACATTATGAATTATTGACCATGAAATTTGAGTACTACCGTAATATACGCATGCTTTTATCTATTTTTATATTTATTTTTGTCATATATACCCATATAAATTTTTTACTTGTTCTTCTTCCGCACTTTGAGTTCTGCTTCCGAGTCCATAAATTTCATTTCTGGCTCTTTGGCGTTGAGGAAGGCACAGCCAACAAACTCGGTCCTCTGCCATTCATTCATCTATCTGAGCATCAATCTCTCGGCAGCCGCAGAGCTTGGCCAGGCACCGGGCAATAAATGTAATGGGGGACCTATTGTCGGACGCCTAGTGATAACTCACCCCTTTTTATTGGCAATAAGGGACGACCTAAAACTGCCACCGAAAACATTTCCAACTTTAAAAATGAAGACGAATGCTCTACGACCCTAGTTCCAGTAGAAATGGCCAGACGGGGGAGAGAAGTACAGATGGAAGGAAAAAAAATAATAATAAAAAGAAGAGGAGGGAAGAATTAAAAGAACGATGAGAAAGAAAAAGAAAAAAAAATAAGTGAGGGGTAGATTCCAACTTTCACGGGGCATTAGTCAATCGTCTTCTTATCCGTGGATGCCAGAACGCTCTGCTGGGACTGAACCGATAAATCGAGAGAAAAATTCTCTTCCCATCATAACTAGTGAAAAATCTGCGCCACCCTCCCCCTCATACCAAATGGGGTGACGTTTTTTAATGGAATTGGACGGACGACACAGGAATTTGCACCCTTAAAAGGTTGGCTCCCACATGCTCTAGTGGCACGATCCGAAGACATTTGGTTTCCATCAAAAGAAGGAGGGAGGGAACGAAATATGCAAAGCGGCATTTCTGACAAGAAAAGTCCAAGAATTGCTTTGGTTCCTCCTCCCTTTTCGCAAGCTTCGATTTCTCGTCAATTAGAAAGCTTGCCAATTCCCTCTACCTCTTCGATTGATTTGTATTGACTTCCCCATTGATTATGTATTTTACTCTCAATAATGGGAAAACAATGAAATTTAAATTGATTGCATGTAATGAGTAAAATTTTACTCCAATTTTTGATACAAAAATGATGACCGGAAAGGTTTAACCGAGAATCTATTTTGTCATATTTAAATGGCTGAAATTTGGTTGTTTTATTGATTTCATTCGCATGCATTTCTATTCCTAGTAAGTTCGATTTTCACCAGTACAAATGTGCTGTTGTTTCTTATGGCACTTGTCACAGACAATCCCCCTGACGAAGTCAGTGATTTTAAGCCGAGGGAGCGTTAATTGTATTCAGTAACGCCATCTAGGGCCAAGAGTATGCCTTAGTTACTCATGCGTCACATTCGCTTGCACAACCCCTTTTTACAGGGGACCACATTCACACACCTCACAGATAGAACACAGATGAAGAACAACCATGCCCGAACCGGGACGCCCAGATCACTGGGAAGACACGCTATGTCAGGACGCCGGCCCAGTACAAATGGAGGTTAAATTTGATGTAATTATCGAGATAGTTCAAGATTCTTTAGTACAATAGAAATTATTCACATTATTATGCTACACATTTATTATCACATTCGAAATTGTATAGTTTAATTTCATATGAATATATATATATATATATATTCAAGCTTTTTTTTTTTTTTTTTTTTTTTTTTTTTTTTTTTTGCTTATTTAGCCTAAACTGAGTAATTAAGATTGAGAAGAATATATATATTAAGTGAAAGTATTTAACACTTCGACGAAAAGTAGATTAATGGGAATGAAAGCAAATAATTGCATAAATATGTGGCTCGTCTTTAAAAAAAAATCGGATCACACGATGCACTAAAAGAATAATAATTACTTTTTAGTTATAATTAAAATCCACTTTCAGTATTCAAAGAAAATCCATCGTCTTTATTTTTTGTGTGTGTATTTAATTAGATTTTACTGTGTTTTTTGAAAACCGAGGATTAGGTTTTGATAAGATGCTTCTTTGATGTTTTCTCTGAAGGGGAAAAAAATATCTCGAGAAGCCAGAAAAACTATCCAAAGAGACCTTATCCTTACCATCAGAAGCTTGTGTTGGCATCAGTTGATAAAATATTTAAATACACTCCGTCTTTGCCTCAAGCTAACTTTAACATTAGGTATTCCTTTAAAGTTTCATGAGTGGCTCTGATCTTTTACTTTTATTCCCTCAATCTGGAAATTTATTGTTTAACCTCACCCGAGGGGAACATAGGAAATGCTAAGTTCCTAAAAACCTCAGATACCGGTCGTTAATTCCAGGACTTTATTTGGAAAACCTTATGCTTCGTTAAAAATAAATAAAATAAAATCGTCCGGAGCATATTTTAATGATTACGTTAAAGTTTGGAGAATAGTTAGATTTTGCAAAGTTTACTGCTTGCATTTTATATTATAAAATGTTGTTTTTAGTTTATTTATTTTGTTGAATAAAACCTCCAATAACTTAACAAGCACTATAAACTACCTACTTATCATATTCTGTGTTACTTGAACTAGCAGTTTTTGTTTAAATGGAAAATGTTTGATATTTTTATCAATATCAAAAAAACGCTTTTTCTAATTTTTCTTGGTACATTAAAGCACTAGGTTTCAATTTGGGTTCATTCCGGCATTTTGTTAGGTGGTATGAAGTTTGAAGTAATAATAATAAAAAAGAGTTAAAAGTTTAGAGTATCTTGTAAGTTATTGCAATTGAATATAAACTACTTGACAATAAAGTTGTTGTGCCGTCAAAAAATAAAACGCTATGACCCTTGAAGTCTTTGTGTTTGTGACCCACTTCTGTTTAAACTTCTTTTCGCTAACGTAAATTTTAAATTTATAACGAAATAAAGTACATAAAAACTCAAAGTTAAAACAAAAGGGTGAAACAATTACTGAAGATTTAAGAATTATCAAATGTAAGCTAAATTCAGTTGAAAAGCAGGATTATTTTAAAATAATTATTATTGCTAGAATTGAATGCTATGTAATGTCAAAAATGTTTGCAACCATGTGCATGTTTGATACTCACGTTTTAAGAAACCGTTGTTAAGGCTATTGATTTTGCTCCTCATTTTTTTAATTGAAATATTTTAGAAAATCAAAAAGAAATTGGATGTTGTTTCAAATTGTTTCAAGTAATATTTCTTTGTAGGTTTAAAATATAAATTCTGTACCTCTATTCGAGATGAATTACTTTCAAAATTATACCCTGAATCCAAAGATTATTTAGTTCTTAAATAAATGTGATCTAAGATTTTGCTCAGCTATATTGGATCCTTTTCCTTCATGGAACTGTGGCATCGCTTTTTTTCTTTCATGAAAATTCCTTTCTTTTTTCATAAGAAAAGCGTCGCCAAAAAAAGTGGTTATTAAGCGGCAATAAATCATAAAAGGGTACCTAAGAAAAAAAATAATTCTTTCCCACCTTCTTGCCATCACTCAATCACTCCTCCCACCAGAAACGTATCCAATCCTGAAGATAACATCCTCTGGCAAATTCTTTTCTTGTGGTAAGATCTATATTTCGCATTTCACCATCATTCCTTAATTTGCGCTTAAGGACGCCCATAGGTTAGAGATTTGCGTCATACTATCAAAACAGCCATCAAGACAAAATACCATTTGGCTTTTGTGTTTAGATCAGAATGTGGATTAGAATCTGCAGATTCTTTCGGTACTTGCCTGTTATTTAATGCATATCGAAAGATGAAGGATAGTGTTATGCGCCGATAGTGTCTCTCACTTTCTTGAGCTCTTTTTTTCTTGTGGCAACATAATAGCTTATACTTGTCACTTCAAGCTTACCCGAGCCGGATGTATGGAAACATTAGCACTTAAAAATGAATTCGTGGCTCTTATTCATTGCGATGTAAAATTGAGATGAGTTTGCCTTTTTTTCTTTTCAAATCTTTTTTATTTTTTTTTATTTGAGTAATATAGAATGTCTGCGTCGCGGGTATGACTTAAAAAAATCATTTTTAACAGATGTTTGCATCCGTCAGAAAGGATTTTTCAGTCTAGAATGTAAGCATTTACAGATTAAAATTTTATTAGTTTTTTCCCCTTTTATGATGTGGCCTCGTTTAAATAGTTTTGTCTGTTGTTGGGGAAATTCGCGCTTTTAAGTAGTTTCTTGCATCTGGATTTTTTAAAATTTTATTTAAGCAGTTATTTATCAAAAATACGATTCGAGCCGTTTCCAAAGCTGCAATAAAGATATTCATATACATATAACCTAATGAAAGTTGTAGGAAATTTCATGCGCCTTGGCTAAACGTTTAAGAAATTGTGAGCGCGTGCGTGCTTGTGTAATTCATTGCTCACTTTAGATGTAAATATATAGTGACATTAAAAATTAGAATTTTATGAACTGAAAAACTTCACAAACATTAAAATAAAAATGCATCACTTAAAAGCGGAACGAAATAAATATCGTTTCACTAACAGAAACAAATTCGAAATCAAATGAAAGAAAAAAATTTAATTCTGATAGAAAATATTAAAAATAACTCCAATTTATCTGCAAGATGAGGATATTATGAATCGGCATAAATTTAAAATTATATAAATAAACTTCAGCTCATTGACCTTTGTTCCAATCTAGCATAAAATAATGTAAATAAAATGTTAAGTTTTGTATGCCATAACTTATTTTTATTCATGCTTAGGTTTATTCACATACTGATAAATCAATCACTTTAAATGTAAAAAAAAGATCATCTCTGAGTTGCTTAGCACGGAAACAGAAGTTGGGTATTCAGTAACGACACAGATAAAAAAATATGGGGGGGGGTACTCCCAGCTTTGTAGACATCACTGGCTTTATTGTATTACAAATAGTAAAATACTGCTTTAGCTGTTAGATTAATTATTTACTCTAGCATTTACGCGGCTTCATATGTTTAAAATTAATGCATTAAAATTAAATTTCAGAGAGTTATATACTGTATTTCCTATTTAATGCCTGCATATATGTCCTGTTCTTCTATTTAAAGTATTAAAGATTGTCTACCACATTTAAAGTTCAATTATTTCAAAATCTGAAATTAGGGAAGAAAAAACTTTCAGATTAGGGTCAAATATACAGATACAATTTCAAACATTATTAGATGTTTTCTTTCTAAAAATCGAAAATATTTAATAACTGGGATTTTTACTAGACATTTCGTTCTCATGTGAATTTTGTTTTGAAGAAGAAAAGGTTTTCACTCAAATTACGTACAAATAGCGTATTAAGTATTAGTTTTCACATATTTTAAAGATGAAATCGAAGTTACTCGGTCATTACATTTTAAATTACAGAGAAGCTATTTCTTAAAGCGAACCGCATAGCAACTGTTACGACTTCGGATACGGCTAAATTTGCGTGAAATAGGCAAATAAAATCTATTTGCGTACAATATTTTTTTCCTATGGTGAAACCGACCGACTTCCCCCCCCCCCTTTCTTCCACGACGGAGAAGTAGAGTACTGAACATTGATTTTCACACATTTTAAAGACACTGCCGAAGTTGCTCAATCTTTACAATTAAGGTAAGACCGAAACTAATTTTAAAATGACTCACAAAGCAAATTACTGAACTGTTACGACTTCGCATGCATCTAACGTTGCGTGAAGATGGCAAATTAAATCTATCCGAATACTAAAAGTAAAACACTCTGATTATCCTGGCTGGCCGAAAGTCTCTTGGAAAATGTTTTTTCAGAGTTTTTCAATTGCCTTGTTTCATTGATCAGAAAAACGTGAGGAAATGTTGCGAGTTTTGAAAGACCTGTCTGTGGCATCTTTTATCAACCGCATCAGAGAGTGATTTAAAACCTTTTGTTCTGTCAAAAGTTATTAAGTGGAATTGATTTCCTAGGAGGAAGAGAGTTCAGCCTCTCAAATTATGAGAGATCACATTTCTTTTCTTGTTCTGAACAAGTCAAGATAGGCATTTGCGCTCATTAGACGGTCATCGTAAATGCTCAAGTAAAAGCTTGATGTGAGGCCAGTTCAGCTTTGTTTGTGGTTAGATTTTTGTTGGCGACTGAAAGCAGTTTCGCTTCTTCAAAAACGATTTAAAAGAGCGAGACTTTTTTCAAGTGCGCATTAATTGTAATTTTAGATAATTCTTCGCACCATTGTGATACTTGTAACTTTTAAATTATAGCGAAGTTTCATGTTTTCTTTGTTGTTCGTTGCCACCAAAGATATGTTTGAAAAATTAAACTAAATGCTTGATTTATTTCCTCTAAAGAAAATAATACAACTTCATATAAATTGCGTTAGGAGATCTGCTAGATTTAAAACCGAGCTAATGTGAGAGTAATGCGTAATCCTTTTACAGACGTTAGTAAAATTTTGTAGTAAACTTTTAACTGCAACGTTGAATTGCATGCAAAAAGCAATTATTTGACCATTTTTTTCTATTTATTCATAATAACAACTTATAATAATTTTTTATTTGTAAGAAGTAAAATTCCCTTTTCATATACTTTCTTTATTCATTATGATTAATTTTTTAGTCATATTATTAAGAATTTATTTTTGGTTTACTGATTTTCGGCTAGATTTCGCTGTAGATAATAATTTTACATTTATTATTATTATTATTATAGCTCATCACTGCTTACACTTATCAGCCGGAAATGTTTTCTGTGTTTGGGTACAAAAAAAAAAAAAAAAAAAATCTTCAGTGTTTTTGCGTTTGCACCAACCAGCTTTGATTTTACCAAAATGAGAGAATGATCTTATTTTCTGAGATAAAAAATGAGATTCATATTTATGAGATATTTCTTTATGGAGTTGTTTATATTTTACTGAGTATTATGTTGAAACAATATACAAGTAGTTAGTTAGAACATAGTCAGATTAAAAAGGAAATTGAAAAGCAACATTAGCTTACAGGATAATTTAAAGAAAATCGCTCCTAACAAAGAGCTCCTGTAAAGCTCTCCCTTTGCGGATCAAAATCATCCAAAAGTTGCAGGCATGGATTTCTGAAATGAATAGCACAAATATTTTTGCTGATATTTGTCAAGTCATGTAATTCTTTTTATTATTTTTGTCATTCTCCTTTTCCTTATTTACTGGAATACCTTTAAACCTACCGTCTAAAAAGGCCAATGCAGATTTATGTCATAACTGATCTTCGTTTCGGGAAAGTTTCTAGTGACAAATACAGACAGTTTTCTGTTTCGTTTTACAGATTTCCAGTTGCTAAAACACATTACAAATTAGTAGCAGCATTAAAATAGTCATAATTACTCATTTGGTGTGTTGATTCACATGGATATTACTGTGCTTCCTTACAAAAGGGGGATAATAAAATATTGCACTGAGCCGGACAGGATTTTGACACAATGATATATTTTTAGTGATAAACAAATATTTGTTTTGAACTCTAATTAATACTCTATCTTAACTTTCTGCGCTTTTGTGTATTTATGATCCGATTAATTTGTATTGTCCCGATAGAACCGGAAAAAAATAACGGATCCTGAAAAATTTACTTTGATTTATTTATACTATCAGACAAAAGTGTTTGATTAACCGAAAATAAATTATATCGACATTATTGAAGTAAGTAAACAATCGTGATAATTTTTTTTCTAACTTAGTAGTTATGGCGCGATTCTTCTTTCTTGAGAAATTAAGTTGAGGTTTATTGACTTTAATAACTTAAGATGTTTACTTTGACGCAGAAAGCCTTAAGATTTGGAGTGTTTGCTTCCTCCTAACGTGACCTCTCTGAAGCTATTAATCTTTAGGAGGATCCTGAAATAATTTATAAGTGAAAGAAATGAATGGAGAAATAATCTGTGTTTGAACGTCGAGTGCCAAGATTGACGTCATCTTAAGGGGGAGGGGGACGCAAAAAAGTGACGAATGGTCGCGTTGAAAAAATAACACCCCCGAATGTAACGGAATGAATCAAGAGAACCGATAGAGCCGCGACCCGATATATCCGACTCAGCGATTTTTCTTTTAACCTAGTCTGTCAAAAATACATTACTTATTCGCTTCTTGTGACGCATGGAGACATTTTTTCTGCAACCTTTGCGATAGAGAATTATTATTTTGCGAGGTCTCACGGTCACAGTTTAAGAATAAAGAAAAATACGATCGACTGAAATCCTAGAAACTTGACTTTTTTTTTACAGTGAAAGTGAGGGTACCAGGGCCTTTGAAAAATGATCTTTTCTTTTGCTTTCTTGCTTTCTTTGCATTCGTATTTTCTCTTCGAAGGTGAGAAATACGAAAAAAAAAAAAAAAGTTACGCGAAATAGAGTGTTGACCAAGGAATAGAAAGTTGGACCCCATTGTGTTATCGGAATGAAATAGCGCAAAAGAGAAATTCGATGTCGGAAGATTTATTTACTTCCCCCCCCCCCGCCCCATCCCTAGTCCTTCCCAGAAAAACAAAATAAGAAGAGAAAAAAAAAAGTCTTCTTAGATTGGCAAGCTTCAAAGATAACCAATAAAAGGTATTCCACATTAATCTATTCCGATTTTTTTAATGACCTTCACGCTTAAACGTCACTTTCTTGAAATTCTGAAAGATGGTGAGAATATGATATGCCCTAGTGAAAGTCTTAATGCCCGAGTCTAATTCCTAGAAATTGTACGATCGTGCGAAAGTTTTATTTCGGACTTTATTTATTTTTTCGTACAACTCTCGGTCGGTCCCATTAAAAGATAGAACAGATCTTCGACAAAAACTTGGCGGTGATGGATTACCTCTTACTTCTTGAAAATCCTAATGGGAAAAGTAGTAAAAAAAAAAGAAATCCTTTCCCATTATCTTCCTCTCCAGGCTGGCTTAAATGTGAAAAGATACGGAGTAGTCGCAGGATCGAATACTAGACTTTTTTTTCCCCAAATAGGACGGCCTTGACGCACGAATTTGACGCTTAGCTTTTGCCTACGTTTAATACCTAATAATGAGTGAACGTTCGCCGCGGAAAATTGCTGGAACGGTTTCCGTGAACTTTGTCGCGGTTATATTTCTAAGAACCTCATTGTTTGAAAATTTCCTGTCGTGCTGTTCGACAATCTAGCATTAATTAAAACTGCTCGGAAGCTGTCTGTTGTAGACACAGGAAAAGATTATTTCCAACAAGTGAGAAATTTCTTGAGTTCTTTATGACACTTGTAGTAGAGCATTTAATTGTTGTTTTAAGACAACCGTTCTGTTTATATATATATTTATTATTATTTCGTTATTCATTATTTCGTATTCAGCTGTAGAAAAAGGACACGCGTTCATGAATTCGAGTTGAATCTGATTCGTTCGAGTTGAATCTGATAATATGTTTCACTGGAAGAGAGGGCTTTAAAACTCATTTAAAGATGTGAGAAAAGGTTATTTAGAGCAAGGGCAAAACTGTTTGAGTTCTTTATAAATGCTCTTGTAAAGCAAACATTATTAAAATTTCATAATGATGGGTTCAGTTTATAGGAAAAAAAAACTATATATATATAGAAGTGTACATTTTCGTGTGTTTGGAACCTAAAAATATGTCTAACTTGAAAAGAAATTTTTCTAGGGATTCTAACGCCTCATCTGATCGCGTGCGTAAATTGGGAGTTGAAGACAAAACAGTGTAAAAATAATTTTAAAAAAAAGTCATTCTTGATATGAAAGGGTTGGTTAAAATTAATCAAATATTGATGTTGAGAGTCACATTGACTTATTGATGCTTTAATTTGTTTTAATTTCCTGAATGTATGTCTATTTAATAGAGAAAAAAATTATTAAAAAATGTGTGCATTTTTTTTTTTTAAATTTTCAAATTAACTTAGGCCGTACGACAAAGAAATATTTGAAAATGGTAACTCATTGGTTAATGGATATTTGAATATTGATATCGTACTCCTTAACTGATATAAAAAGAAAGATTTTCTGAGTAAGAAGATATTTTACTAACCACGTATACATTATTTACTTCATAAAGCAATTTCTGACGTTTATAACTCTTTTAAGGTATAAACTTTTGCAGGACTAATCCAATAATAGGCCCTTTTTTTTTGCTTCTAAATTATTTGATTTGCTTTAAAATTGATGAGGGACACTTTCGTTTATGTTCACCTAAATGCATGAAATACGTTTTAAAAATTGCTAATTATGCAAGAGCTCCGGACAAAATTAGTGTGATAGTCTCTGTGGAACAATATATACAGAATCTTTTTTTAAAAAAAGCCTCAGACTATTTTAATTGGATTGCAGAGTGGCGGGGAGGTTGTCATCGTTTTCTTTCCCCCTTTAATTATGTGTGCAGGCCGACAGTGAACAAGGTCCATCATTTTGGTGCCGGGCAATTGATTTTTGGTAAAAGTACGACACCAGAACTTGGGGCAAGAGGTTGGTGGCGGAAGTGTGGGTTAGAGCGAAACATCACGTGAATAACTAACTGGAGGATCATGAATAAATAAACCCACTTTGTGAAGAGATTTATTTATTCATGCTGTGCATTCCTAATGGCCTAATTTCTTATAATTAGAAAGAAAAGAGTCGGAAAAGTGATCTGCCGTTGATTCTGATATGTGCTGGATATAGCTTCAGAAGAAGAGGCGTTCACCGTTTTCATTTGCGCTTCATGCCATTACTCTAGAAAAAGCGAAATCGGAGTCATTACTGTAATTCGTAAAACACAGCTTCGTGCACCAGATGAATAATAAATTTCTTGTTCGCGACTCCATCTTTCAACTCGATTGACTTTACGCTTCTTTTTTTCCCTTACAACCATATAACTATTTCTAGTATTTAACCAGTGGAAGTGATCTTCCCCAAACTTTCTCGTTTACTCTCCAATAAAGATCTTATCCCCCCCCCCCTCCGCATAAAACTGTGAACCTTCGGTAAAGCTGCGACTATCTTGCATGGCTTTGGTAAATGATAGTTACGAATTACACATCTATGGGTGAATTTAGCATTTTTATTGGATCTAGTTTGCGTTTATGCAGTTTGAAAGTCTTTCCGGCCTATTTAAATCAAAATTTGACACGAAATTGCAATATTAGTCGCTAGATTTATATATCGAATTTCATTGATTTGAGTTACTGCGTTTTTACGCGTACGGAAGAGCAGACCGATAGATGTTCAACCGTTTGAAAAATTTGTTTTAAAATTTGATAAGATTCTATATTTTTGATACAAAATCAGCTTCAAATGTTCCAAATTTTATTTACCTAGTTCTTTGCGTTTGCAGTCATACAGTTTACTTGTATTCGAACAGCCAGGCAAATAGACTTCCTTTGTATGGTTTTCGTTCATAATGTGACAGAAATCTACAGATTTGTTCATAATTCCATGTCCAAATTTCAACCATTTAGCTCTATGCTTTTTTGAATATTGTGTTTATAGACAGACACAATTCCAAAAATGTAATATTTGAGGTTTTACTAAGCGTTTTCTATTATTATCTGAAACTGATTCTGTCAGGCTTATTTATATTGTTCAATAAAAACATTATCGATATCAAACGATATTTATAGTCCAGACACAATAACTTTTATAACGGATGATGTTTTTCATACGTATTATAATTAAGACTTCGTTATACTCGAGAAAAATTAGTTCAGAGTCTACTTCAAACGGCTTAATATTCATGAATTAATGCGTTCAAATTTGAGACCATAAACTATTAAATTAAAATTGCATGATCCGGAATATTGATAAAATTGCATGATCCGGAATTGCTCATCGGAATTCTTAGAATTCCGATGAGCTGTACAAATAAAAGAAAGTCCTACGCAAAATTGTTTTATAATTTAGCCAGAGGCCTAATGATCAAGCAGCAACATAGGCGCTGTAACGATTAAATTGTTTATGTAAAGGATATATTAAAAAGATAGACTTTTAATGTTTAATGCTAAATTAACTTTTTATAAAACTCTTGAAACCTTTATTAACATTTGTAAATGGGTTTCAAGTTGTATGGAATTTTCCTTGCTAAAATACAACTTCACGCTTTGAACCTTACTTCACTGTAATTGTTAAAACAATTTTTATTTACTGCTGCGCATATTGAAAGCTTCTTTGCCCGGAGAACAAATGACTTCTTGCTGGGATAACTCTTTTCTCTTCCACGAACGTTTTTCTCTGCACTCTTTAGTCGGTTCTCCCCTTTCTGTTTGATTTCTATTTCTCCCCGCATGGTTGATCATCAAAAAGAGGAGGCAAGGGACCCACATGAAAAAGAGGGAAAGTACCCAATTAGGACTGTGTTGCCGCTCATGATTTCCCAGCAATATATCTTTACCTCCCACCCCTTATTTTACAATTCGACGAGTCCAAAATGTGTACGTCAGAATTATTTACAGTTCATCCAATGTGTCAATGGATCTTTTTCAAGTTTTTTTTTTTTTTTTTTTTCAAAGTCGATGAGAGTTATATTGTCCTTTTGAAGACCAAATTTGGTAAATTTGTCCCCCCTTCCCAAAGATTATGGCTTCATTATGTTTCTTTTTTAAAAAATCGTTTTGCCCTTATTTTTGTTCATCATTTTTAGAATTATTATTTAAATCGATTTTTTTTTTGTTTATTTTTTTAAGGTGGAGATATTGATCTGTTAAGTAACTACAGTCTGTTCTAATAAATTACCTTTATGGGTTGAATTCTCTTTGCCATTTCCCTTAATACTTGAGGTTGGAACGAGTTTAGGGATAAATTTTTTACATGCTTCAACTGATAACCTATAGCAGAGCTTTTGAAGTAGTTTCTTCATGTCGGTCCAATAAATAGTTTCTGAAAACAATAATGTATAAATTTCTTTGAAAGTAAAGTAATCTAACGAAGATTTGGCTAATGAGAGTTATTTAAAAATTGGCTAATGAGAGTTATCAAAATTATTCTCCCGAAGTATTGCGATCAACATCAGTGTGGTTTGCAATTCTTTAGGTAAAGTGCAAATGCTAGTTTATCAAATTTTGTTAAGTTTACTATTTATTCATTGTAAAACGATTTTATTGGGATTTATTTTAGTCCAAACATCTCCTTCCTTATAAAATTAAAGTTAAAAGTCGATATTTCCATTATGCAACAAAATAATTTTCAAAAATCCAGGCCTCAATGTACCATTCTGAATAGGCAGCCTTTATGGCAATTATAAATTTCTTTGAAAGTAAAATTATCTAATGAAGCCTTCGCTAATGAGAGATATTCAAACATTGATCAAAATGATCCTCCCGAAGAACTGCAATCATCTGTGTGGTTTGCAATTCTTTGGGTAAAAAGCTAATGCTAGTGTATCAAATTTTGTTGAGATTACAATTTATATCAATTCATTAGTTGTAAAACGATTTTGTTGGGATTTATTAAGTTAAAGGTCGATGTTTCCATTATGCAACAAAATAATTTTCAAAAAACTAGACATCAATGTACTATTCTCAACAGACAGCCTTTTATGGCAGATATTGCTGGGGAGTGGAGTTATCCCCTAAGGCAGAACCGATTCATCGTTTTGGTGCGAACAATGGGATGGCAATTCCTAGAAGTATTAACATTCTATGAAGAGCATTTAACTGGCCGGTGACTGCCTCTCGGATAAGTTTTCGGCCATTTTTTTATATTTTAAAGTAGAGGCTGTACAAAATGGATGGATTCTTACCTGCCGCAGGGTCTCCAATTGGAGGCGTGCCCGGATACAAGGATGACCTAACAGTTGAAGTAGGGGAGGCGGAAATATTATTACCTTTCAAATTCGAATTGAAACGACTCGTCATACACAGCGGTTTCCAATTTTTCGCTTCACTAAACGATTCGATCAGGCTCTATTGTGTAAAGTGAGTATGGGTTAAGTGAACGCTAGCCGTCTTTCAATTTCTAAAACTTCATGTTAATTTGTTACATTTACTTGTATTTTTGTAACTTCTTTTGGGAAAACTCCCATTGTTAATTAAAAATCAGTTATTATTTTAAAGTAATTTCTTTAGGTAGACACTATTCATGCGAAACAGATATAAATATTATTATTATATATATATGTTTTGTAAGTTAGTATATTTTATGGCGCAAGAGCCTATACCTTAAAAACAATTTAAAAAACAACAATTTAAGGACAGAGGGACTGCAACTGATGGTTTATTTTATCTTATTTACTTGCCATACAATGATTTATCCTTTTTTTTAAAAATCAAGTTTTGGTTTGGATACACATTCTTAAATCCTTTGACGTAGATACTTCTTGCCTCTTATAGTTACGTTTGTATAAAGATGGTACAAATATATATAACTCGATGAATTTTAGTTGCAGAAGAATAGGTTATTTTTGTCGTTAAAAAATAATAAATCGAAAATATTTTACCATGTGTGACTAATAGAACCGTGTGAATGTATAAATATTTAAATTTCATATTTTTTTTATTGAGTCAACATAATTTTTGTTTTTGATCATTTAACGCATTTTACAAGCAGGAATTATATACTCTTCTCAAACGGATTAGATATTAAATGTGAGGCCACTATTATAGCAGACATTTTATTTCCCTATTTCTTACTAAAAGACATTTGTAATAAAAACTAATATCTGTTGTGGGGGATGGATGTCATAAACCAATTTCAATTTTACTAGTCACCCTATGAGTCATTCATTCACTTCACAATTTCAAAGCATAATTTCTATTATTTATTTTTAACTCCCATCCACCACAATTTAGGAACTCAAAATAAAGTAGTGGTGTATCACAAAAAACACTTTTTCTCCCTCTTCTTCCAATAAATTGCGACACTTATAATATACATAAGGTCCTCTTCCGAAACATTCTTTGGAAGAATTATTAATCCTAACTTATTTGTGATTTGCTATATTCAAAATTGTACCGTAAAATTGTACGCGATCTTTCTCTCTTCATGTCACAAACTAGAATCCTAATTAACTGTCGGAGCTCCATTGCAGGTAACCAGTGAAATATTCGTAAAAGGAATCATAGCGTTAAAAGCCGAAAGGTAACATTCGCCTGCGTATCTGATTTAATCTGCTACCTTCTCTGATCATTTTTTGTTTCTCATATCTGAAGTGTTTCGACGCAGGTTGTATTAAGTTCACACATTTCGCGCTAATTCTTCTCTTTCGACTAGTTCTTCGTGGTGGAAGGTTTTCCAAAATGTAATAAACCAGCATTATCCGTGATCTGGGTACACAATTCTTGCCTAATGTTAGGCATCATCCCGCTTTCTGAACATTCAATATTCATAACAAGGGGCGAAGTTTTCCGAAATAGTCTGTCAACATACCTTACAGCGTCTTGATAATTAGAATATCCGCTTTGAAACTTTCCCTCCATGAATATTTTGGCAGCTGCGGGCTTTTCACACACTACAGATATTCCATTTTCGCCTCTTCCTTTTCACAGTACAGCCATGTCAAAACTAGTTTTCTTGACAGAGCTGCGGGGGGTGAAGCGATTCATCGATTGAATTAATCGATTGAGATGTAACACTGCTTCAGTATTATCCTCCAATCATTTGTTTTTAACGCTTCATAAAGATATGCACACAAGAATTGGAAATGAGCCTCCAGAAATAAGGTTTCGCCCGTGAAAGGGCAGGTTTTTATTTTAAATGCGCTGCAGGAAGCGATCATATTCGCTGATTTAATTATGAGCATTACATAAAAAGGCTGTTTTGTCCACAAAATGTGTTCTTGCGTGTTGATGTAATTTATCTGAAACTGAAAGTTTTAGTTTTATATATTTATAGCAAAGCATAACTTTGCCAACACTGTTATTGCGAAGATCCACAGAATTGGCGAATTTACCTTAAAAATTTCGTATGTCAAATTAGTCTATCGTGGAAAGTTAGTAGACGGGTGTGAATCAATATTTGTTAGATCTGGTTGCGTTTCGCTCCTTCATAATATGTGATTGATGATATGTCAATAAATAGAATTTGAAGATGGGTAGGCGCGCGTAACGTATTTGTCTCAACCTTATTATTTCTTCGGGACCTGCACTCAGCTTCATACCTTTCTGTCACCCAGCAAATGCACTTGACTGCTTGAGATCGGTTCAAGGTAAGCCACCAACTCGTCAGAGCCCTGCTGTATTCAACCAATTGGAATCCAACTGTTTGCATGTTTTATACAACAAACTGTTAACGGTTGATGAATCTGATTCAAAATTTGATGCATAGTCCGCAATTCTTGTTATAAAACCATATGTCATTTCAACTTTGTAACTCGTTGCTTTTTCGAATAATGTTCTCCACTTTGGACAAATAGATTTCCCAGACAGAATTCGTCCAAGCATTTATACAAATCTACAGTTTTATTCTAAAAACTGCATGCTTTTTTTAATTATCATGCTCACAAATAGGCATTATTTTATTTTATTTTAATTATTTATTTCTTTTCTGTGTGTGTGTGTGAGAGAGAGAGAGAGAGAGAGATTTAAAACGTGGCGGTTCATCAAAACTTCGAGGTCAAATTTTTTGACGATAACAATATTTTCTTTCCGTATGCGATGATGTAAAAACGCTCATAATATTCAAAGCAAATATCATTTGGGACACTTATGCTGCCGTTATTACCGACGTAAAGGATGAGATTCATATATGGATTGCACGTCATTATGTACCATCTAGACATTCAAGGCCATACTTTATTTTCCAACAATACCGTCTTCCACGGAAGGCAAATCTGTAAAGATTTGAACAGTCAGTGATTGTGCTCAGATTATCCTTCATTTAAATACATTAAGGTAAACGCCATCCATTGTTAACGGCCATTACTGAACCTCTTATTTTGCATACAATCTCGCAACTGAGCTTTGGGAACTTTCTATCACGTGGTGTCCTTGATAACTGTGGTTTCATTTGTGAATTGCGTGCTAACAATAACCGCTGCAACATTTTAAAATAACATTGCTGGGTTATTGAGATCTGAAAACGCAAGAGAAAATACATAGAAAAAGATGGAGGGTGGGGTTGTATTATATTTTCTTTCTTAGCCTTTTTTAAAAAGTTAAAACTTTCTAAATTGAATTGAAATAAATTCTTTACTAGCGTTTGTACTTTTTGATATATGAAATGATATCTTTTTTTAATTTAATTTAAATCACAATTAATTTCCTAATTTTTTTCCTCAGTTAACCCATATTACTTTATTCTAAAATGTTCTTTTATTTTATGATCCGAATCCTACTTTTAATTTAATTATTTATAATACACGCTCTAAAAAATTGATGACTTACTTTTTCCAACCTCTGAGCGAAAGCATGAAAATTCTGAACAACTACGATTTTTTTTTTTTTTTCAAAGACACTTAAGATTTCCTATCTTAAGTCTATACGTGTCAAAAAAATCCCTGTCAAAATCTCATAGTAAAATCATCGAAGGGAAAAATTTCCGGCTATTTTGCTCTTGTGTCGACTGACGCACAAGGACATGCTTCCCATGGTAAAATAAATTGAAATTCATTTAAAAATTCTCTTCCTTTCGAATCCGCATAAATTATACTACATATATGTATATATTTCAAATAATAGGTCGAGCTTGCATGCCATGCATATTTTGTCATCCAGTCTAATTTTAATAATTCAACTTGATCTTTTTAAGCGTTGGTTAATGATTCGTACGTGTCCGAATACCTTGTCTAATGCTTTTCAACAATTACCATTTGAGTGTTGTCTGCTATGTCATTAAAAATCGCCGCATTAGTATAAGGAGCAGTGCGGTGACACCGCCTGATGTAATTTTTTTCCCTTTCCCTTTTTTCTTTAAAGAAAAATCCCTCCTCATTAAAAATAAAAATATAAAAAAGAAAGGAGCGACAGTTAATAAAAAGAATAGGTCGCATACATTCTGATATAAAAACAGACAAAATGTGCTTATTAAAAAAAAAAAAAAAAAACTTGACGGGTTGGGCTTGACTTTTTCCTTCCATTTATTTTTGATATTAATTTTAATTATTCAAGCATACGCTAGAGAAAATTTTCCAGGTTATTTAGAAGCGTCAAAAAAAAAAAAAAAAAATTAAAGTATGAGAAGATTTTTTTTTTATTTATATTTATTTTTTCCCGCTCCATTCCGACTCCTTAATTTCAACGAATTTATTAAAAGATCTAGACAGAAACTTCTCCTGCCATTTTTTTTTTTCTCTCAAACATTTCTCGCCATTTTTTTCCCCTTTCCCCTTAATCTATTTCCCGTATTCACAATGTCCTTTTTTTGTCTCTCTCTCCTGACGCTTTTTTAGCCACTCGATACGAGTGACTTGATTTTTAGGTTCTCTTTATCCCAAAGGGATTTTAATTATCTGAAGAGACGATGATATATGATATTTTAACCAGATCTTTTATTCCTTCATTTACGTCTTTTGATGCTTCCGTTTACAGCTATTGATGCTCACTATCGCTTATCGTAAGTTTTTTAAAAGGAATAACGTCATCCATTTCCCGCATCATATTTCGTTCTCTTTTTTTTAAGCTGTCACACTAAAACTCTGCTGTTTGTTATTATGAAATTTCACACTTCAAATTTTCACTCCTCATAACCATCTTTATTGCCTCAAGAAAATGCTTTGTCTTTTTCGATAAATTGAACTATTTTTAATTTTATATATGAATTCTTAATTAAAAATATTTTAACCATCAGTCTATTTTTTAACCAAATTTTGGACTTTTTGTATGTAAATAAATGTAGAACATATTTTAACAGTTGCGTGGCCGAATAGAAGAAACATTTGAAAATTTTGAACTTCGATATATTCCATTACGGAAAGCATAATATGTACAAGAATAAGTGGTAAGAAATATGTCAGTCTAAATCGCAACAAAAGAGCGAAAGAGACCGAAATTTTTCCCTCAGTGATTTTATAATGAAATTTTTATAGGGATTTCTTTGACACGTAGATTTAGATAGTGAAATTTAGGTACCTTTAAAAGAATGGTGCAAGTATTACGGATTTTTATCCCTTCACTCGGAGTGTGAGAAAATACTGAAGTTTGCAGTTTTATAGAGTCCATGTATGATTAATTAAATAAATAAAGTAGAACTGGATCAGGAAATAAGAGAACATTTTATAATGAAGTTAATGTGGGCTAAATTAATATAAAAATCTGGAAATTAATTAGGATTTAAATTAGATTTAAAAATATTATTACATATATATATGTTACTTAAAACATATATAATTTGTATGCTGTAGCAATCGAACTACTTAATGGATTATCTTCAAATTTTGCTCGTAATTATTAGGAAGCATTAAGAAAAGATTTAGATAATTAATTAATTAAAAACTTCATCCTTATTTACAGAAGAAAAAAAATATCTGAAATATTGCCTATTCAATGAAAATGCTGTAGCTATTTCAATCCATTTTCTTTACTGGCCTCCTGGCTACAATTAGCACTGATGAAATAATTTTAACTCGCTTTTTAATAATTATTAATTAAAAAAACAAGGAAATCAGCCTTTGGTGGTTTCTTATCTGTCATTTGATTCGATTGGTAGTTTCATTTTAAATTTAAAAAGTTATTAGATGAAAAGAGAATTTTGCGCATTGTAATATTTTGCATAAAAATATTAATCATGAAGATATTTTCATTCGGAGTGTCCCTGAATATATCAGTTAATCATGTTATTTAAGTCATATCAGTTAGTCATATATATAAGTTAGTGATATTATAGCCTTTTTTTTGGGGGGGGGGAACTGCAATCTGGAAATAAATTTAACTGTAATTTGAGATGTTGTTAGGCAGACAGTTGGGGATATTGTCAAAATTCAACAGATTTGTAGATAAAAACATTAAATAAAATTTCAGGAACAAGGAAAATATTTAACTATTTTTAAAAAAATTTAAATTCTAAAAGAATGAAAAAAAAAAGCTTAAATAATATATTTTGTGTTATTGCTTTTACTATTTGTTTTCAAGTAAGTTGATTTAAAAAATCACAAAGAAAAAAATTTAAAGTGATTGTTTAATAATATATATATTTGAAATAATGTTGATAATATTTTAAATCAAATGGCTTAAATATTCTAAAACTTATATATAAATGTATTGTGACATCATTTTTTTTTTTTTTCTAATTTACAATCTGTTTATGGGATCGCGTAGTCAAGAGGAAATAAAATCTTTGAAAAAGAAAGAAAGAATAGCATAAAAGAATATATTTTTGCACACAAAGTGTGATTGTAAGCTAGAAAAGTGCCAGCGTGACCCTCAAGACTCATAAGTGACACAGAACACATGTCTCTTCTCTAATCCTTATACTACCAGCTTTTCAGCTTTGCCATCTGCTGGTTTCAAAACGGGTTGCCGGGAGAAAATCTGAAAGCCATCTGCAACTCTAAATCCCATAGAAAAACAATACCTTACAGTTAAGTGAAAAATTTTTAACATATGCTGATTAATAATGAGCATCAGTTGTTACTGTAAATCCATATTAGTTTCTTGCGAAATGGTATATTAAATCTATAATATGCATATGTACTTGTCCTAAAGGTACTGGCACAAGTAAATTTGGTTGTTCACGCATGCTATTTTTTCTATTATATTACTAAAACATACGTGAGCAGGAACTGAACGCTTATGTACAAAACTCTTGTGCTCATGAGTGGACTCTAAAAAGTGATTCCTATCATTCTGTAGAGTATCTTTAATATATTGGAGCCACTGGCATACCGAATGTGAAAGTCATTTAAATCCCTTTTTTCTTTCATTTTGCAAAAATTTATTAAAGAATAATAGTATAATTATTAAAGAATAATATTTTTATTGAATTAATAAACTGCTAAACTGCAAAAAAATATAATAAAATAAAAAAAAAAGAAACTACTATACATATTTGAAAGCAAGTAATCTGATCTTAAGATTGATTAAAAAAAATGGCTGTATCAAGTAGGATTAGAACCATCACACCAGAAATTGGTACTTATTTTTAAAACGTAAATTTTTAAAGTAATAATTTAGTTTATTGGCTATATTTTGACAACTATTGTCTATCTTCTACAAATTCTGATGTACAGTAGGCTATAAAAAAAGTTACGTTTTTTCGAACCACATTCTTTAGACTCACATTGACATACAGTTTTCAAAATAGAAAATATTCTAATATGAATGCCTTTATAATTTTAAATTAACCATTTAGCATTATTTTTCTTGGATGGTGGACGAGACGAAGCAACCAATTTTAACAAGCAATCTGAAAACTTAAAACATTATACAATTTGAGATCCATTAAAACCTGTTCGTCTTCGAAACTCAGAATCAAACAATTTTATAAAATAGTGTGATGCATTTTCACGATCTGAGCAATTCGTCTTTAGTAAATGTCATTTATTCCTTTAAAAAACACCCCCAGCCGGAGCCGCACCCTCTATTATCAGATATATTGAATTAAGGTCGTGGGCTGGTCTAATGCATAATCCATAATGACTGGTAAATGAATGCAAATATGGGGACGATAGGATTTTCTGGTGGTCGTTGAATTCAAAAGTGTGAGAAATCACCCAACGCAAGTATCGTGCTCACTTTCGCTTCTCAAGTAAATGCGACCCCTCCTCCCTGTCAGAAGCAGATGGAAGCAAGAAAACTAGCAGAAAGTCGTTTGAAGGGAGGTTGGAACCCATTTGATGAGTGAGCAAAGCATTCTCCAGGGGCCTATCTTAATTACGTAATGGCTCACGGAAGAAAATAGCGGCTTCCTACAAGAAACACTCTCTAAAGAGATTTTTAATAAATGTTTGCGAGATATTTCTAAATGAACGACTTTCAAGTTAGCTGGAAATAGTTGCTCAGAGACTGTTTGAAGGAGAAGGTGGGAAAATTGATGATTTCCCAGACGGACACCAAATCGCTGATTAAATCTCGGCTGCTTTTAAAGGCTACAAAATTTCGTGTGCCTTCCTTTGACCTAACGTAATGGTAGCAACATCAGCCAAAGGGACATTTAGCGGTAGGACCAATTCCCTTCGGACTGTGTTGGAATGACTGATCTGCATTTAAAGGTTGCTGCTCCCTTGAAATTTAATGATGGTGATTTCGATTAAAAGGTTTAGTTCAGAAATTAACATCCAGGTTTGCCTTTAAAATTTTGATCTCTTACCGAATGGATTTCATATGCATATTTCCTGAGCATTTAAATGGCTGTTATAAAATTGAAAGTAAAAATGTAACTTCGGAAAATCGTTCTCTTGGCGGATTTCCTGCTTTTGAAGAAACTTTATGTTCGAATGCATTTAGAAGCTTTTGTATACTACCAAAGTTGATTTTCATCATGGTTTCTGTATCAGAAACATTTCAGAATTTTTTTTCTCTCAGATCCTTATTTTTCTGAAACTTTCGTAGTTAAATAGTAGATTTAAATTTTAATCATAATCCATCGTTTCCTCTTTGTTCGTATTTGAAAAAACGGCAAGTGGCGCCATGGTGACCAGCAGTTAAAATTTTAACTTCGCATATAGTTGCAATGGAAAATTGTCTAAATATAGACTATTACCAGTTCTAGCACTAAAATATGAGAATGGACCTATACAACTTCAGTTTTTTCCCTTTGCTAATCCAGTCTTCAAATGTATTAAAAATATTGTAGTCGTGGTAATAAAATAGATTTGGTGTAAGTTAATTTTTTAACTCAGTTTCAAACAGTCAAATTTTCTTAACAAAGCGAAAATTGGACTCGTGCTTCCAAATTTTTGTGTAAATTTACTTTTTTGTATATATGTAAATTTTCTTTATATGTATATATATATAAAGAAAAATAAATATATATTTTAAAAAGAGTAGAATATATTGCTAATTTATTGTAGATTACAATCGGCTGCTTTACTGTCTAAGTGACGAAGAATTTCCAAGAAACGTATGCCTACTTGTTAAATTTTTTTCCCCTTGAAAATATGTCTAGAGCATGAAAAAGAACTCTTTGCTAAAGAGACAACCTGAAAGATCCTAGATTTGATGCGAGATGGTAAGAATTCTAAGAATTCCCGACCCTTTCATTTAGACCGGCCGGATGTTCTCGTGTTACTACTCTCCCTCAGGAAGTGAGGTCACCCCTGAAACGAACTCTCCTCCTTCCCCCTCTTTTTTTAAAAAAAATATCTCCCGAACTTCCACTAGTTGTACACCCACCAAGCTGCAGAGGTGCCACCTTCTCACCATTTGCTTAGTGTTTGCATTTGTCCCCTTCGCAAGCAAAACCCTACCGTGCGGTAATCCGTTCTAATCCCTCGTCCTTGGAAAAAAGGGAATTCTCATCTAGTGTTTCTTTGAGAGGGATCGCGTTGACAAATGCTCTTTTCCTTTCTTCTTTGTATCCCTAGTGCAGTTTGCCGTTTTTAGTTTTAGCGGGGTTTCGGTTTCAATTAATTTTAAGAAAAACAGTGAAAGTGAGTATTGTTTTGTTACTTTTTTAGTGAAATACCCGTGCTGGTAATTAATTGCGGGTAATTACCCAGTTCTGAAAGTTGTATTTGTTTTGTGTGGAAATCTGTACGTAGTAATGACTTTGTGTTAATTTTTTTTGGCGTTTTCTTGTCTCAATTAGAATACTAGATTATTTCTTTATATATATATTTTGGTTATATATATATATATATATATATATATATATATATATATATATATATATATATATATATATATATATATATATATATATATTATAATTGGTATGAAATGCTATGTGATATCTTTATAACTTGTGATTCATTTCTATAACAATATATTTTCTTGATTTAATTCTTCTTCTTTTTTTTTCAATTTAATGAAATTTCTGTCTTCAAGGCAATCATTCTGTACATTGCATATATTTCGAATTTGTTTTACTAACTTCAAAGTTAGAACTAAAAATTGTCAAATGTTGCTTTTATTTTTGAAATGTTTTCATTAGTAAATACAATATTATTTAATGTTTTCGGTATTTATAAGTGACTGATTTCAAAGGCCCTTAATTCATTCAATTACTTTATTGTCGTACATTTATAAGAAATACTCAATATTTTAAAAAAAAAAGTTAATTAGAAGGGATTTTAAATTCTGTTTTTGAAGCTTCAATATGCTATAATAGTTTATCAAAACTTTGAACATATTCACTAATGTTATAGTTTTGAAAATTTTAATTATAATAAAATTTTTACGAAAATTATTTTCTGTTGATTTATTAATTTTGTATTAAAACTATAAAACATCGTCACTGCTTCTTTATATAAATGGATTCTCGGATTTTCTTGCAGCGAGCATCTTTTGGTTCAATTTTTCTTATGTAGAAATTTTAGATAAATTGAATTTTTAATAAGAATATTTTCATTTTAATACTAGCTGATGTACCAAAAGCAATTGGTATGAAAATTAAATCCGTTCGAGTATAATATTTTTAAAGCAAAAACTATTTTTTGGGTATGTATTTGTAATGTTATCTTCTTAAAACTGTTGTGTTCGGAAGTTTACAATCATCGAGTTCAAGAACTCTGCCCACTCTCCCGCATATCGCCTTGTTTTGTATAAAGTATAATAATATTAAAAATCATTTTATCTTCTGATTTTAATGGAAATTAGAATATCAGTTGAACTAGAAGATTTTTAAAAATCACTAATAGTTAATTTTCTCTATTAGTTATATTTGCTACATTATAATTGCAAATTTTGTGCGCAAATGTTAAGATATAAGAAAGATTGTATTCATTTGAACGATTGGCTTAAGCTTAATTGTAAGCATGGTTAAATCACTACTTTAAGACCAATAAAAACATTGCCAAAAGACGTATTAAAATAAAGAGAGATTTAGAAAAAAATATTCGTAGAGTAATTCAAAGTGTAAAAAAAAAAAAAAAAAAAAGACACCATTTTTGTTAATTTTTAATTAATTCAATATTAAATAAAATTTATATTTTGAAAATTAGACAATATACTTTCTTATGTCTTAAATAATAAGTGTGCAATATTTGGTTAAATTCGATCTAGTGCTTTTAGAGGAGATGTCGAACATACACACATAATGGCTTATTTATATTAAAATTATTCTCTAAAAGAAGTTATTCTGCTATTTTTCCATTTAATGATATTGTTTTTACTATTTTAATAGTTGCAAAGTGAATTCAATTCTAATTTTATTTATTTTTATTTTACAGGTAAGTTTCCTAAGACGTGCGTATTGGCTTTCAACTTCTTTCGTAGTTTGGTAAGAAACAATTATATTGTTCTATCTGATCGGTCAAATATGATCGATGTTATTGAAAATGATGCGTTTTTATATGAATGCTTTCAATCATGTAATCGTTATTGTGGCATGATTATTGGTGAAATAAATTATCAATCAAACATTGTTGATTTCAGTATATATCTGTATTTATTAGCTTGGAATTATTTGCATGTAACGCAATACAATTTCTTTTCAGTTTCAATTTAAAAGCGGTGTCGGAAAGAGAATATATTTATATATATACATATATATCGTTCCATCATTTTTTTAAAATTTTCTTGATTTAACTAGCCATTTAAAACTCTTTAGTGGCTTTATAGTAAAGCCATTATGAAGGAAAATTAGTCTAGCCAGAAACACTTTATTGTAAGTAAGTGCAGTCTTTTCTATTTCTAAATTGAATAATCAAGGCGTATCCCGACGATTCTTGACCTTGAAGTCATCCAATGAAAACAGGTAAATAAGGGCGGACGGTCTTTGCACTTTTCATTAAAAAAAGTAAGTTTTTCCAACATTTAGATTCTTTTTATCAAGTAAGTCACGATAATGTGTATCATCAAAAGTATTCTTTTTTATACAGGAAATATCTTTTTTTAGATTTCTGATTGATAGAAGTTCATGATTACGTGGAACAACTGATGTTAGCTGTTTTAACAATATAATGTTTTTGTTTTGTATTCTATTTTGAACTATTTATTTGCAAAATTCCAGTGGTCGAATAGTTGTTGTTATGGTATCCAAAAGAGCACGTAAGCAACGTTGCTCATATAGCTCGAAGGACAACAGATATTCTATGTAAATATTTGTATAAGGCGATTTATGTATTTTTTTTTAAATGCTTAGTATGAATAGCATTCTTTTCAGCACTGTTGTATGGCATTAATATGCATATTTTTCTTTTTCCTTAGAGTAATAATCTTTTTATACAATATGTTCAAGGCCGAAATTCATTCTTATTTTAACGAATTCCCAACTATACAATCTGGATTGGTACGATAACAAAGTAATTGAAAGCATTGAAAAAAAAAATAATAACGAACGAGAAAATACGACCAGAATTGAAATAAATGAATGCATTTGTTAATTTGTTCGAGTATTACGATTTTGTTTAATTTTTTTTTACATTGAATAGTTTGGAATTCGTTAAAAGTTACAGCAGTAATTCAGAAACAAAATGACAACTTCTTAAATAATGCTAACTTTAAATTACATCTTGTGTTTTTTTTAAGAAATAAGCTGTTCACAATGCTGACTTTTAAAATTAAATCTCTTTCACCGGTTTTTAATAATAAAATTCTGATCGCCAGACCACCCCCCTCCCTCCCTCCCCGAATAGTAATTATAAGTTTAGAGTATATAAGAATCTTCTATCATTCTCTTTCAGAAAAATGAGAGTCTGCAATGCCAATTTTAAATTAATACATGAATAAATCATGAGACAGAAGTAATAGTTAGACAAGAATTTAATATTTGGAACTGTATGAGTACCGATTGGAAAGATCAAGAGTGGGTTTAAAAAAATTCCTATCAAGGAAAAAAAAAGGGGGGAAGGAGGGAGTATAAAATTTAAAAAATTAAATGAACTTTCATTATAATAATTTATTTATTTCACAAAATATTTAACTTCTTTTTTTAAAAAATGGCATTAGTAGTTTTAAAATAAACAAAAAATAAAATCCAGCCATTGTTGGAATACCTGATGCCCCAAGAGAAAGAAAAATGTATGTGTCCGTGACGTATTTCCATATTCGCCTGCATAGGGTAAATATATAAAGCTTAATATAAAGGCATTTGTGTAAAAAATATTATTATTCACAGTAAAGAAACATTATTTAAGATGCACAAAAAGAAAAACACTGTTTCCAGTTATATTTATTAACAATTAATAAGTCAATTATAATAAAATGCATATTGCGTTTCAGTATTTAATATAAGGGGTAAAAGTTCAATTAACATATTACAGTTTCGTCTGATGGACAGATGCCTCATAGTTATGGCACAGCTAAATAACCGCTTAGGTTCACCAAATGGCACGACCAGATTAGGCTATTGCCTAAAAACCCCCGCAACTTCGAATCATTAAGGTTTTCTTCTTCTTTTCTTTCTTTCTTTATTTATTTATAATAATAATTATTATTATTCTGTACTTTAAGGGAATTTAATTTTTCTGTTTATTAGAACCTTTAATTAGAACGTAGCATTCAAATTAAAATAAAGTATAGTTCAAATTTTAGAACATAATTTCACTCGTATTCCTAATGTAATTTCTTTTGCACATTTTGAATTGTATTTTTTTTTTTTTTTTGTTTATATAATTCTAAAGAAACATGTTGCTTTATACATATTTTTTAAATTATTTACTATATAATTAATATATGGAACGCCACCATGTTAAATTTTTTATTTATTCAATATAGATTGCCCTTAAATAGTTAAACAGAATTAATAATTTGCTAAAAAATTATAATGTTTTCACTATTTTGTTTAAAATTACTTTTAAATTTAAATTAATTTTAAATTTTAAACATAAGTGAGATATTGAAACCGACTTTCCTAAAGGTGACTTGCAATTAATTTTTGTTTTTTCAGTTTTTTTAAAATACGCTACTGAAATCTACTTATAGAGAAATTTAATCAAAAATCAATAAAGCTACGAAGTTATGGAAAGGGAAAGGGGAGGACAAGGCTTGCAATTGATACTAGGCGAATTTCGAACAGTCATTTAATTCTGTAGCTAAATTTAATCTGGCATTTCGGAAATTTTTTCTTTACCGAAAATAAATTATAATAGCCTAATAAATAGGCGTCATTTCAAAAACTTTCGGTTTCACAGATAGTGCGGAATATTGTAATATTCGAAAGCAATGCGCAGTCCTATTTGTGCCCTATATTTCGGAAACATGGGATATCTACATGCTTTACGTTTTCTTGCTATTTTTCTCGGCTCCATTTTCTTTAGTACTCTGGATACTTCTCTATCTGATCGTTTCCCTCCTTATTTTTAGTTTCCATGCTTTCTGTTCAATGCGGAAGGCCCGACTACAGATATAAGAGAACGGATGCCACACGAAAGGCACCGATCCATTTCGTTGGGCAGTTCAGTTATCGGTATGATTGTAGTTTTCGGGATTTCTCACGCACTTCCTAAGCTAGCTTTTATATCTTATCGTCATGCTTGCAAAGTCATGAACTTACATCATTCGCAGCCCTCTAATGTCAAAATTCAGTCTTGGTGTATACAGTATGGTGAAAACAGCCTGAGAAAACTTCGGTGCGCGTATATTTTCTGCTTGTTAATTTTCTCATATCGTAAACTTTGAATCTAATTAACGAGGTAGAACGCTCTAAGAATAATTTACCTCGATTCACATGGAGAGAAGTATTGTTTAGAAGGTTGTAATTGAGCTTTTAGATGCAACCATCCATTTGTAGATGATGTAGATAGCAGTTCCTGTTCACAAATGGTGAAAAATAGGAAGGTATGAAGATTCGGCTAGAATAGAGAATGCATCTGTTGCAATGTTAGATATAGTTCTTTGAGATGAAAAAATTAAACTATTTTGAAAGATTTTAATTGCATAATTTAATTTTTAGATGAACCCGTAAAGAAAATTCTATATCATTTGCTTTATAAATGATTTTTTTTTGAAGCTGATATCTGGTTAATGTAGATTTATTCATATCTCTTATTTTCTTAATCCGTTTCATCATGAATTTTTAAAACATGAAATTGAATTAATTGAAACATTGAGATATGTATGAATTAACAGCATATAAATTTCTATTCATATTAAAGTACTACGTCGTTTTGTTTTTACGGATACCTGAGTATTAGATTTTCAGTTTACCGGATTTATTAATAATTTTACTCGAAAAAATGATCATATCTGTATTTTATTAGCTTTGGTTCATTAAAATGTTTATGGCTACTGTTTACTGAGAAAAAGATAAAATGCCTGGTTTAACACTTTTTACTTGTGTTAATGTTTTGAGAAAAATATGAACAAAACATAAGGGTATTAAAAAAACTTTTTATTAAAACGAAGTTATCTTTAATCAATGCATTTATACTTTGAACTAAGACTACCAACGCATGCTCTATCTCTAATAAAATTCAAACCAGAAATATTCATATGTAGAATCCTGTTAAATAATCAGCTTTCTGTAATTCGCCGGGATGGCGACATCAGGATACCAGCAATAATTCATCTGTTATGAGTTTTACTTTTTGCCTCGAGATGTATAATCCAAAAGTCTTAAAAATCAATCTGTTATCGTCCCTTCCTTGTCTTTTTGAAATCCCAATGGGAAAGTGGCGGATATTTTTTCACCTCTGTAAAGTAATTGACTGCAGAAGGGTGTGGTTAGCAGGAATTGAGGTCATAGGTGAGTGTGCAAGGGAAACGATTTTTTTTTTGCTTCCCCCCCCCCGCTCAAGAAGTGCTGAATGCTCTGAACAAAAGAAATGGCCAGATCGATTTTATTTCATTAGAGGCCGAACTTTAACACTGAGGGAATTTTAATTGCTTTAAAGTGAATTTCTTCCGAATGTTTTCTAAGCAGCTTAGAAGTGGCATGTTAGGTTCTTAAAATTACCCTTTTGCATTATTATGAAAAACGCGTTCTTTACAATGCTTCTCTTTATTAAAATGCTGTTTGGTTTATATTTTATGCATTAGTGATAAAAGCGTAATATATTACGACTTTTTTAAATCTTTAAATTATTATAAAGTTTCTTAAATAAACTTTTCTTAGTTAAAAAAAACTTTTCATATTAATAAAAAAACTCTTCTGAGTTAAAAAAGAACAAAAAAAAATACTTTGTTTAAAAATTCTACAATTCTGAAATTCAAAAATAATATGCTTGTCCTCATGAGTCTCTTCGTCCTGTTTAATTAGAATAGTTCACTAATTAAAACAAATAACAATCTTTAATTAAATATTATAAATAATGTTTCCACCTGAATTTTTCTAAATCATTTTGTCACACAATCAAATTTATTTTTCTCTTAATTTTCAGGATTTTAGAGCTTTCTTTTCCTTAGTTAAAAAATAATAATAAATAATTCGTTCAATCATTTCTTTATAAGCTGCAATGCAGCAAATTTTAAAAAATAATATATCCATGCTATTAATTCCTTAGCACGTATTAATGCACTAAGATCACTTTAAAATTTTAATTCACCGGTGCGAAATAAATTATAGAAATTGTAAAATAGTGCACGAAAATGTATGCTTGACAGATTCCTGAAAAAATGTACCCTTCTTTCATTTCAAGTACAGACGACAATATTTTTCTTTTACAACTTATCTCAAAACACTTCAAAATTCAACAATGAAGGCTGACAACATATCCAAAATTAAATTTTTATTTATAACAAGGACACCGAGAAGGCTAATCTGTGAGAAAATCTTGTATCATTTAAATTCTGATCGCTTTGAGATAAATTGGGCTTGACATCCTAACAAAAGAGATTCACCAACAAAAACATTTAAGGGGGAGGGGGAAGGGAAGAAATCTCAACGAATGACTTTTTGCAGTTTCAACCGCATACCCTTTCCCTTTCTCTCTGCTGGACTGGAAAGATGCGTAATCACCGAGACACGATCAGAATATTAAAAACATTTTAATCGGTCAGTCATGATGCCTCCTTAGTAATTTGGTGTCCATTGTTCAATGCTCGAGACTCATCCTGATCAGATGAAGCGACTGTTGACTGCCAAACCGGATGCAAATCGGTTCCTTTCCGCAGATGAACAAAAGAATAACTTTCATTCTTCTAGGGATGTCCGATTATAGCTGATCGACAGCGGACAATTATCTGTCCCAGCACGCGAAAGATACTTGTCTCGAAATTATTTTTATTTTTAAATTAATGGATATCGTCTGGACTTTGTTTGTTAAAATGGAGCCTGTATGGCAATTCTTGACCCTAAAATGCAATCGCTAATGGATAAAAGAGTAGATTTTTCTTCTTATGGCTGTTGGATTAATGTATAAACTATTGCCCAATACTTGCTTGCTAGAAGAAATTCTAATTACCAAGTGCTGGGACGCTGAACCTAAAACTGAGTCCCCTCATTTCATATCAGCGAGATCTTAACATAATGCATGCCTTATTTGGCTTCCGTGTTACTCGTCGGTATACAGAAAAGCTCCCTGACCTCTCTCTAATTTTAGCCTCGCTTTGTTTAAAACTTGCTTTTAAGAGTCTCTGCTATTCTTAATAAGCGCCTAAAGGTTATTTACTAAGATTCCAATGGTATACTGAACAATACATCTGTTTCTAGCCTTGTTTGTCGCCATCTCATTTTCATCGTCCAGTTTAATTTAATTTTTTTTTAAACATCAGTACACCCAGGAACCATCATGTCTCGAACAATATTATACAGCATTCTACGATGTGATTTAATATCGAACGTCAGCATTTTAGATTGCACGTTCTGCTGGGATAATTATATAGTTTACCAGTGAATATCTGTTATTGGCGATTTCTTGAAAAATGTACTATATTTAATTATAAGGCTATATACGTTATAGGCATCGTCATTTTTTAACGCTACTGTCTTTTGACCACAGATTCTTTTTATTGCCGAATCTAAGCATGATAACCAATATACGAAATTTTATACTATCAGTTCTTAATCCCATTCAAAGAGATTAGCTTAGACACATTTATTAAAACTGGATGTAGACTGATTTGTGAAAAATTCCTTGAAATAAGCTGAATCCGGCTGTGTAAAATATTTGCATGCTTATCCTTCCAACAAATAAATAGTAAAGAAAAAAGTTATTTCTGTCCAACCATTGCATAACAAAGCCAAAAAGACTGCGTCAGTCCTTCGTTACCTCACACATTCCAACTAAATCCCCTCCCTTGTCTATGACAAAAAATAAAGGAAAGATCCTTCTTCTTACTGGATATTCAACGCGAGATTCGGAAGTCAGGGTAAAAAAGTTCTGCATACTCATTACCCAGTAAAAGTGGGCGATTTCTGTTTCACCCTCCAAAATTCCCCTGTCCCTATCAAAAAGCTTTTTACTCACATCCTTCTTTTTTATTTATTATTTTTTTTAATATCTTATTCAAGAGAAAGTGTGTGGCAGCAACTAAAATATGGAAATTTTTCTCTCCACTCCATGTATGAGTTTCTGAAGCTGATCTTGCATTTTGCATTGCGGGTGAAATGGATCTGAAATAGGCTTATTTCAACTGAGCCACTCGATATTACCGACGCCTCAGATTTTCTTGAAGAAAATGCCCTTCGTTTCTTGTCTGTAGCGTCTTTGAAGAATAAATTTTTCTGTCTTTCCAGAATGGTAAATGCGCTGGCAGTTTTAGCAAGTGCCACATTCACATTTTTATGCTTTAATACTCTAGGTAAAGAATGGTTTAGTTCAAGTGTGTTCAAACTGTAATGCTTGATATTCTGTTACGTTTGAACACAAATTACAGTATCTCTAGATAATCCAAAATGTATGGAAAAGCCAGATAAATCATTGCATGTGCAAAATTCCAAGAGTATGTACACTATTTAAAATGTATCTGGTATGAGGTACTCGTTTTTCTTTTCTCTTCTGTGGCGTAAAAGATAAAAATATCCCCCCTCCCCTTTTGCGATGGTCTTCTGTAGAATCGAGAATTTATTGCCTATATGTAAATATATGCCGAGGTTAATAACAATGATGTTGTCCATGCACGAATCAAGAATTTCTATGCTTTCAGATATAATAAAGGAATTAAGTAGCACTTGCTATTCAGATACTACGCTCTTGCGTTTTGCCTTTTGTGATCATTCGATTTATTCCCTGCTCCTATAGATTATTTTTTCTTTATGTTCTGGATTTGCGCAGGCTAGATCGGTAGTTAATAATTCGATGCAGAGCAAAAATCTATTCAAAACTCATTACAGACATCGAAACTATTGCATTTCTTGATTAATTCGAAATTTTTTTCTTTTTTTGTTTGTGGTACTTGGATCTTGCTGATTTATTGTAAAAGAATTTTCTATATTCGCGCGAAAATACATAGTTCTTCTCGTAGTTTAATTAAACTGATAAGGAGCGCATTGAATTCAAATCCGAAACACTGGAGAGAATAAAAATGTTAATTAAATAAAATTCTGAAACAATGAATTATTTTTTTTTAAACAGAAGATATAAAGATACAAAAATAATTTACTTTGTGTGTGTGTGTGTGTTTCCTTCTATATTTACTTCAGGCCGATTCCGTCAGATTGATCATATTACTATGGCTCTACAACCGATGTAGTAAAAGTTAGGAGAAACAGAATTCCTCAGGGGTTTATTTTTCAAAGGAAATCTATTATTTTTTTATATGAACCACTTACGAAAAAGCAATGCATTTAAAGCACAATAAAAATAAGATTTTTAATGAAAATTCGGAACTAATTAAGAACGAAACGTCAAAATTCAGGACTATAAAATGTTATTCACAAGCGTCTGATCATCTTAATTAAACTCACCCATTCGAAAAAGATATGAGAACTGATATCGTGTTTCATATAATGCCTCTTTAACTTTACTGAAACAGTCATCATGTTATTATTGAAATAAGTTATGTGACATAAAATTAACTGGAAGTCTTATGTATCTCTAATAATTCATTTGAATGGTTTCTCAGACACGTGGGAGATAGAGATAAATTCCTATGTCTTTCCTAATTAGTCCGTGTAACATATGCATCAGCATCAGAATGCTATAAAATGTCTTACCGAATTCCCTACGGCTCACCTCCTTTCAGTCAGTAGGGTTAGAAATGCTTTGACCCTGAAAAGTTGTCAGCTGTATATTTCATCAACTGTTTAACGAGGCATTTCTTTCTGTTGGCCGAGTGATTACAAGCTCGATTGAATGACACCTACTGTGCCTCTTCAGCTGGCTTCTTTAAAAAAAAAAAAATCGTATTATTTCCTTGTCCAGTTTCTTTACGCAAAACACCTGCTCTTGGTAGCTCCGTTTGAAAACTAAACAATGACCTGCACCTGCCAACATTTCTCCCACCTGCCCTAATCAGTAAAGGTTTTTTTACTTTTTTTGGATGGACCTGCTATTTGCAATGGGAGATGCCGTCAACATCCGGTTAAACAACATCCACTGTAATTATACAAGAACCTCCCTCCAACGCTAACGCAACGGGATGGCTCTCCAAGAAGAGTCATCCAGTCCTACTCTGTATGGAGATCACGCACGCTACTCTGTTAATGAAGGGGGATATAGCACCTTTCTGCCGTTCCCCCTCGTATTTCAGCGCTATTCGGCTCAATACTTACGCTCAGCAGGCGCTGGAACTCTTGAAATGTGGTATGGTATGAAAAGTAGGTTGAGTGCTTCACAATTTTCTGGGAAGTTTTACCAGGTAATCTTCTTCCTTCTATGTTCCGTTTAAGAGAGGCTGGCTAGGAGTAGGGATTCGAAAATGGTGCTCAAGATGATTTTCAAAAGATTTTATTTTCTTTTAATAAGATTCACGAGTTTCTAATTGCAGCTGTTGGATTAATGCCATAGCTTCTTAAACCTTTTGCAATCGTGACGCCAATTTTGAAAGAAAAAAAAAATCATTTTTTGTTTAAGAAATTTTTTTGCGAGTTCCAAAAAGACATTTAAGTGGAAAAATTAATTTAAAATAATTCATGTATGAATTAAAAGTTGTTAATTTAAATTTAATTTTTTAGTATAATGTTATGAGTATAAACGAATATATATATATATATATATATATATATATATATATATATATATATATATTATTCTTCAATTTGCTTAATGGTATTTAAAGAATCGGGTAGAAACACAAGCTTCCACTGTGTTTATGACCCCAAAATTAATGTACGCAAATTACTGCTTATTAGTGAAATTAAATATTAGGGGACACCTTATTAGTAAAATTAGATCCATAAGTAAATATACATTTTTAATGTTAACAAAGATCATCAAAACTCCGAATTTACAATCGTAACTGTCAGTTGATCGAATATATCGTATTTTTTTAAACTTTTACTAATAATGATCCGTTTACAATAAAAGAATCGGCGGGTAAAAAACTAAGTTGCAACAATGTTTTCGATTCCAAAATTAGTTTACGCAACGCATCAGTTGTATATATAACTGTATACAAAAAAAAAAAAAACAACTTGATTGTGCCCTTTTGTGTGTCCGCTCTGTTATTTAGAAGCGAGGGTCAAGGCTTTTCATTCACTGATTTCTGGAGCAACATGACAAAAACTATCTCTAACGGAGAAGAACTCCAAACAAATCAAATCAATCAACGTTTCGACTACCAAAAACAAGTCATTACCGTTGTTTAGAAAACAACGGAAACAATATAGCGGTTACCGGTGATTAATTGCAGAATTTTTTTTTCTCCAGCTATGTTTCGTTTCTGAATAACGAATACAAATGTGATTTTTTTTTTTCCCTATGGCTCTAGTTAATATAAGTTTTCTTATGCCTTTCATTTCTCTCTAAACTAACCAAGAACAATTATATAAATATTTTATTATGAATTTGTCCGTTGCATGAATAATGGTGATAATTCGAACGAGGCTGATTAATTTTAAGTTTTAGTGCTGAACTATAGTTAGATCTTTAAAATTGGATATTTTTAAGTAAACATATTCAATGAGGCATAAATATAATATAAATGAGTAGAGGGATCTGTAGATTTTTTTAATATCTTTAAACTATCCATTAATTGATGCGTCGTTTGCCAAATATATTCTTCCCACATATTTCGAAAAAGGGTATATGAGTTGGGGGATGGTTAAGAAAATTGAAAGGGAATAACGTGCCTTGAGCATTTCGAATTCGCTAGTGACTTGCAAAACTGAGGCTTCAACTTTCTTCAAAGAATACTGTACACATATCAAGGTCACAATAACTTTAAACGCATATGTAAATGTCTTTCCATATTTCATAGATTCGTTCTCTGAAATATGGAAAATAGAAAAATATAGAATATAGAAAATCATCAACATTGTTACCATTCTAAGACCGGGTTGACAAAATTTCGTGCGCTTTCGGAATTTGTTGCAGAGCTTTTCAGTATGCTTTTAAAAATGTTAGCGCCATGTCGACTGCTTTCAAGTTCAATTCGGGCTATTTCTTTGAGGCGTCGATATAAAGCTTTGGTAAAGCCTAACGTAAAATGAATAAATATCACATGAGAGAAACTGTGGGAGTTTATGTTGAAAATTGACGCTATTTGGGAAGTTCCATGCTACGTGACCCGTGTATGCGAAGTTCTGGCACAAAAGGAATTCTCGATCTATTTAAGTGAATTTCATTTTTATGATAGCAACATAGCTTCTATTCTCTGTTTGTGAACGTGAGGCGATTTTATATTCCTTAAAAATTTAAATCGCTTTTATATGCTCTTTCAGTGATGAAATTTTAGCCTGAGACTTCATGATCAATTTGATTTTGTGCGAGGATTGGAAATCTTTTGTAAAAATTCCGAAAGAATTTGTTTTTCAAAAGTTGTGAGCATACATTTTCATTTTATTACTGTGTCTTTATTATACTTTTCAAAACAACACAAAATCATCGTTACTTTCATAATGCACGAGTTTATTTATAATGTTTTGTTTATTTATCACATGTAGACTGTTCACAATTATTTAAAAAAAAAAAAAAACTTTAGATGTTTGCAGTTAATTCAGTACGTGCAGTTAATGAGTGTTATATCAAAGAACAAAATAATCATTAATTCGCAACTTTTTATTCAAGGCGAAGTAATTGAGCTTATTATGTACTATAAGACTGAATTAAAATTAGCAATATTATAAGGAAATAGACAAGATTTCACCTATTTTTATAGTTAAATGAATGATATTATGCGCCTTCAATAATAACATACATTTATATTTTATTAAAAAAATATCATAGAAGTCTACTTATATCATGATGTCTTTAATTTAAATATACTGTAGAACTCCCAATTACCCGAGCTCCAATTATACCGATTTCCAATTATCCACATCGGTTTGAGGGGAAAGAAGAAAAGAAATCCAAAAGTAGAATTTTCCTGGGTAGAAATGAGTAAAGATAGAGGAACAATTGATTTTGTCTGATATATTATAGCGGAGATATTTTTATGCAGTTTACAAAAGGTAAATAGCATTGTTTCTGTAGTCATTAAATTCATACATTATTAATACATTTCGTTACATGTTCAAAAAAAACCTTTTTGTCCAATTAACAGGATAATTGAATTTTTGTTGTATAGTGGGATATAATAAGCTTGAATGAATACAATCTGCAAAGAAATGCATTTTATTATAGTAAAATTTCTTTAATGTTTAAAAAGAAATCAAAGAAAATAGTATGTAATAAATAAACATGTAAACATTCCAATGTTTTCAGAACTACTGCATTATTTTATCTGTTCATTCGTTCTTGCTGTAATTTCATCAAGTAAACAATGAAACGTGGGAAATGCAAGCAACACAAAATAAAATTGTTTCTCAAATAATCCCCAATTTTTCTCCGGATCCCCCCCCCCCCCCTTCAATCTTCAAATTCGTTTCATTTTCTGTCCGTATCAGTAATGAATACATAATCGTTTAAAATGAGGTGAATTTTATTTTGTAACTTAAGACTAACAATCGAGAATCATAATCAGTAACAGATAAATATTCATATTCATGGACATACGTGGAATTGGTACCAGGTACCATATTCCAAAAATAGGGATTTTCAAGAGCCATTAAAATCCAACAATAGAAATAGGCAAAAGTGGAGAAAATCACGCTTTAAATTACAATTGCATTTTCTCTAATTAACGAGTTGTATATTTGTATGGCAAGCCATAAAAAGAAACAAATTTGTAAAATGTAATGTTTTGTAGAACCGTTAACCGACCTCCATTCATTTTTTTTGGGGGGGGAGGGGGCTTCTCAAATAATATTTTTCCAAATAAAAGCGGAACCATTAATTTTGACTGATTTGTTCAAATGGTGATATTTTAATTTGTTATGCAAATTACCAAATGAAGAAAAACATAAATAAAAAAATAATACCTTATATGCAAATTCCGTTGCCTTTAAAAATGATCTGTTTAGTCCCATTTAATTAGTATAGTGTAAGTTCTGCTGCAATTCCACAGTTCACCTTAATGAAAGAAGTATATGTCTGTTATATATATATACATATATATATATATATATATATATATATATATATATATATATATATATATATATATATATATATATATATATATATATATATATATATATATATATATAAAAGGTCGATCTTAAAATGGCGCGAAAAACTAATCCTGAATTTTCGTTGTCTTATATGATAAAACGCGCTTCAAATGAAAACTGAAATAGCCTTTATACATAATCGTGTACATTGTGAAATGCTCTTACATGTTAAGCATTAGCATACTAAATAAAATAAAGTAATATTGTTACAAATACTACTTTGTTCTATGATGAAATGAGCACGATTGCTTGTTAATGCCATTACTTGCAACTTGTTGTTATTATATCAGAACTTGAATAAGTAACATGGGGAAAAAATCGAGCTAAAACTGGAGTGATATTTCAACTTTTATGCAGTGTGAAATGTATATTCAGGGAGAAAGTATACATTTATATTTTCGATGCATCAGACAGGAAAAATTCGGGAGTACTTTTGCGAAATAAAAAGACAGAAAGCAATAACTTTCTTTCTTTCTGTTTTGCAAAGAAGGAAATGGATTTATGCTATGTTTTGTATTCCTTGCTCTTGAAGTGGACGAAAAAGAATGTTTATTTTGATTGTTTGATTTTTTTTATGAGTCCAGCAATTCGAGGCATGCAGCCCGTTCTCCGTCATTCTTTACGTAGTCTTTTATATTTTCCCTCAAAATATTTTTAATACTTTCAGCTTTGAACTGCTTGTTTTGCTTCGAAAGAAAAACTTTGAAGAAAACGGAAGTCATGATCGAATCACCTTTTTGACTGAATAAAGAATTGGCTGAATTTGATGCATGAATCTTATCCTTTACTTTTAATTCTTCGATAAAAC
Source organism: Argiope bruennichi (assembly GCF_947563725.1). Taxonomy (NCBI): domain Eukaryota; kingdom Metazoa; phylum Arthropoda; class Arachnida; order Araneae; family Araneidae; genus Argiope; species Argiope bruennichi. The sequence goes on along the minus strand of NC_079162.1, from coordinate 75,851,604 downwards.
AGTTGGGACTAATAGGCATTTTTTTTTCAAGAAATGATTCATGCTTTAAAGTAAGTTAGAGAAAAATATATGAAATTCTTCTTGATCTGCTAATGGGAGGAATATTCGCACAAATTCTAAAAATTAAGCTCTGAAGAGATTTGGATAAAATTGAATAAACAGGCCTATAAAAAAACTATCAACCAAAGATTATGCTCTGAAAATTATTCTCTGAACAGATTTGAATAAAAATAAATAAATCAGACCTATAAAAAAAACTATCAACCAAAAATTAAAGCATCTTCATAAAAATAAATTACAAGTAAATATTTCCTGTCTCAAAATTAACTGAAGAAACATTGAAGTTTGAATGTAAAAAAGAATTAAATGGAATAAAAACAAAGAAATTAAAGAAATGATGAATCCAGCCTGAAGACTTTTTCAAAGGTCGCTCTCAGGCAGAGATTCAAACCAGGGATTTTTTCTGTGAATGGTCTGACGTTCATCCAAGTATTGCCCCTCGTGATCCGAAAATCCCAAAAAACTGTGGTTTTTAAAGATAAGAAATATTATCAATAATGAAAGATATTAAATTACACAATAAAAAACAAAATAGTATTTTAAAATTCAAGTCTCAGACCCCTCATAGAAAAAAATCCCGGGTTTAAATCCCTGCTTGATGTAGAGTGACCAGTGAAAAAATTCTTCAGGCCGGATTCTTTAATTTCTTTCTTTTTTTTATTTCATTTGATTTTTTTTTTTTTTCATTTAAACTCAATATTTATTTCTAATTTTGTTCAGAACTAGCTTCAACCAATTTGTATCTTTCTATTCTGTATTCGATAAAAATTTGAAATTAAAAATAATTGTATTAATCTTGAAAGATACATTTTATTTCTCAAACCCGTGCAAGTCATGATTTTAATTATCTATTTACCAATGCCCTGATACTAATAATGAATGATTTTTAATCATGAGAAGACAAACTACTAAATTGGCACTCCTTTTTAAAATCATAGACTTTTATAACCAATTGTATTTCTATAAATATTAAACAGACATAAAGTTCATTTGAATAAAATGTTGGAATTTATCGCTTTAGGGTACCACATTTTAAAGGCTATGATAATTTATTTAATTGCTTCTTTGCCTATAACGACATTTAAAATAATATATCTTAATTATTTTATACACCATATTTCCTCTCAACCAAGCTAGTTTTAACTTTTCTCAGCTGCAATTTTTATTCACATGAAATCCTAAACATATTCAAAAATACGACATTCTTTAAGCAACTTCAATATATTCTGTGAGAGTAAACTTTCCTGACCTCATCGTTAGCAAACTAAGAATTTACCAGCGTTTAATTAACGTTTCCTCCATATCCCGTTTACCCAAAACAGTGGCTCCTGCTTTAATTTGGAGGTATTAACATATTAATACAAGAGCATAAACTTTTATTTCCGTAGGGTTTCTGTCTGCATTTGATGAGAAAATGCAAGAAGAAAAAGAAGATATTCATCTCGGGGAATTAAAAACTAAGCCTGCCCTTGGGCATCTTCTGACGTTTATCACGCGTGTGTAGTAGTCAGACCCGTGTGGTCTGTATAGTCACGAAGTATAATAAGTGCATGCTTTGAATTTTTACCTGATCCTTTCGCGTGGATGAGTCTTTTCATTTTCTGGACGTGTCATTCCCATTCAATTGAAAGAAATGTACAACCAAGTTGACCCTTGGGGGAACCTCCATTGTTCTTTTTCCCCCCGTCTCATTACTTACGGCTGATTTCCCTCTCCCCGTACTACCATGTCCTGTGGTAAGTTCTGAAAGTGGCGTAACTGCTGCTTCTGAACTTTGTGGACTGAGGAAAACTGAAAAATGTGTATTTTTTATTAATATCTTCTGATCTTTCTGATGCCTTCAACTCTTCCTCTCCCCCCGGCCAAGCCGCTTCCGAAACATTTGTTTCGTTTAAACCATCTGTTGTGTTACATCACTCAAGAAGACGGATTTTATTTCCTTCCTTCGGAGTTTCCTTTTCTTAGTTTTTCTTTAGATCAGTGGAACATCAAAAAGGAATTAAAGATAATTTTGAACGGGAGTGGCTTGTCATCTCTGTGTGTGGTCTCAACGCCGCCTCTTTTATTATTATTATTTTTTTTCTCAATCTGTTCCTTCCGTAAATGAATAAAATTTCGGAACCTATGAAGGTGGGGGATGGGATTTCGCCTTTCATATCTAGCGAAAGAAGTGTTTGTTTTGGAAGACTCATCTTCCCTTGAAACAATGGCCATGGAATGTAATAGCGAGGTTGGAATGGGGCCGACTCGATCGGACACCTGGCGCTATGGTTAAAGGTCAGTCTCGTCTTTGATCCATCCTTGGGGGTTCAGGCGAAACAGGTGAAAACTTTAGAGAGCGGCATTCCTCGCAGTGGTGTAGCAATTAACTAGAACGAGTTGGCATCCGTGAGTGCACCTGCCGTCTCATACACATTCGCTTTTTTTAAAGGTCGACCGCTTCAGCTCATCTGCGATTACCTGCAGCAATGGGGATGAATGTTTTGATGGCCAAAGGATCGGCCACATACTTTGGCTCTTAATGGTACGGCTCTTCCAGTTTTAGGATGCAAATTTATAACTATATTAAGATAATGATAATCAGGCTCTTATTTGTATGTCTGGAAGATGTGTTCTTGAGAACTTTAATATTCTGTAAATGTATCCGAAGAGTATGGTTTACTTTTATTGGAACATTTGAAATTGAGATAAGCTTGTCGTTCATTCCTTGGTGAAAAACATTTTATATCTTTACTGTTTTAAAGTTGCATTAAGATTCTAACAACCAGGATTATTTTATGGTTGAAAGAAGTGTAATCTAGAGTCATAAATTAGTTTATTATGTGTTGGTGAAAATGCATTCAAAGAATATAACTTATTTCGAACATATGGTTTACTTTTATCGTACATTTATAAGCTGCTTTTATCGAAATGACGTTTTTTTTTTCCCATATTACTTTTAAATCACATTATCAAGGACTTCATGATATGTATGATAAAAGGCAGATATAACCTTCCATTAATTTTTTTTTTTTTGAAATTTGATATATAATCTATTCTTATAATAAATATTAAGTCTGCTTAAATTTCTTTCCATTATATTTTAAGAAAGAGGCTAAGATCTGCAGTTTGAAATCAACTTTTAGTTTACACAATGAAAAATTAAGTAAATATGGCAGTCCTTTTTTTTTAATCCAGTGTATTTTACATCATTAATTTGAATATAGAATAAAATAAGAGCCAAAAGTTAATTCATTACTTTTTATTATTGTAATGATGATACAGTTCCTCACCGATTTGTTAACTTATAAGACAACAAAATCAGTATAAGTATGCACAAATTTTTTTTAACTATTCTCTAGTATTGGTGTAAAGAATTGCTGATATAACACAATGAAAAACATTTCGATATCAATTAGCATAGTTAAATTAAGATGTAAACGTTAAAAATATTTAGTATAATAAATGCCTTTTCACTCTGTCTGTACATTTAAAAATCTCCACTTTCACTTAGTTAATTAACAGTCACCACAACCTCGCAACCATCCGGTATATGGTCATTAAATATAAATCGAACAACTAACTTCTACTTGAACAACTATCGGCAAACTATTAATTGATTAAGTTAGAAAAGCATGTCTGGAATTTAAAGTATTTCTCTTCCGAATGTTGCCTTTCACCGATTATGAAAGAAAGCATAACGTCAAGGATTCTCGAACGCGTTTTTCGGCTTCCAATTGCTGACAAAATGCTTACGTTTGTTTCCAAATATTTCTAAATCGATTCATTGAAGAAGATGCTAGGTTGTCGGAAGAGGGGCTGGGGGTAAATGCTGAAGCAGAAATAAAACTGCGAGAAAGCTAGCGCCTCTAAATACTTATTCAAAAACAAGAAAATTCGAAATGTTTCTAAACGACTGACAACGGCAGAATGAATGCAAAACGTTGTTGAAAAGCATTTGTTTACTTGAGAAGAACGGCTATAGTCTTTCAAATTCTCTTCCGTTTTTCATTGTTTCTCTCTTATTATTTAAATAAACCGTCTCTTTCTTGTTTCATCAATGTTTTTTATATATAAAGGAATCAGAGAAAATGTAACAAGAACGGTGAAAGAAAGACAAGCAGTGGGATCATTTTTCTTTCAAAATTTTGTTTGGTGTTGAAGTTGCATTTTCACTGAACTTTTCCGCCCTTTCTGTTCAATTTTAAGATTGTTTTTGTTTTATAATCGTCTTGGTGAAATCCAGGCTATTGTTCTCTAATTTCTCCCCTGCCTCTGTTAAAAGGTTAACCGTCGTTTCTCAACAAGAAACCCTTTGTTTTATTTGTCTATTTTTTTATTACTGAATTGCTGATCTAGCAATTGAATAAGGATTTGTATTCACGTTTATCTTTTTTTCAAAAACCAGTTTGCTCTTCTTTGGCGGCTGTTAGTTTACATAAGGGAATTTTTGTAGTTTTGAAAATGCGGACGAAAAAAATAATGTCTTTTATATTTATTGATATGCTAATTAATAAGTCATTTTCATTCAATATATTTTCAAGGTTTTTAGCTTTTCTATGTTTACCTTTGGAAGGAAGAAGATTTTGAATAATTATCAAAAACCAGTCTAAGGAGGACTGAAGCTAGGATGAATGAAGATTTCTCGATTAAATTCTTTTAGATTATCTTTATATTAATGACAATAATAATTTTTTTTTTCTTCTAAACTTCATCGGCATTGGAAAATTCGGGCTTGGTTGATCATATAATATATTATGACAGGAAATGAAATAAATATAGCTGTATATTTCATAAAAGAGTATGGTTTCTCTTAGAAGTGTTTTTAACGTTGTCTTTCTAGATAACTTTTTTTTTTTATCTTCTCATGGGAAAACTTTACCTTAAAACGACATGAAATACGCCTATCGCCTTCCACTTTTTGTTTATGACGATGCGTGTAAAATTTTAGCAGTTGCAATAATTGTCATCCAGCTTATTATTATTGTTTAAATCAAAACGCATAAACTAATGGTCATGTCCCGAAGTAGGATCGTATTAAAAAAAAAAAAAAAAAAACAAGATTAATGACCCCTAAAATTTCGCAGTGCTTTCTTCTAGAGGTTTCTTTAACACTTGTAAACAAAACTCTTCATTTAAAAAAATTCAAATTCAAATAACTTACTGAATTTCCTTTCGTTTTGTATTAATTTTGGTTCCAAACTAGAGGTATTGGCGAAATTTTTCGTACAAAATTGTGGCTATAGAGCATTTTTGCGTCTGAAAAAGAATTAGAAGGGAGGGGAAGTTAAAGAACCCCTGTTTTAAAGCATTAGCGTTTCTAAATTTAAAATAGTTCAAAGTGCGATTCTACTTCAATAAACATCTTTTTCTCAAATAGTAAAGTATTTTTTAAGGTCTAAATGGTATTATAATAAAGTATAGCTCACTACGACTGTCCAAATATTTGTTGCCATAAAGACTTGATATAGTCTAATTCTAGAGATCCGAAATACTTGTGACTAGTCTTTATCCAGATAATTCACGAAAAAGATTTCTTAGGAAAAAAAATGTGCTTATTACGTATTAATACAATGACTACAAAAACATTGCTTTTTTTTTGTGCACTTACGTATAATATTAAAATATTTGCTACTTGAATATATTAGTATATAATTTCCGCATTTCTTTCTTTTTTTCATATTTTTCCCCCCTGAAAATTATCAGAATAATTGGCGATCCTGATAACTGGAATTTTACTGTACTCTATTTCCTTTGTATTTTTACTCTCTGACTAAAGATATAAACTTAAGCATGTCTTTTTAATATAAAACTTGCGCTATTTCTAAAGAATAAAAATTCCAGAAAATATTAATTCTTACGTTTGCACCTTGCTATTTCTACAACCACAGACACGCCTTGATGATGTAGGTGACTAAATTCAACCGCCAAAGTTGTGTTTCTTTAACCTTCAACCACTTCTCCAGATTTCAATTTACGCCTCTCAGCCAAGATCGCTTTTCCGTAAATGAAGGAATTTCGGATTGTTATGCTTGAATTAGGAATTCCTTCGCCGTACCACCATTTCTCCACACATTATTAGGACGAAAGTTGTTCGCGTATTAAACAATTTAATTGACGTGTTTCGCAGGCGAGGCAAAAGGGGCAGATGCAACGAGGAAGCGGCTTCCTCCAGATTTATGAAGGCCGTCGCCAGTTACTGATTCACTTCACCAAGATTATGCACTGCGATGTAATCTAGGTGACATTTTGGAGAACTAGCGGGAGATAATTCGAGAGAGATACATTTACTTGAATCCGTTATCTCATTACTCGGCGAATGTTTCCAAAAGGTGTGGGAGAAAATTATGAATTCTAATAGTTTGATCTACTAAGCTTTTCTCAGTCTTGGGCTGTGATTATCTGCTAATGGCTGTTAGAATAATTTCTGTAAGCTTTTTAAGATGTCTCATTTGTCCGTTATTAACAAATGAAAAAATAATGTATGTACTCATTACTCGGTGAATGTTTCCATAAGGTGTGAGTGAAAATTATGAATTCTAATAGTTTGATCTACTAAGCTTTTCTCAGTCTTGGGCTGTGATTATCCACTAATGGCTGTTACAATAATTTCTCTAAGCTTTTTAAGACGTCTCATTTGTCTATTATTTTTAAAGGAAAAAAATAATATATGTTATAAAAGAAAGTTGTTTTAAATGTGACCTTTGAACAAATAGTGCTGAAAAAGGAAATTAGGAATTCTAGCTGTTTGATTTAATAAAAATTTTGAAATCGTTTCCGTGATTATGTTCTTGATTTATATTTAAACTTCAAAATTGAATATTTGAATTATTTTTTTTAAGTTAAAAGAACCTTCCATTTAGTTATCATTGTTTGATAAAAACAGGCTGCAGACATAAAGAAAATGTATATCTATTTACTTAATAAATTACTCTAAAATTTACTTAATTTGATAAATGACAAAGTTAAATATTTCGTAGTTGTAGTTTGTTGTTATCTAATAATGGCTATATTTAGATTTGAACACAAACTTTTTTTAGCAAAAGAAGATTATCCATATATTTTTTTTAAATTCTGCCACGTTCCCACAACTTTTAAATAGAAAGTTTATTAACCATGCATGACCCATTTCACGCAAATATTTTTTTGCCTAGATCACACATAAGTAAAACGCTTAAAACCCATTACAATTCCATCTCCTTCAATAAAAATTAATAATCCATGTATTTTAAATCTGTTACGCATCTCACTTCTGTATTTATTTGTTAATAAAACACCTGATTGTTATTCTGTTTTAGGAAAAGACGAAAGTGTTTTTAAATTCTAGTATGTTCCCACAACTTTTAAATACAAAGTATGCTGAACATACTAAAACCCGTTCATATAATAATAATTATTATTATTATTATTATTATTTTTGCCTTAATCAGACAAAAGTAAAACGCTTAAAATCCATTACAATTCCATCTCCTTCAATAAAAATTAATAATCCATATACTTCGAATCTTTTAAACATCTCACTTCTGTATTTATCTCTTAATGCACATCTGTTTGGTTTTTCTCATTTGGAATGCAGACATTCTTACGAAATGTGGCTGTTTGAATACGATCTATACGGTTTTTATTATTATTATTATTTTATTATGACTATTTTACTTCATTTTTACTACCCCATGTAAAACAGAAAACCTGACGGGGAAATAAAATAAACTAATTTATTTTAAAATTTTGTTTGAAGATAAGAACATTGAATTTGTGGTGATTTGATTTTCTCTCCCTCCTCCCCCCCCCCAAAAAAAAGATTATACACGTTCGCTATTTTTAATAACATTTGTACGTATAAAATTATAAGAAAAACTCATATTTTAACAATTAATATTTCCTTAAACATTTCCTCATTTTCATTTCATAAATTACTTTTGTAATCCTTATTAATTTCTGTTTTATCTTCATCCCATACATTATACAAGGGTATTTTGTATGCCTCCATAATGATGATGTTTTTGCAGGCAGATGTGTTACAACTAACACATTTAATGTGCTTTTAAAGTGACGGAAATCAGCTAGTAGCATGTAGGTAAGCAAACGTCGACTGTCATATGAGTTACAATGTGTAGTTCATATAACACCGATGTGACGATTCTCTTTCCAATGTTCACACGATTCCGACACTTGATGATTAGTCATGTTTAAATCTGGTGCATTCTCAAGTACGTTGAGACGAAACGTTTGCGAGAAATATAAGATTACTTATTAATATACCCGGCTTCACTTGGGGTAAATCTTTTCATGCATAATATTTTCTAGAATCATTGTCGGCTGCTCTTAATTAAAATTAGAATGTCAATTGAACCGGATAATTTTTAGAAACCACTGGCAGCCTCCATAAATTATTAATATTAGTACAGCAAATTTTATTCGCAAATGCTGAAATATAAGAAAAGTTGTATTCATTTGTTTCAGTGATTGAATTTAAGCATGGTTAAATCACTCATTTGTGACAATAAAAGCATTGTCAAAAGCTGTATAAAAATAAAATAAATTAAAAAATTTAATAATGGAGAAGTGTAAAAAAATTACTAACGTCTAATTAATTGGATTTTTTTTTTTTTTTTTTTTTACTTTTTACTTTGAAAAATTGACAGTTAGCTTTCTTATTTCTTAAATGTGCAAAATTTTATTAAATTCTGTGCAATTATTGAGGAGGAGATGTGTGTGTGTGTATATATATCCACAATGATTCTTATTCATATTAAAATTTTACATCATTTTCATGTGAATTAACTCATTTAAGATTAAATTAAAGGAGTATATTTTGTAGAACATTTTATTTTATTCAGTTCATTGCATAGTATTTATTTTTCAGCTCCTTCCCTCGTCTCTTTAATGTCATATTAGTTTGTTTTTTTTAAATTTAAATTTTATTTTGTAACAAGTTTTATTGCTGATTACTGCAAAAGTATTTGTTTTACTTTTCTGTTTACAACAAATTTTAAACTCGCAAAATTATTTTTTTTTTCTTTCAGATTTATTTTATATTTGAATCAAGAATAATTAAGAATATCACCTTGCCTTGAAAAGATTTTCTTTCATTAATAAATATACCTTTTTGATAGTCTAATGCTTACAATAGAACTAAAATTAATGGAAGTCCAATTTTACGAATCTAAAGTAATCCTAGTAAATCTTGGGAGAAAAGAAAATTATGAAGATAGCAAGATCTCTTTAACCCTATAGTTCATCGTATAGTCAAATGACTACACATCTTTATTTCTTTATATTTCGCACATGACTGTTCTAAAAGGGAACAATGAGAATTTGAAAAATCCTTTCTTAAATGTGTTTTGATAAACATTTGTATAAAAGTTACAATGTGATTTATGTCAGTGTCATGTTGTTTAATTCATAATGTAGCCATAAAGCACATTTTAATTTTTTAAAAACAATTTCACAAAAGAAAATAATTAAAAATTTATAATTTTTTAAAATTATATGCAATTATTGAAAACACCTTTTTTTTTTTTTTTTTTTTTTTGTAAGAAAATATAAAGTCATGCATTCTGGGGTTAAATGTAGATCTTACAGTATTTGCAGTTTTCTGCAGTTTATATTTGTTAAACTTTATTTCCTGAATTAAAGTTAAATCTATTTCTGTATAATCCTTCTGATCCTTTGCTTCTTTAATTTCCCATTTGGGCCAGGGGCAAGTTTTTATTTTTTATAGAAAGAGATAGAAGAAAATTTCACTATTTACATGAGTAAGCTTCGACTTTAGCAAAAACATTTCTGAAGCCAAATCCAAAGTTTTGCATTCCTTTTCGCAACATGTCTTCTTTCGAAATTTAATTACATGGATATTTAGCCTGTTGGGCGTTCCAAAATGTTTTTCAAGATTTCTATTGGCCAGGCAGCAGCTGCAGTCCTTGGGGATTCGCCACTTTTATGAAGGAAATGAAACTCGAACTGGATAACACGCTCTTGTTCTATCCAGCAGGGGGCCTTGGGCTATCCACGGACGACTTTAATAGCGAACGGAAGGCATTCTCTTCCCTTTTTATTTACAATTTTTATTTCTCGACTTCCCTTCTGAGCCCCGCGGCTCCTTTCCGAACTAACTAATGCTTTTTTATCTCTTTGTTTGGCGAATGGGTTGGCTAACATAAAAAATGTCTTTCCTTCATACGACCCTTCACCCTTTGACTTTGAAAGGCAGCAATATCGGAGACACGCAAAAGCACTGTTCTTCCACCAGCTTGCCAGAAATGCATGAATAAACATTGACCACCTAAAGGGGTTTTTCTATGCAACGGAAATTAGACAAATTGTTGTTCTATTCAAGGACAATTGCGGTGGCTGCTTTGTTTATTCGAACACTGTGATGATCCCTTTTATTTTGTTACGACAATTAATAACCGGTTAGAATATCTAAGGATGAGAAATACCCGTGGGGAAATTTTGGACGGAGACGCGGTTGTTATTATTAAACCTTCATATCGATTTCGATTTTTTTCCTCCTCCTCTTTCCCCATTCGTTTTGTTTCTAGCGGGTAATTTTAGGAATTTATAATTATATATTATGGTTTATAATAGCAAAAGTGGAAAGGAAAAGAAATTCAATTAATAATGCTGGTAGCAATTCGTAAAACAGTTCGAAATAAGAGATTCGAACTAACAATTTTGTAGTTAGAAATTAAATTTGTCGGAATATGCTAAAAATGGTTTTAAAAAAGGAACTAGTTTTTTTTTTTTTTTTTTTTTGCGCCGTTTTTTAGTGGGACTTTAGATGCAGACTTTATTTCAAAGGGTCCCCCCTCCCCCTCACTCCTGTTTATATTTTAGTCAATTTTTTTTGAAATTTGGAATTACATAGCATTTTACGTAATCTTAGTAATAGAATTGCATGTATAATAGTAACAATGAAAAGAAAAATGAATTACAACTACAATATTGGTAGCAATTCATGAGCTGGAAAGAAAAAATTCGAAATAGTAAAATTGTAGAGGGAAAAATTTTAAATTTGTAGATTTTGTTTGTCGATAAGGGAATCGAAATGTACTAAAATATTTCTTTAAGCATTTGCTTGTAAGTATATATTTCTGTTCGGAAAGATGCTCTTAAAGAACGGAGAATTATATTTTATATTTTTTATTAATTAATTTCTTATTAGTAAATTATTATATTCAGTATCCTTGTCACTTAAACATTTTATGCAAACAGATCCCACTCGTTTGCTACCAGCACTATGCGGAATAACATATCTTTGAACATCGGTATTTTCGACAAATCGACGATCGCCTCAAGAAAGAGCCGCATACTGATTGGCAGGTCTCACTTGAGGCGCCCATTGAAATCATCTAAATTGGTGCTATTCCAAGTTTTAAAACGCAGTCAACATTAGACGCAGAAGTGTAAGTTCTCGCTTTGAAATGCGTTTTTACCATTAATATTTTTCTAAATATGGCTAATAGGTTCCGGGGATCGTATAAAAATTTTGACACCATAATTATTTTCAGTGTTACATTTATTGATCACGTAAAATATTATTCTTTGCATCATTGCCACATTTCTCGAATTATGGTATGAAACTAAGGATATTTAATTATTTAGAAATTAGATCATGGGTCTCGATTAGAATGAGCATTTTGCATGAATATAAAATAAGCAATAAGAACATTTTCCCTTTAATTTCCAGGATTAATTTATAATGATTTTAAATGCCAGGGATTCCGCATATTCCTATTGTAAGACCATCATCTTTAATTTCTTCGCTATTAAGCAGATTAAGTTAAAGATATATTTTTACTACTATTAGCCGCAGAAAGTTTAGGATTTTTTTTAATATCTAGATGATTCTTAATATATTTGATATCTGATATAGACTGTGAGACATAACCTTTCTGAGTTAATTTTGTGCTGTTTAAAAATTTGATTATTTTAAAGAGAGTTCAAAACATCAAAAAGCATTTATTATATGTCCACTTATTTCTTAAAATAAATTACCTTGGATTTAAGTTTTAAGGGAAAGGCTTTATGTCTATTTAAGTAATACAACTCTGAATGTGACACCCCCTAAAAATAATAGAATAGAGCGCATTTCCTAAAAATACTATACACTTTCCGTATTTCCCGAAAATAAGACATTGCCACTGAAACAGTACGGTTAATATCATTATCAGACAAATGTATTTATAACATTTATTCCAATACAATACTCACTAAATTTAATTTAATATGAATAAACAATATTATAAGCATAATAATTGATATATGGTTATTTATATTATAATTTAGTGCCTATAAATACCGAGATATGCATCTTAAGTAAACAAATATAAATGGTTATCATTAAAAAAAAAAAGAATCGTCTATCTTATATCAAAAATGATGTATGTCAAAAATCACATAACAAAACAAACGAAATTTCGATGCTACAACTGGAAACAAAAGCAGCATATGTGATAAAATATGAAAATAATAGAAATGATGTTGCAAGCTTAAGCATAAGGAAAATGCTTTATAGCAAAAATAATATACGGCATTTTGAAATAACAGTGATGAAATATTTATTTTTGAGCAGAAGTTGATATGTAAAACTTTTACTTTCAGAAAAACACAGTACCAATATTTAATTAGATTTCAAAATACATACTGTAAATCCAGTTTTGTGCTTGATTTTTTTTTTTAAATTAAAAATCTTGACAAGAACTCATATGATCTAACCTTGAGCAAAGGGAAACCTTTAATATCTCATCACGTGCCGAGATATCTCCTGGTGAACGTTTTGCTCGTAATTTTTATTGCAATCTAAAAAATTCTACAGTGAAACAATGGTTGTTTTGATCGTGTTCGAATGACTCATCATGGGAACGCTACGAAATAACAATGAACTCTCTTAATTCTAACTGCTGATGTGAAAGTTAAGTTCATTACTTGTTTTAATTGCCTGTTTTTCTCAGAATCATGACCAAAATGAAGAATGTTAAAAAAGAAAAACGTGTTGTTTTACAGAAGACATGCGTAAACTTGTAAAATTATAATACTGTGCTCTTAAATCGATTTACTTGCTAGCAGTTAAAAGATAATAGTGGTGTTTATTGGTCCGCTTATTCGTTTTCACTGAAAGGCTTCATTCTTAAATTTCAATATATTATAATTGAATAGAAGTAACGGCAGAAACCTAAAATTATTTTGCGATTTTGGCGTCTTTCTATTCCAAATGAACTTCATCAGTAACACTTCAAAGCATCTTCGAAGGGAACCTGCAATTTGTCATCTTTCGTTGCCAGATAAAGTTCGTTAGGGTTGTCAAAATTGCTGGAATATCTGGAAGGTATTTTTTCCCAAATGCCGATGCCTCCAAATAATTTAATTTTTTTAGTACATTTTCAAGGTTAAATTACCTAAGTTGTAATTTTGTTTATAAAAAGTGTTTTCTTTCATAAAAAAATTATTTTGAATAAATACGAAAATTAGAAAATATAATATTGACAACCGTATAATTACAGTAGATACAAAAGAGTTACTAGCTTTAAGTTGTTGCGATTAAGATTTCTTTTTAAGAATGACTGAAATAATTTTGGAACGAAATATTTCATAGCATTCGTTACTGAATTATTTCAATGACTTTTCAAGTGATAGACAGCTTCATCCGTTCCGACTAAAGAACTAATACTGCGTCGGATGTGCATTAGCATTGCATCAAGTGTTGCAACAGCTTCACCATCGTTGGAAACACTTTATACGCGAAATTGGTGGTAACATTCTGGTGACATAAATGTTCTAAGCTCATCCTAATTTTATATTGGTTGTAAGTGTAGGTTTGCTAGTATTAAATATTCAGCCTTTGTATATTTTATAATATACGTATGATCATGAAGTGAACGTTTATATTATTTTAAGTAATAATATCTATACTAAACATTGCAAACGTAGCTGTTGTAACGTTGCAAACAATTTAAACATAAAGAAAAAAAATGCAAGGAAAAATGGCTAATTGGATCCGGCGAAGCCTTTATAAAAATTCCAAAATTGAAAAACTGCATCTAAAAATGGATACAGCAAGAGGAGATGATATTTTTAATCTGAAAAAGGGAGTAAAGATTTTTAATGCTTAATAACAGTAATAATTTATATGTTATAAATAAATAAACTGTTAGTAATTTTAATAAAGTAATACTAATTATAATAAAAAAGTCAGAAACAAATAGTTTGCAAAACTTTGAACTCAACATGTTTAAATTTAATTTTTTATTAGTTAGCTATAAATCTATAGCAGTAACGTTCTTGCGTGAATAAAAGATCTTAAAAAATATTTTTCCTTACGACTATGAAGGCATAAGTTACAGTTGTATTTTACCAAATAAAACCATTCACAAATAAAGAAAAAATTTTAGTTTTATCATAGAATTAACAAAAGTAAATTCGGACTTAGATCATATTTTGGCATAAAGTTAATAGAAAATTCAAAAGACTAGATTTAAAGTTCAAATAAGCCAGTTTCCACTCTATCTAAAGTTTAAAATGATCAGTCAATATATGAGCTTATTTTAATAATTGACAAATTTTGTGTAAGTTATTACTTTTTGCATGCGAACTGGCAGGAAAGTACACAATTCGTTTTTACAGCTTATCTTAAATCGCACAAACAAGAAAAAATTTACTTACACCGTTAAAGATTTAACTTTTTTTTCCCCCATATATAACAATCGAACACGAGAAATGCAGTTTCAAAAGTCGGAATTCAAATTACATGTGATGAAAAAGAAGAATTCGAAACAGACGCAGAAAATTGCCAAATCACTACGCATTTGATTTTTGAAGTGAAGTCGAAACACGAATTATTGCTTTTTTCATACCTTAACTGTGTATTGGCCACTATGTCAATCGATATTTGAATAGAGTATTATTTCCATGTTCCATTTTCAAACTTCTGGAATCTCGATGAATTTTTAAAACTTATATCAGATACAAAGTCAGCATGATGCTTATATGTAATTTACTCTCTTTTTGAAGTATTGCATCCGTCTCCATTTATTATTTGATGTAAATAATGTTCTTTTTAGAGATTTCGTTTAAATATTTCTTGGCGCATTGAATAATATATCGGGATAGTACTTGTACCGTTTCTATTGCCAGCTGGAAATATTTGAAAATATTCTTTTGGACATTCGAAAGTTTTTGAAACAAATTCAATTGATAGTAATACCAATCTCAAGAGGTAAAGAATTTACTCTCTTGCCGTAAATGCGCCTACTACAAAAGAAATGGCTGAAAGGGTTTTGCTAGCAAGTTTCTTATCATTTGTAAAGCAGTCATCTATTTCTCCATATTTTAATTTTCTTGTTTCATTAATATGCCAAAAAAAAAATCAATCGCGTTAAAAATTTACAAAATTTATTACTTAATAAAAGATGAATAGAATATACGCATTTGTATTCCTTAAATATAAAACGTTATATATATATATATATATAGGTATAACCCTAAAATATTAAATTTATTTTTATTATGCTATTATTATTATTTTTATGCTAATTAGGAAAATTATTCAGAAGCGGAGAAGTAGGCGTTTAATATTCCTTGGAAACCAAGCGCTGTTTTTATCTCTTGAACTTATTCTGTAGTGTAATGATAATCATAACAACAATTAGTATTATTATAAGGAAAAATAAAATGCTATTTACGATTTTGTTTTAAACCACTTTTATTTTTAACCACAAATTGGAAAACGTTTTAAAAAGGCTTACGATTGTAATAGTTTCTGTGTAACTTAGACAAAAAAAATAGTAACCTATGTATATTTTGGCACTTTGATCAACAAAACATAATAAGACAATTTCCATCAGTATTTTCTTAAATGAGTGCGAAATGTCTATGTTTGGCAATACCGTATCAAATGAATCGAAGTTTACTAAGTGTCCAATCAGCTTGAATTTTTCGTTTCTTTCTTTCCAACAAAGGACGCGGAAACTTGATTATGCATTCAGAGCTTAGACTTTATTTGTGGGTAAAAGTGTAACTATGATGAGAAAGAAAATCGCTGAATCTTCCCCTCTCCTGTTTCCCTCCTGCTGTCTTCCTCTTTTGATCTTTCCCTCAATGTTCTGGTTAGGGGGGAATGCCTGGGAAAGTGAACACCCCCTCCTCATCTTCTCGTAATGAACTGCAAACCCGACCCCCCACTTGCCATGCATTCCTCATGCACGATGCACATTAATCGCCGTGCGTCCAATCTATTTCTATGGTGGTGCTTCATTCTCCGCTCAGCAAGACGTCTCAACCAACCTATAACGATTTCGCTACCGTTACGTAACCATGCTTCATTCACCATTAAGAAGATTTTGCGTAAATATGGCCACCTATTTTACTTTATCTTTGTCTCTAATACTTAATAAGCTTTTTTCTTCTGTTTTTTTTATATAATCTAACTAATCAATTTTATGACGGCTTCGCTACCGATACGTAACCTTGCTTCATTGCCCATTAAGAAGATTTTGCGTTAATTTAACCACCTATTTTATCCTGCCTGTATGAGATATTTAATAAGTTTTTGTTGCACAGTGATGGATATCATTTAATTAATGGATATTATCCTTTTTTTTTTTACTTCATGATTTTCAGTGGGAATCTTAAAACATCCCAACGCTCTATAACACAAAATATCTGTTTAATAAGAGTTATCATTTTAAAAGATTTAAAAACTTTTTATAACAAAAAGTAATTTTAGCTTTTGATATGTGTCCAAAAATGTTTTTCAGTTTTATAGTATTTCTAAATAACGTTCGTAAAATAATTTCTAATTATTTCAGGGATATACACCTGATCTTACTATACTGTATTAGCTCTAATCCGAATTGCTATGCAAGGCTACAATTAATATTGTGACTTTTTCAGTCTAATAGATGGAAAAGTAAGCAGGGAGTTAATCGGACCTAACTATATTGTGTATTCTTGTGGGGCTTATTTCAAGCCAAATTTTATTCAATGGAAATTAAACTTTTTTGTTGATATGTATAATTATGCGAATTTAGTTTAATGTGTAAGGAGTAATTGAAACTTTGTTTTCTATTTTTTAAAGTATTACTATTAATTTTATTTTTATTTAAATATTATTTAAATTTTTTATATAAATTAAGTATTATACAACTGTCGTATTTTATTAAAATGAATTTTCATGTCTTTTTATTTACTCCCATTGAATGATTAATTTAAAAAAGGGAAATAAACCGAGCTACAAAATTTAAATTTTTTCTGAAATTTTTTGAAATTTCAAGTTTTTATTAAAAATATTTTGTACACTATTTCAAGTTTTTATTAAAAAACTTGAAATAGTGTACAAAATATAGTGTACGATCTCATTCTTTCGATTCTGGACAGTGAAACATCATTAAAAACTTATTTTTTGAGATGTGGCTATAGAAGGGCTTCGACAACACTTGAAAAAAATTAGTTTTGTTAAGTTTAAAGATAGTGTGAATTCTGATATCAATCCTTCTTTCAAGGTTATTTCTGATCCTGAATCAAATCCAAGTTATGACAACAAGCCGCTTTCCTCTCAGGGACAAAAACTGTGAAAGCCTAGGCTATAAAATTTTCTTTGAATATTTTCACAAGCCCATTTTACTTTTAAAAGACATTTGCATTGAATGCATGCAAATGGTTCTTATAAAATGCCTTTTCCGTGTGGTCCAGGAACCTAAAAAGAGAGAAAGGTTGGTTTGCCCATTTGTTTCCAAAGAGAGATAAGGAAAATTGCCGGTTGATGCGGTCTCCTAAAGCATTTTAAGCAAACATGTAATGCATAATAATCAGCTAAATATAACAGTTTTCTAAAATGCAAGAAAACCGGGAACGAAATGCGAGAAACGTACTGTCTTTGAGGCGCAACTGAGCATCTTGACGATGTTATCTGCCTTGAATTGCTTCATCCTCAAGAGCGTGGGCGTTTAATTTTGTGTACTTTTGTGTTCAGCCTAGCATAAAAGCGAGCAAGTAGCAAAAAGAAGAATAAGAAATAGAATAAGAAAGATAAAAATAAATAAATAAATAAAAAACATACACATTGTAGTTAGAGAACTACTACAAGACCTCAGAATAAATAAAGTTCGCAGTAGAAAACGATAAAAAGCAAGGGGGTTGGAAATGGGCCGGCAAATTACCCTCTTCTTCAGACACAAGAAGTGGGTTAGATAGACAGGGGAGGGAAACTGAAGTAGTTAACCTCTCAACATTTTCCTAACCCTAAGTATCTTTGCGAAGCACTTTTATTTTGTTCGAAGGTGGAAGGGTCTTTTTTATACCATTGGCCAGCGGTTAAAGAAGAAACAAAACAATGCCCTAATTTTAAGATTTCGAACGGATCGTTTTTATGGGTCAGCGCATATTCCCACGATAGTTCATCCGGTGATATCAGTATCATTTCTGGAGACTTCTGCCCATCTCGTGTATCATTTCATACTCATGTGAAAGAGCGGTGAAGAATTTTCATTCTATCAACCTTTTTTTTGGGGGGGGAGGGGGTATTCCATCAAATTTGTTGTTTACGCCGCTTTAAACTTTGTAATAATATCACTCTGAGAAAGTAATACAATATTGGAGAGAGCAGGGAACTAACAAAAATCGAGCGTTTACGATCTATTTTCAGTACTTTTTTTTTCCCCCAAATACGCAGGCTTTTATATATTGTCGCGAAGGTGGTTTTTTTTTTTTTTTTTTTTTTCCTTCTTTCTTCAGAATTTTCGTTTTAGTATAATCACTTATTAAATTCCACACAAATTTATATAAAAATTTATCATAGAAAAGTATTAGATATCGCAATAGTATTACTTTGTACCTGTGTATTAAAAGAAAAAGTATATTACTTTAGTATTAGAAATAATTAAATTGTTATATAATTAGAAAATGTGATTAAATTTTTGAATAGGAAGAATAAACATTGAAATCAGAAAGCTAATTTAAAAGATAACGTTGTTATGTTTTAAATCGTAAGGTTTTAAGGAATATGCCGATAGTATGTTAGCAATCTCATTTCTTGCCTTAAAAAATATTTTTTGAAGCCGAAAATTCTAATTAATAGCAGGAGATGAGGCAACAAGACTTTGAAAAAGAATTTGATTATTAAAAAAAAAAATAAAAAAAATAAAAATAAATGTATAAGTGAAAAATTTTAATGGCGCGTCATATTATGACCGTTCTTTTGTAACGACTGATAGTAAAAGGGTTGGATTTCAATTATTTTTCGAGATACAAAATATTCTGTGTTATTACCAGTCATTTCGTCTGTGTTATAATGAATAGTTTCTAGAAGTATCCTATGAACCATCGGTGCTCAAATTGAATGATATGACTTGCTTGAATATAGTACTCGAATATTTAGTGACTTCTTTGAATTTTTGGCATTACAATTTTTCTGGATCTTTGATAAATAAAGCGAACTTTATTTCATGTGATATAGAAAAAACTCGCAAATGGCGAAACTGGAGATAGCGTGCATGTATCCAGACTAATGTAAAAACCAGAAGCGAACATGGAAGTAATACACCTCAGATCAAGATTCCAACGACTGAAAGCCATATTTTACCACTTGTGTCTGAAAACTAAAACCTCCGACAGTGGCCATATCAGTGGCAGGAAAAAGGAAAAGAAAACCAACCCCTCCCAACATTTAGAATTGTGGGTTTTGAAAGAAAAAAAAAAAAGACGTAGAAGAGTGCTGGAAATTACATGGCAAAGCACTAAAAGGGCGGCTGGGAAGATACAACATAAAGTAGATAACATGGAACTTACCGACTTCTCCATCAGTAAGAGGAACGTTCTTCCAGTCTTGGGATAGGATCCATCCTTAGGGGCAGTTTAAAGGGAAGCTTTATCTCCTGAACAGGCGCAAAAACAAAATTTTCAACATTTAACTTCTTTTTCAGTAGAGGATCACCGCTTCCCGTGATATTGGATCCATTTCATTAAGAAGCCGACCGAAACTTTTATCGATTGTAGCAACTGTGTATTCTTTCCCCTTCTTTTTTTTTCCATGTTTATTCCCCCTTCTGCAAATATTTCTCCTCTCCCTAGCCGAAGTCTACAGGAAGAAGTGGTATATATTCTTTTCCTGGAAGATGCTTTGCATCCATAAAATAACGAACATGCATACTGTATTCGGTAAAAAGAAGTGTTTGGGATTGTAGACGAAACATCCCCGGCGGGGAACGTTTGCAGAAACAAAATTTTCAATTTGTATATTACCAACAAATTTCGATGAATTCGTAAGAAGTTTCTATTCTTCTTTCTTTCATTTTATGCTTATTTTGAACGAAAGCGAATCTTTTGGAAATGATTTTTGACATATGCAGAGCGTCAAATGATTTCTAGCTGACAAGAATCCTTCTTGAAATGCGTAATGCTTTCCAACGGCAGATTTATTTCCGATATACCATATAGTATTCGGAAGATGTACAATATATCGCGCATTTCGCTGAAGATGCTGATACACATCTTTGCTCCATCTGCGACTTGCATAAAGGAATTTTATTCGCGTTTTCTTCTGACAGTTCTCATCTTCTGTTTCGCTGAAGAGCAAGCAATATCTGAATGCATATGTATCAAGTTATATCTTGCGATTTGAAACAGGAACGTTCGTCAGATATGAGGTTGAAATCTAAGATGTAAACATTTTTTTTAAAAAGAAATTTCGTCAATTTTTCCAATATTCTGTGATGCTTGTCTTTTCAAAGTTTAATGAATTAATTGATGAACGAATTTAATCTTAGATTTAAACATATATCTAAGATTAAATTGCTAAATATCTGAATTCTTTTTTCCTCAACCCTAATGTAGAGATACATATAAAATAAGTTGGAATTTATAGACATAACAAAGAAGGCTCTAAATGTTAAAAGCCGATTTTTATTTTAGTCTGAACGTGTTTCTTTAACTGATGAAAGGTTATATTAAAATCTTTTTATTTAAATAATTAATTTTACTAAGATATTTAAAAAGTTTTCAAGTCATGACGAATCGGCATTATTAAGCTCGAAGGAAGAGTTTATTAACAACTGTTAAGTAATAGAAAACGTTGCGTGGCTGAATTTTATACTTTCGACACGAGAAGTTTGAAAAATTCCCTACACTCAAAAGTAAAAAAAAAATATATATATATTTTTTTTTTAAATTTGAAAATATATAATAGTAAAAAGAAACATCACATACATGAATAAAATTATTGAAATCAAATCTTTAGTCGAATAACGACAAATACTCCAATGCATATGTATTACTTTAATTATACAGATATATAAAATAAATAAAGAATTCATTAATTATATGAAAAATTTCTTTAAAATATTTTTTTTTAAGCAAACGTTTGGATATTTTTGTCTTTCTCGGATTTATGAATACTTTTAAAAAGTTCTCGACAGTCGAGTTGTCACAATTAATTTTTAAATTAACGCGCATTTATATTTATAAAACAATGAACAA
Organism: Argiope bruennichi; assembly: GCF_947563725.1. Classification (NCBI taxonomy): domain Eukaryota; kingdom Metazoa; phylum Arthropoda; class Arachnida; order Araneae; family Araneidae; genus Argiope; species Argiope bruennichi. Next base: position 75,830,094 of record NC_079162.1, on the reverse strand, counting down.
TTTATGTATCGGTAATTATTTTTCATAAAAAACATACGTTTTTCGCGGCCTGAATGTTCTATGTTCAAAACTTTAAAAAATATAATTAAGATTATTTACTGACATGTTTTTATTTCCAAAACGATGTTAGGCTGTGTGACAAGTTTAATTTTTTACTGTTCAGTTACACCAAAAAATGCAATGTTTATTTAAATTAGAACTAATTTAATTTTATTATATAACATTATAATACCAAATCCTATTTGTAGAAGATTGAATCGCAGTGCTGATATATGCTCGTAAATTTTTCAAAAATAATATTAAAAAATAAATAAAATATCCAAAATATGGTATAAAATATATTCGTACATTTTAAGAGCAGAGAAAATTGTATTCAGGTTCATGAAGTAGACAAATATGGCATGTCTAGCCGCACCAATCACAAACAGTTAAAAATATTTTCGTCGCCTTTCTTTTTAGATACGTTTCATTATTTTCATTTCTTAACAGTGTTCTCCTAAGACTGATCCGCTTGGAAAATGATGTAACAAACACGCGTTAATTATGTCCCCCGCTTAACTACGATTATATTTTTATCTTTTTCATTTCGTTTTATTTTATTTTCTAAGACGAGAGTATCTTTGCAGTCACTCGCAAACGGCTATAAATTCTGTATCTTACGCAAATGAAATAATTCATCTGGGCAAAATTATCTCTCGCCACTTCATACAAGTTAAAGAAAGCTGAACTGTCGTTTTGAAAGTATTTAACGGTTCATTAACAAAGAACTGAAATAATAAATTAATCGGTTTCCGGAAGAAAATTATGAGGAAGCATTTTAAATTCTTTTATGAAGCCATGATTGATTTATGCTAGCTTTTTTTTTTTTTTTTTCACCTCTTTCGCTCCCGAAATGTAAAAATGTTTTTAAATTTATGGAGATAAATACAATTTACGAAGCATCAGCTGGGCAAGATAACTCGTTAACTCTGCAGCAAACACTAAATTCTAATCTTGGCTGGAAGATACCGATAAATATTCATTCTTGGGGACACACCCTAAAATTTCAGGCTAGAGCTCATGGGCTCTCAAATTGGACTCTTCTAGTGATAATTCAAGCGTAGAGAATGTCAAGCACTGATTCAGTGTGAATCACTAGTTGGTGAATCAATATTAATCAAAACCGGCGTGTTTGCTGAGGGTAATTTTGAAGAACTGGTTTATTTATTATTTTATTTATCTATTACTTACTTCATTCGCTCTAAATAATTTCTGATCTTGTTGGAGAAGATCTCAGGCTGAGGTTTCGCTTCGGGTTGTTTATTGGAGGTTTACTTCGGGTTGTTTAATGGATGGAGGTTATGTTTTTATTTAATTTTTAATTAAAAATGTGAAGAGAAGATAATTTGAGATGTAATCTAGATTGCCTGTTTCAGATTGAAAATTATCGGGATGGAATAAACGTTTGATGTTCAGAATGTTAGGATGAGTTTAAATAATTCAGTGCCGGAGGCTGATTGCTTTTATATCCTTAAGGATATTTATGGAATGTGGCTTACATTATTAATTTAATTACAGTGTCTTCTATATATATATGATAGGCTGATAATGTTTTAGATATAAGAAATATTAAAATTAAGGTCTTAACTCTCTGGTCTTTTAAAATTGATTCGAATCTATAGGAGTTCGCTTTTTGATTTCTAAAATCTTTTGTATAAATTACGAAATTTTTGAAATAAGGGAAAGTGTAATAGGAAAAATATAATTACCGTTGTTACCTTGGTTTTAGGTGGTATTTTTTCCCCCGTTAATTTATTTAAACGCAGACTTATCTAGAGAGTCTTTTAAAAGAACGCTGAAGTTTGCATAGATCTCCATTGGAAAAAATGCGTGTGCTCAGAAATTTGTATTTACTGATTCATCGCAACAAATAAATTGAAATCAGAAAATATGTTCTTTCTTATTAATGTAGAAAAAATTCAGCTAACTCTTCTTATTTTATTCCAGTTTTAATTTTGCTGTTCATCTTCCGATTCAAGGAGAGTTTATCAGTTATCTTCAAAGATAAATTGTTATAATTCAAAAATATAAACTTTTTTTTTCGAACTTTTCCTTTCTATTTCACTGAATTCCAATATAATTATTTGTTACTTTGATGAAAAGAAATGTCAAGTCGTGGCTTGCGAAAAGAATACTTTAACCTTTTATTATTTTTCTGGCCTCTACTTTCGAAAAAATGTGATGATCATAATTCATTTTGATAGTAAAACGAACCTTTGTTTTGAAATCTTATCTTAGTCTTAACGAGCGGTTTAAACAAACCCATCTGCTTTATCTTATCTCTCAGCTTCCAATGATGGTATCATAATAAATGAGAGGCCACACAAAGTGATGAAAAATACCCTGCTTGATAAAACCTAATGAAAATTGACAGTTAAGCATTATATTTATGAAACTGGGGTTTTGTTACTCAATTGTGAAAATTATCCGTTTAGCCAGTGCCTTGAAAAAGTATTCCCGATCGTTTACACGCAAGTTAAATTAAAATTCCTTATAAAACCCAGATTCTTTTACTTTTTTATGCTTGTGAGAGAATTAGAAATAAATAGTGAATAGAAAAAAAAAATCTTATGCAGATTTAATTCTCTAATTACAGCTCAAATTAACGTTAATCAAATTTGGTGTTTTCATCCTCTTATCAAATAAATCATTGCATTTTGTATTCCCATTTCAGTCGAATCCACGAGCTATGCAGTCAATGCCTTTGAACTTTGCCAAGATATCTGAACAAACGAAGCAGCGTAAAAACTTTTTAAAAAAAATACTACATTTTCCGTTGCATCAAAAAAGTATATCAAAAGTATGCCTTTTTCCTTTGTATGCATAATTTAAAACCATTGAGGTGGAAAGAAAAATTTGCTGGAACGTTACTTTGTGTTTACAACAGCCCTCGCAGTGTGGCCATGCTGTTTCTTATTAGTTGTTTCGTTCCCCTTTCTCACGCATGTATACACCCTTTGCACTTCTATGAAACCGTGGCATAAACAAAAGAGTTGAATGTTTTCTTGGGAGCTATTTTATGACCGACTCGTGCGTGACCAGAGTACAAGACAGACTACACGTTTGACATTTGAATGCCTTGGCATCTCCCTTTTCCTCCTGAGTTTTGTCCTGCTAACTCACATAATATTCTAATGACGAGTGAGGAAACTTCATTTTTTTTTTTTTTTTTTTTTGAAAAGAAATGACTTTTGAGATATACAAGTATAACTTTATGTCCAAAACCGGCAGGTATATGTAAAATAAATACTCTTCTTCCCCCTACTTCCTTGTTCTTGCTATCAATTCTATTGTATTTTGCAGCATTTTATTATTTTATAATGAATGCAACTATACGGCATATCGAAAAGATTGCAATGGAAAATTCATATATACGTAGTTTAATACTGAATATTTTATAATAAAATGACTTAATAAAAAATAAGTAAATTGAAAGTATTATTGAATCCTAGTTGTGTTATGGCTCCAAGGCAACCGTTTTCTTCTAATAAAAAAAAAAAAAAAAAAAAAAAAAAAGAGGGCAGCTGTCTTCATAAGATGAATCAACCTACATTATAAAGAAGATTCTTACGCATTTAGATACTTTTTATGTATGATTCTCAACAGAGCTGTAGATGTAAGAAATTTTTTCATTGGAACGAATCGATAATGACTCTGTATGAAGTGCATTTAAGAAATTTTATATGTGACAAGGAATTAAAACCATATTTATTTCCATAAATGCACCTGTGGTGTTTATATACGGAATAATATGCAACAAATCAAATATTTTAAGCTTCAACTTACTCTAGATTTTGAGAAATTATTAAGAAAGATCGCAGCTAAAATTTTTCTCCCAAGCCCTGCTTTTAAATAAATAGTTTGCCAAACTTTGAACATGCAAAAATCATGTATGCGCATAGCTAAAGAATGCTCAAAGTTTTGCTTGTAGATTCATAGAGGTGAGGAACCTTTCCAGATTTTGAACTTAATCATTCGCACATCCCACTTACCGCCCCAAAGCTTAGTTTTACTGACATATGGATTTTCGGACCATCGATGTCAAACGTTACATTGTGATTTTCTCTACGGTTGGGATAGCCAGGACGGATATGAGTGAATGACGAGTCACTGGGCATTTTACTATATGACATGGTAGAGAAACTATTTCGTTCCAGTTGTACGCTTACACAAACATACGTGACCATCTCTGATGAATGAATTGTGAAGTCTTGGCTTTTCAAGCGATGGATTTGTATTGGTTTTAAATATCTAGACAAAAATGCACGCTTGCATTATATTCAAAGCAGTACTTTGAACTTCTCATGTGCTCAGTTTGTTTCTTTTTTATTTTCGAAGAGTTTTCTGAAAAAAATATTTGAGTTGTAGGGATTTTCGCGTTTTATTCTTTATTGGGAAAAATATGGAATGCGAGTCGCATTGGTAATACTTTTGAACTATGTAAAAAGGCTGAAAACTAAATAGTCCTAATGTTGCTTTAAAACGGACATTAATACAACTAAATTGAACTAAACTTGATTTTAAAAAAGATCATTTGTGCTTATTTTTTTTGCATGTTTAAATTCTTAAAATAAAAAAATTTTCCAGTGAGTTTCCTTTAAGGTGTTGTGTGCTGCTAATTTTCTGTAAAATAAGAGATTTGACATTTTGTTTGATTGCTTTAAAATTTAAGCATGAGTAAATGTTTCGATGCTGTGGTGCATATCCGTTGCAGCTATTCCAGAAACTGGATTTGTCAATAGCTGAGAAATCTCTACAAAACATCTTAGAATAGATTTTTACAGAGGTTTCCTCCTCCTGTCGAGTGCGAAGACTCCAGAGACCAGTTCTCTACCTAACATGAGTATCTGTCTTTTGTATCAGCCGCCAGTTAGACAATATTCCCTTATGGTAGTAGAGATATAAATCTGCTGCGAAAGAAAGGAAACTTTTAAATCACTTGTAAATGCTCCTCCACTTGAGCGTCGGGACATTTAACAATCGCGTCCACAATGTCCCAGTGAAAATTAACTCCAGCTTTTAAAGCCCTCTTAGCAGCCACTCCCGTGGGACAAAACCCTCACTTTGGGGACTCCCACACCCCCGTGATTCTGGAGGCCGTTAATGACCCTCTGGAGGGTAAGCTGCCTTGGACAGCCGGAAACCATTATAGGAGACGATCTATGGTGGGAGGGTGCTACGTTAATGACTGTGAGCGATACCAGCCCCCGTTCATCCGAGTGTCTCTGTACCCGTATTTCGACCCCGAAGATTCATCATCTCATGTTTTGATGAATGACAAACTCAACAATCTGGTGTTGGAACAAAACAACGCTTACTGATAACGGGATGCTACGATGTTGTACTACAACTAGAGAAATCGTTATTACTCGAAGGGAGTGGTCCCTGCGCAAATTTAAGTCCTGGTAATCCACCATTCTATGTTCTCAGCTTGGTGCCACTTTTCGGATTTGTCTTTTAGGTCTTGGTTGTTCAAGCCGTTACAACCCGGATCTTATTTAAGACTTTTGCATGAAGAAATGCTTGGAAATGTTGTGACTTAGACTGGTTTTGTGGCGGTAGAATAATTCACTTCTTCCTTTTTAGTCTTCAATATTCAGAGGATTTCTTTTAGGCCTACATTTCCTCCCTTTTAAGGAAGGTAATTGAAAGAAGAAGTCAGACATTTTCTACTTTAAAAATGCAGTAAATCTTTTTTCCTTTGAATCTAATTGCTCCTTTATTTAAACTACGCCTGTTAGTTATCTAAAAAGTGCTTTTGGGTTTGAAACCAAAACTTACATTCATAGTCTGTTGTCAGAAATTATCTCACTCAAGTTCTGTTCATGAATTCTAAATTTCTAATAAATCCGAATAAATTAATTTTTATTTAATGACAATTTTTTTTTCTGTACATTATTTTCCTTTTTCAATATTTCCATGACCTCCCTGGATACATTTCTTTTGTGTTTGGATAAAACATGGAAGCTTTTTCAATATAGCTAAATGTGCTATTCTTTATGTCCCTTTTACGACATTAAAAAAAAACTTACACATTTGCATAATGAAGATCATTATCGGCATTTTCTTAACTAACTTATGGAATGAGCAAGATTAAAACAACCAGAGGATATAACCCGACACGTTCTTCGCTCTGAGATAAAAAAGTGAAAGCTTCGGAGGCTATTTTGGGTCACAGAACTTGACACATAGCGAAGAGGAAGTTATTAGGTTGCTAGTAATTAACTTCTCTGAAGGTGTTCTTGCTTTCACTTGCAGCAACTGCGGTACTGAATACGATATTTGATGGTAAATAAACGCTGAAATTAAGCCAGCAAAAAATTTTAATAATTCGGCTATAAACTTTATGTATTCTGAAGCGAAATGTCCTTTTAACCATTTCCGTAATGACGGTCATTCTCCGAATTATCTTTTCTTTTTCTTGTCAGCGGATGTTTCTACCTTGAACTAAATTAATGCAACTCACAAACCGCATGACTCATTGATGAAGACTCATACAGTGAGTGAAAGTGAAAACAGATTTTGAACTAAACATGCGTCTCCTGTCTATGATTTAAAAATATCCGATTTTGCAATGGGCAATGTGAAGAATAGATAGGAATTAACTCTAAAAATAAGTAATATTAATAATCGTTAAATAATCTTTCCAAATATCTTTCGATTTCTTAGATTTAAAGGATGTCTTCGAATTTTTTAAAGTTATTAATTATATACAGCATCATTTCGCATCAGCATTAATATAGTGTTTTCTCCTCTTTTATTACACTTTTTAATGCTTTTCCGCGACTTACATTTCCCGCCGACTTATGCCATTATTCCTCTGATGCCTTGAAAAATGTAATGGAGGGATAAAGAAAAGTAACTTTAAACATTGGGTAATAAATAATACACACGAGCCAAATAAAAACATTGGGAATGTATATGCTTTGGCTTTAATGCTGCACTTAATTAAAATGTCCCGATAGCTAAAGCAGTCCCGAATTGAATGACCTGAATTGTTCCAAATATTACTTATTAGTAAATTGCTGAAATTTATAAAGTATTATCTAGCTTTAATTTTTATTTCCAGTTAATTTTGAATGCAAGCAAAGTAAAAGTGAATTCTTCTCCTCAAATTTCGTTATTCATATGAAATAATCTGACGCCTCAGATTAACTAATATGCTTTCGATTTTCGACTCTTCGAACTAGTTGAAATTGAATGGTCTCGAATTTCAATTGAATGTCTCGGATTGTCCATTTTTAATTTACCAACAGCTCATATTAAAAGAAGAGATTAACTAAATTAAATTTTCTAAAAGGCAAACTCTAAGGAACTACCCTCTCCAACTTTTAATATATCTAGAATTGCATTACCGCGATGTAGTCTTGTGTGGGCGAGTCAATTGACGTATAGATAGTAAATTTAAAATATGTATATTGTCTGTACTAAAATTTTCCATCCCTTTACCCATACACCAATATGTTTTGATTTCACCAAAATAGGGTTGAGACGACAAATGAAGTAGTAGAGGCTTATTTTTTACTAAGCAATGTGTAGAATCATTATGCAGGTTTTAATTGAAACAAAACAACGCAATCCAAGATGGAAATAAATATAAATATAGGAAAAGAAAAATAAAAACCAAAAATCGTGCCTTACAAAAAAACTGCGGAAAGGTGTTCTTCCTCCTTACCTTGTCAACCTCCCACTTTCTGCAGAGTAAATTCGTCTGACTTTGACATATGATACTTTTTTATTTTTTTAATTATGTACTATTATTATTAATTACTTTGTCCAATATTTCTCACCCTAATCAATATTTATAGGTCTGAGAAATTCACATGTTGTGTAGGACGAGCAAAATATAAATGGTTCCAATTTTCTTGTGTGATAATACTTTAATAATTCGATTTTTTTTTAAAAATTGTGTTGGCTTTCTTTCAAGTTAGGAGCTCATGAGCAATTTGTTCATAGATACTTGAGGAAAATAATTAACGAGGTTTGAATATTTATAGAAGGCGCGACAAGCTCAACTGTTGCGTGGGATGATGCTGAAAATTTACACGAGTCGAATGTCTGTGGACAAAATTTTGCGGTTACCGTATATAGTTTGAGGAGTACCTTTATTTACATGCCTTCCAGGTGGGGGCTTCGTAAAACCAGAAGTGATGGTTTAATGGGCTTCCGAATACTATAAAGATAAAGGTATCCCTCTCGCTAAGAGCACGGGATAATATCTAGGTGATAAGGTTGGCGGGACTCTTTCCGAGAACTCTTTTGATGACGCTGACAGGGTAGTTAATGGACCCATTTGAGAAAAAGGGAAGCTTCGTCCGTTACAACTTTCCCTGTCAGCTGCCGACCGGGGGATGGAATATGTTTTCACTTCCTATCAGTCGCCCGGGGAGGTCCGAAGCTATCTCCATAGAAACACTCCGTTTTCTTTTTTTAAAGTAATGCCACTAAAAAAAAGAAGGAAAATAATCCCAGCACGAAATATTTTCCGGTCGTTGGATGGAGCAAGGAATAATATGAGGTCGTACCAATCAGGTCGGTGTTAACAAGGTATGTGGACCCCCTAATGTTTCCGTAAAATGTCCTTTACTTTTCTTTCATAATATTGATATACGGTGAGGGATTTGGGGACAAGATTAAAAGAAGCTAGACCTGCTTCTTCACGATGGCTTATAGATTCATTTTTTTTTTCAGTCAGCTGTCTTGCAATTTTCTTTGCAAATACGACAAATGTAATTCGGTTAAAAAAAAAAAACTTTTAATATATATATTTTGTGAATCGTGTTTTCATTCATCCTACAAGTTCGATCTTTCTTAAACGTCATCGTTGATAGATTACTAAGTGTCTATAATGCTTTATTAATTTTAAATTTAAAAATAAAATTTGAAATATTCCTTTTAAATGAAGATTCAGAGATCTTTAGACGCTGAAATCTGATTTAAGAGGCTGATATTTTAATATGAATGGTATTGTAATTAAAATATTATTAAAATACATTTAGAAATTGAAATCTTGCCTAGTGTGCTGTGTTAAAAACTTAAAATATTATGCAGTTTTATTGTAAGATGATTGGAAAAAAAATAAATCGAATACTAAAAATTCATATTGATAAATTATATTGCAATAAAAATATGGCCTTAAAATAATAACCGAACTTGATATACATGTTTTATATGTATATTGTTCCATCAAATGTTTTCTTTTCTTTTTTTCATCATTATTATTATTGAAGTTATTGTACTTTCTTACAGCGGCTTTAATCTATTTTCTTTTCTTAACAGTTTTCCTATATTTTCAATATTAGATTGAAGTTGATTTAACTTTTCCTTATATTTGAAATAAATCTCATAATATATCTTGGGGGAAAAAATTGATGTTAATTATTAGCGTTTGAATAGCAGTTTTTCTATTCTAGTTAAAATTAGTAAAGAACAAAGTAAATTTGATTCAAATTTGAAATGTTATGCTTCACTCAATTACTACAGCTCCTACCCCCGATGTTATGCATCTTTATTTATTATTTCCTTTAGTATTCTCCGGTTCTTTTATTGAGTAATTAAGGTGTAGTCTTTTTTTTTTTTTTTTTTCCATCTAGGTCACAAGCACTTGTTCCTTCTTCAAATTTAACAAAACGACATAAGTTCATGTTAATAAGAGAATTTTGTTCTACCTCAAACGCAACCCGCCTAAGGAAGTTGTTAGCAAATATTGCAGCAAGTTTTGTTCTCATTGTTATCTTCATTTTAACGAAATTTTATTGTATCTTTTATATCTGGCAACTTTTATAAATAAGTTCCTGCAAAGACGCAACTCTAAAACCTTGCTTGCGTAATTATTTATATGACGTTAGGGTGGAGCTAAAATAATTTGATAATCTGGCTGTTGAAAGACATATTTCATAACAATAACGAAGCTTATCTGAGAAATCAGTGCTATTATTCTTGGCTAATTGTTGTAATGTTTTTTCGATGAAGACGTGTAGTCAAACAAAACGTAAGTTCTGAATTTCAAAAGTTTTCGTTTCCAGGAAATAGTTTCCAAATTCATTTTGTTTCACATTGTTGTATATTTTTAGTAACGACGCGTAAATCTCTTGATAAAAAAAAATTTGTAGAAAAAGTTGTTGTTGTTTTTTATGGCACTTTTACAAGCCCGCTGACGAATGTAGAAAAAGTTTGAAATTGTATCAAACATGTTATGGTTGAATAATTCCACAATATTCTTACTGAAAAAGAGCTTAGTAATAACCCAAGAGTTTAAATTCTCACGGATACGAATGAAAAATCGTACTAGAACAGTGAGCGTCAAAGTAAATTACTGGTTATGCTAGGCAAATTACTTAACGTCAAATGCGCCTATTGTTCAAATGTGTCTTTGTTTCGCAAAAAATTAGACAATAACGTTTTATTTGCCTACTTATTTACGTTAGAAAATGGTTGCTTAAACATTTAAGTTGCATACAGTTTACTATTTTGTTCTTTTTCATGGCCTCCATTGTTTTCCGTGAAATCTTTAACTTTTAATTAATCATTGGCCCAGATAAATTTATTGTAGCATTACTCAATACATGGATTTCTATATTTTTAAAATGTTAGAGCAAAAACATTTTTTTTTCCTTCTAATTTATGTTCATTTTCTTTTATCCCAAGAAATAAGAAATAATCTAAATAAGAGTTTAACCATTAAACTGATTGTTTTATCCCGTATTAAACTGATTATTTTATCATTTAAAAAAATTCCTTATCAGTAATATGACTGATAAGAGAAATTAAATTTTGTAGGGACATACTTCTCAATGTGATACATTAGTTGAAAACATTGCAATACCAAAAAAATTAGATATATAAGCATCTAAAAACATCATTAGAAAAATTATTGCTGAATGTGGAACAAAATAAGACACTAACTATGTGTTTAATTTTAGGTGAGGAGGGGTTGCGAGTGTGCATTTCTATTTTTAAGTACCTTTCCATAATATGATTGATAAGAGAAATTTATATTATTACGAAAGTTCCCTGAGTCTGTTACAATAATGTGCATTACTTACTTACGCATTAGTAACTATTTTCCTCTAGTATTCCAAACTTTCCATTCTTTGAAGGCCCTTTCATTATTCGCTGCTAAATATAACACCAAAATAAATACCAAAATATTACGAAACGGAGATTCCAAACCGCCTTCCTTTCGCTTCGATGGCTATCCTGGTTGATCGCTTGCAATAGTCAATGCCCTCCCTAGATTATAACCTGCAAATAACGGGTCCTGAAAGGGAGCTCCAGGCAGGAGATCTTCTGATGTCAAGGTTGCCACCAAATGACAATTTCTGGCAACCAAGTTCTGACCGGCGCGTAATTAAATTTCGGAGCGTTTTAACATTAATGCCTGCCCACCCTTTGTGGCAGAAGGCATTGGAATGCAAAGGCGGAAGGGTGGGTGGACAGGCAGGTCTTCCAGCTACGAATTTCGGAAACAGGGTCTTCTAGAAACGAGCTGGCTGGCCTCCTGGAAATTTGCGGCGACACGCAATGGCTCCGACAGCCCACGGGCACGATTCATAGCAGATTGCAAATAATGATTACGTCTCTTTACGAGGATGCATTTCTCGAATTATCTACATTTGAGAGAGCAGTAAAGATTCATTCGAATAACACGTTTGACAGACATTCTCTCCGGTCCCTCGTTGATGATTTCGCCTTGGACAGATTACAATTAAAGTATGAAGGGAAGCTAAATGCTGTTTGACATAGATAGATGCTGTTATCGGAAAGGTAGAAAGAGTGTGCGTCGATCGGACCTTTTATCTTGTGGCGGTTTCCGGAATTTTGTTGAATGAATATTTGCTACATTTAATATTGAACTGAATACTAAGTGCATTGGAATTTAAATAAATTCTTATACCAGCAAATATAATCGGTAAAAATTTTTATAATGTTGACTTTATAAAATACTTTTTAAAGACATATTAATTATCTATTCTGACCTTGAAACTTTAAGATAGAATTTTTAATTTATCTATCAAGTTTCATACGCTATTCTACATCTATTCTAATTATAATGGTTATATCAGATGTAGTTTGAAAATTAATAATTACAGAATTTTTAAGAGGGAAGTAGAAAAATATTTTTTTTCAGTTTATTTATTTTCTGAAATTTTAAATTTCTAAGAAAACCCAATTTGGGGATAAATTTAAACTAAATTTTCGAGAATTATTATTTAAATTGTTATTTTTATGGCGGTCAAAATTGAAATTATTATCCGTTAGCAGTAAAGAAAATGTTCATATTCTCTACAGTTTTCTGTTTACTGATGTTTGAATATCGTAAACAAATGAAACTGAATTCAGTGTAATATGGACTAATTAGTCAGTAACTTAAAAGCATTTTTAAATAATTCGGCAATGTGATTCGATGATATCAAAGTCTGAGAATCTTAGCTTTACCAAGCCATTTCTAGACATCGAACATTTTTCTGATTTTTTTTTTTTTAATTTTGTGTTTATTTCTACCTACATGTAACTGAGCGTTATTTTTAATTAATGTTTTAATGAAATTCGCATCTATTTAAGTAATTCACAAATATAAAACAGTACTTAAAATAATACATACCATGCAGTTCCTAATATTCATCATGACGTTAATTTTATTTTAAATGTACGTTTTGCTGCTGTTCTCTACATGGCCGTTTTTAAAGTTGATTTAGTTCTTACTGTCGTAATATACAATACAGGCTACATAAATCTAACTTCTCAAACGCGAAAGTCTGATCGGTCAGTTTTTACAAGTCATTCGCTCAACTTCCGCCATTTCCTCTCTTTGTTCGTTTTCGTAAACAAAGTACTCTCGATTTCAGCGAAGTTCCAAACACACAGCGGTATTTTATTTCCTTTTGAATATTTCAGAGGCTATAAATTAGTTAAACTGCGCAAGTAACCCGATTCATTTTCTGTCTTGTTATATATGACCTCATTATTTTAGCTTGTTTCTCCCTATTCGAAACATGGCGTCTTTTATTGAGCATATTGCCCGATTAGGTGCAACTCGGGCTGTAAGCGAGGGCCGATTTTCCCCCGAAGCTACGACCATAAATTTGCTCATCCGTTCAGAATAGTGTTTTACAGAGGCTATTAGAATTGCTAAATGCGTAAGCGCTGCTGAGAGCTTGGACTTTGCAATCGATTGCTCTTTGTGAATCTATAGATTTTCAATTGCCGGAAGACTACATGCTCATAAAGCAGTTAGTCGCTCGTATGAAACCTTCTTGTACAGTCGAGCAGTTAACACATTAAAGCAAGAAATCAGAATTTTAGTACTCAGAATATTCATATTTCTTACCATATTTTAAATTTTATGAAACTAATTCTAAATACATTTACAAATTTTTATTAATTTTGATTTTCTGGAGGGTAGGTTATATAAGATTTAGACTTCATTCTGAGGTTGGGTGTTGAAATAGAGATACATTTCTTCAAATAAATTTCTTAAGAAAAGAAGTAATAAGGTTTTGTTAAAACGATAATCCTTATATATTTATCAGTGAATTTAATATTATATGAAATGTTCATAAAATATGCACAGACTCATAAAATTATGTATAATACATCTAATACATAATTTTAAATTCTTCCTATAAAATCATATTGATTTTATAAAATATTTAAACAGAAAGTTTCTGTGTGCAAAAGTACTCATATGTTATAGTCTCTGGAAACAGGCAGCTAGTTTAATCCTTTCCCGCTGTTATAAACTTGCTCTTTTTTTTTCTTTCCACCCCTGCAGAAAGATGCATAGCACCCATTTAAACTGTTGGGCGTTAAAGATTAAATAATTTTTTGTTCTATTGCATTCAAAATTTTATAATATCTGTTGTTCCTTCGAGCGGTTGTTGAAATATTGCACTGCATTTCATATTTCTATTACGTTACATTAATTGTGTTATTTTACCTTGAATTGAAGTAAAAACAATAAAAGAAACTGATAAAAATATTAATGTTGCATTTCATTGTTGAACATAAAATAAATATTTAATTCTTGTCTTTCTAGGAAAGTTTTTCGTTGGTAAGCCGTGCTGAAACCTAAAGTGGAGATGCAAGCCCGTCGGCGAATCAAGCAGTCTATCTCCCCTCTTCTTCTGCTCTTCCTTTTTGTCCCACCAATGGTCTTGTCTCAACAAGATCTTGAAGATGAAAATTTTGCCGTGTTCGAAGACCCGATGACAGAGAAATTTAATCATTTGACAGTTCACGACTACACTGAAAAAGTGTACATCGGTGCTGTCAATAGAATCTACCAGCTTTCTCGTGATCTCAAATTGGAAGCCATTGCCGTGATGGGTCCTCAAGATGATAGTCCAAAATGTCCTGTAACCAGGATATGTCCCAACGAAGCGAAGCGGCCTACCGACTATCACAATAAAGCACTGGTTATTGATTATCCGCAAAGTCGTTTGATTGCATGTGGGAGTCTTTTCCAAGGTATCTGTACCGTGCACAACCTCAATGATGTCACAAATTTTGTGACCCCTGCCAATGAATCAGTTGTAGCCAATAATTCCACGGCCTCTACTGTGGCTTTCATAGCTCAAGGACCGAAGAGCTTACCACGGATGCATGTCCTTTATGTTGGTGTGTCGTATACCGGCAATGGGCCCTATCGTTCGGACGTCCCAGCCGTGAGTAGCAGAAGCCTGGATCCAAATAATATGTTTGCAATTGCTCATACCGGCGTGACAACTGGTACCAAAGTAATGGTAAACAGCATGTCAAGGGAAATCTATCCAATCACGTACGTTTATGGCTTCAGCTCCAAGGGTTTCTCATATTTCGTAACGGTGCAGAAGAAGTTCACCGACCCACCAAAGCCATTCATATCCAAACTAATACGAATATGTCACGAAGATGTACATTATTACTCGTACACTGAAGTACCATTGGTATGTCGGGCTCCAGATGGCACAGATTACAACCTGGCCCAGGCTGCCTATGTAGGTAGGCCTGGTTCCGAACTAGCTGTTTCTTTAGGTATTGCAGCGCAAGATGATGTTCTGTTCGCTGTATTTGCGAAGTCAAAGGATGAATCTGATATTTATAATAAACCTAGTCCTAACTCTGCTCTATGCGTATATGCATTGTCAGCTGTACATAGGAAGTTCACCCAGAACATACAGCATTGTTTCAATGGGTTTGGTGACAGAGGACTTGATTTCATCAATCCCAGTCAAAATTGCATGGTTACGGTAAGTAATTTTAAATTTATCGTTTTATACATATGTTCATCAGTATTAACTTTAAGAGGAATTTTTGTCTTAATACATCAAAAAGCATATTTTATCGTCGCAAACTTTTGAAGAATTTACAGTTACGAATGATTTTTCATCTAGTCCAATTAAAGTTAACTTTACTTTCATAATTTCTTATTTAAGCCCATTTAATACTGTGCGCCGTCTAAAATGTATCTTTAATGGGAAATTTTTCGTGAAGATTCTAATATAATTATTTAGAAAACATATTTTATTTGCCAATACAATATTGTCATATTTTCTAAATACATTACTTAACCGTGCTTTCAATAGGATTCTGTGTTCTTGATATTTTTCTCCATTATGGGTAGTCATCAGGAAAATTAATCGCGTTGCTTTCGAGCTCTGTACATTTCTAATTATCCAACGAAAAGAAACTTCGAATTATGGAGCCGGAAAATTGAAATTGATCAGGTTTCCATTGCAGACTGCCCATTGCAATTCCTGCAGTAGACGGATGGCAATGAAAAACGATTGTAATATCCATGTTTTCGGGTCTTCTCATCGGTTTATTGACATTTTCAGAGTTGATTCCCGCAAAAGCCTGCTAGGCGACGATCTGTTTATGAAGTTCATAAATACCATTTCATAAAAATGCAAAATAGTTTTGAGAGTGAAGATAATGCAGCAATAATATTTTTTTACGAAAGAGCAGGTGAAAGTTTCCGAAATAATCCAGATGTTGAGCGTCGATTTATTTCAGGCTTTATTAAAAAGGTTTACCATGTTTTTTTTTTTTTTTTTTTTTTCCCTTCACTCCTGTTACAAAGCCACGCAACCGCCAAAAACTCGCCTCAAGACACGCGACCCGAGCATCGGAAAGGTTGTAAAAGAACGTTCAATTTTCTTTCCCCACAGAAAAGACGGCATTGTTCCTTTTATTTCTGAAAAAAAATTGTCCTTTTTTTCAATTAAACTAGGAAGGAAGATTTTTTTTCTTGTTTTCTTTTTGAAAGAATTATTCAAAAGACGTAATTCATAAATTAATATTTCATCTCTTGTGTCTGTATTCTTGACAACCTGATCCTCTTGAATTTTTAAAATGCATTTAATGCCTAACATTCAAATTCTATGAATAGTTCTATTCATTAAAAATTCCTAAAATTCAATGGGCATAGAAGTAAATTTGAAACAGTTTCAATAATATCTGGATTAGCAGATTAATTCGTAACGTGTTTCAGAAAGAAAAGAAAGTCTTTAAGAAAAGTTTTTAATTTGTATTTGAAAGGTATTTGCTTTCTTGTTCTGGAAGAAGTGAAAGAAACAGAAATAGAGAATCGGGATAAAACAGTTATTCTCTTTCTGTAAAGAATAATCTCTGTATCGAAAAGATTTTAATATTACTTCTTGTTTTCAAGCTATTAATTTCAGTAATGCTTGAAAAAAATAGGAGTTTTAATATTTTGTTTCTGTTTGCTTAGTTTTTCCCCAACTTGTCTACACACTTCCACTTTCTCAAGTGAAGCAAAAGATAACATTAGGATGTTAATTTTGATCTCGCCATCTTTTTTTTTTTTTTTTTTTTTCTTTCTTTTTTTTTTTTTTTTTTCATGTATTATTGCATTTAATTCGCTTCGATGGGCATTACTACAACTAAAGAAAGAACGAATTTGATTACGTGTTAGAAAGCAAACAAAATATTTGATTATACGTTTCCAAAAATGTGAAGATTAAAAAAATATTAAGTTGTAGTTTCACATTTCTCGAAAATTCGCCAACCAGTTTGTAACGCTCCATATCTCTCTAGTGAGAAGAAAAAAGTAAGAAAGAAAATAATAATAATAATAATAATAAAGAAACCAGCATGCGTAATCTTGATTTATATTTATGCTTTTCATATCATCTGTGCCTAAAATTAATTCCGAATGACTCGAAAGCAATTATCCAGTGCTTTTCTTAAAAAAGCAAAATCTAGCGTAACAAGTTTGTAAATATTTGGAGACATTACGAAGAAAATCCCTTTCAGTTTACCATTATTAGGTGATATTGTTCAAGATTTGGCAACCTCTTTCGAGGACTACCTCTCTTGGCGGCGTCCTCCGTTGAATAGGGGATTGCAGCGTCCTAAGTTGAATGGGGAACGCATTCATCGATCAAGATAAAAAATAAAGATCGAAAGAAAAGTGTTCCGCAAAAGACGGTGCACGAAGAAAAATTTTAAATAAATTGTTCTTCGGCATTATTTTATTTGCTTAGACCCTCTCGATTCCGTGCGGGGGGGGGGCGATGTTTCCTTTATTTGTTTTGTTTCGTATAAAAGGATATTTACCTTCCTCGCTTTTTGAATTTTTTTAAAGATTCCATCCAACCCGTGGACCCATGTGAATCTTTTTTTTTTTTTTTTTTTTCAGCAGAACTTGCTTTTAATCTCAGCTCATTTCCTTATGCGGATCGTTGTAGGATTATTTGTTTATGGCGCCTCACTCTTTCATCCTAAATATTTAAGCATTCGTTTTCAGTGCTGGGAGGTAATTTTCAATTCAGCTCTACCAAGAGAAACACATAGTAATATGCTTTGTACAGTCTATGTACAAAATATCAATCTTCACTTTTTCACTAATTACAATTGTTTTGAAGTTCTTTTTTTTTTTTTTTTCAGACAACACTAAACGCTTTTTCTTTTGCTATATTCTAATGAATTTTTATAGTCAGTTAAGAATTATTAACTTGAATTCAGAATACAAATTTCTTGTTTCTGCTTGGAGAATATTATTTTAAAAAACGGAGAAAAAATAATTAAACTGCGAATGATAATTAATTTTTTTTTTGTAGATTGGCATCTCTTGGTAAAGTTAAAAATAAAAATAGATTATTTTTTTTTTGATAGTTTTATAAACTGGTATAGGAGTTTTCAAATTTATTTTCTTGTCCAGGTTTTATTGTTAAAGCCGAATCATTGTTAATATCATTAATAATATTATAATGTCAAAATAATTTTCATTTATTTGTTTTTAATATAATAAATATAAAAATGCATATATGTTACATCAAATTCTTTATCACCAGTTTCTTTTAGAGGCAGGGAACTATTGTCCACAATTTAATACTGTTGCCAAATATCGCTACGAATATAATTATAAAATAATCCTTTGCTGAAATCTCTCTCTTAATAGCATGGTAATATAAAACCAAGTAATTATATTTCCATATACCTATTTGTTTATTTATAATTGAAAATTCCATTGACATCAACTTTCAATAAATGCGTTCTCCCAAATCACGATGTTTGAAACAAAAATAAATTTTCTTTCAATAACAACATTGTACTGTTAAATTAATTTATTTATTCCAGATGTTTACTGTCCCACCGACTGTCATTTTTTATGATTCGATACTACAGTTATTATTCTGTATTTTGATTTCAATTGGAACATTGTCTCTCTTTTGAAAAGTCCACCAACCATGCCTTAAACGACTCTTACCATGTCTAATTCTTATCCCACTATCTCATTCCTATACAAAATCATCTTGTCTCTGTCTGTTCTATTGTCTAAACTGTTCTGGTGTCTTACCTCAACCTTCAGAAGGTTGTGAGAACTTACAAGATCTTAAAAAAACCAGTTGAGGGCATTCACCAAAATTTATTACGTCCTCTAAGTTTCCCGTCTGTAGAGAGATCAGACAAGAAGATGACGCTCAGCTTATTAAGACGGCCGACTCTTGTTCTTCGAATGCTGACCTTCAACACTGCTTCCGGTCTTTGTGACCACGAAGAGTGTGCATCTCTTCGGCTTGACATTGCGAATTCCTTCAGCGTGGGAAACCCTGTCGGGAGAAAAACCGACACCCAAGTAACGGTCTGTTTTCTTTATTACTCATAGGGTTAGTTTCCCTCTCTCGGGTATGAAATTACCCGAGTACTCTCCCATCTACCCGAGTTATAGCCCTCTGGAGAGACCTGCTGGGAATGGGTGAAATAACGCGCTTTCCAAAAGGACTGTTGGTCTATTGTGTTGGACAGCGTTATGTTTTCGGGATGGAACACTTTTATTCAGTTTTATTGCCCAAACGTTGATGCAAGTTCGCGGTGGCCAACTTTTATGTGGAAGAAAGCGAGACGTCTCCATCATGACTGGAAGAAGGTCGTTTGCTCGCTCGTTTTTAAGAGCATGCGCAAGTTCTGGATTTTTTTCTCTTTGAAATATTGAAGTATCTTCTTTTGAAGTATTGAATTCATAGTTTGAGGTTAACCATCTTAAGAATGTTGTCTATATTTATTTTGAACAAATGTTCCATTTTATGAAATATTCTTGTGAACTTCTAATCGATCTCAGCTTTGTTGCTGTAAATATTTTTTTAAAAATAAAATCACGAGGAAAAAAAAAACTAAATAAAATATTTTAGATCAAAATCAAACATTTTATTAAAAAAAGGATACCGTCAAAATAATCATCAAAATTTTTATATTATTATTATTATTTTAAATTTTCGTATATTCGGACTACTAAATCTATGGAAATGATTGACATTTCATTAAAAATCATTAATTTAGTCAAAACTTTAGAAATTTTACCTGTATTCCCTATGAAAAATAAGAAACAATTATTGACTTTTAAGTGTTCCCATATGCAAATATAAATTTTTAAAAAATTACATTTTTATATATAAATATGTTAAAATAATTTAATATATTTATAAAATAAGTTTTCAAGGATTCATTTTTCTTCTTAACTGCAAAAAACTATATTACTTTTAGCCGAACAAAAAAAAAGCAAGATGTTATTCTAAAATGCTTCTAATGTGTCATACCTATTTAATTTAAAAGTGCATTTTGATCCCGCACTTATCTGCAATACATATAAATCTTTTAATTAATAAAGATTTCGATATGAATGCCAAAATTTTATTATTGTAGCAACTAGTTCACCTTCAAATATAATAGTAAACTTCTTATTAAGAAACGATCCCCATTCTAAAACGTATTTTTTAAATGGTAGTCAATTTATGTGCGTGATTTAACTTTAATGGTTGAAACAATGTTTTAAAATTCACTGTACGACTCGTATCAACGGTCCTTGTGCCGAAAATATAAACGAAATTATATGCTCAAGTGCTTGAGTTATAAAAAGGCTTTACTTACTGCCACCGAACAAAATAAATCTGAAGGTCGCATACCACTTTCACTAAAAATGCCAAAATGATCGCGACTGCTTTCACACGGTATACTATCTCATTAAGAGATCGAAGTTTGCGCTGAACTGTTTATCACTCAATTGAATTTGGTTGTGAGACGAACGTGTCATCGACACCTAGTCTACTGCTGAAACTGGAAGAGATTCTAAATACGATAAAAGCCGAAGAACTTATCTTAAGCGGCAATCTCCTAAGCCGCGTCAGGTCATCAAGCTTTTCAAGACCTGATGACTCAATTACGGTACAAATGCTCTGACCTCTCCCGAGTGCAATGTGCAGAACAGATTTAGAAATAGATATTTTGAGCACTTGATGAAAATATATAGCGGCGATAAAATTTCTTATATTATTCAGACATGATACATTTCCGCGGAAACTGAGATTTCAGTTTTACGAAGCGAATTTTAAATATCATTCTTGAGATAGGTTAATTTTATTTTTATATAGTTAGTCTACAATATTTTTAATATCTCAAGCAATTTTAAATAAATTTTTTTAACTTTATTGTTTAATTAATCGTATTTATTTTACTTCTCGGTATTTATTTTGGCATAATTCATTATTTTTTTATGAAGTTCAAACGGTTATTTTTTCCAATCTTGTATCATATCTGCTTATTCTTTCTACTAAATAGTGAGCCATTAAATTTTTGTGGAGCTTTATCCTTTGTTTTTTACGTAGTCTTAATTTTTTTTAAAAATATATTATCTCTTTTTCTTGGCAACAGTTTCCTCGCCCCCCCCTTCTTTTTATTAAACTTTTTTATATTTGTTTTGGCTAAGCTTTATTTAAAATAACTTCGTGAATTTTTGTGGAATTATATCGTTTTTGTTTTTCGCATTCTCGATTGGTGTAATTTAATCGTCTCCCCCCCCCTATTGTGCGTTTGTATTTATTTTTTTTATTCTGTTTGTTCTTAACCATTATGTTCATTTTGTATAGTATACCATACATACAACTTTATAAAAATATACTACTACTATAAAATAATTTTTTACTTAGTTTTATTAAACACGTGACATTCTAAATTTTTAATTTTTTAATTTTTTTATATTTTTTATAGCGTAAAGAAGCTACCTATATACATTTTTTTTTTTTTTTCGCTTTTCTTCAAAAAAGCAATCTTGCCACGATAAGGGTTAAAATAAAATAACTTGAATGAACGCCTTTCCGTTTATATTTCATTTCTTGCTATGTTTTCTCGCATTAGTATTTAACACCTCGCGTAAAAATGGTTTAAATTGGAATACTGAGCTACAAAAAAACTCGACAATTTATTTCTCTCTCTCTCTCTTTTTTAACCTCTTAACGTCTTTACATTTCTTACTTATTTCGAAAATTTAATCTATATTTATTAAAATGTGGAAAATTACGATGAAAATGTTGATATAGCGTTAAAACATACTTTTCTGTCTTTTTTTTTTTTTTTTTTTTTTTTTTTTTTTTTTTTGTCTTCTATTGTAGCAGAGTTTTTAAAAATATGTTTCAATCATTTCTATTATAGTTTTACATTTTTGTATAATAAATGATGAATCATAAACTTGTAATAACTAATCATCATTACAAAAACTGTCCAATACAGTACGTTGAAACTAACACTCTAGCATATTTTGTGGATACAGAAAGTAATTACATTAGTTAATATATGTAAATGTTATTCAAGATAAATGCTGAACAATTTAAACCTTCTGATAATTGTTAATTATGGCCAGGCCATAAAATTGATTAAACATTCTTCTTCTGTTTCGGTATTACCTATTATTACTAATTTATTTTCAACATCATCTCGAGAGCTTAGGGCGCTCTTGCAAAGTGGAAAACCGTTAAAAGCTTTTAAGCATATTATTCTCATTAAAGTTTTCTTTGAGAAATTTTATTTTCTGAGGACAATACTGGAAGCTTATTTTAATTGTTCCCCTAAATTGGAATACGAAAGCAGAGCTTGTTTTCGGTGGTGTTTTTATTTGTTTCCTTTTTATCTCTCACTCTCATATATATATATATGAGAGTGAGAGATAATATATATATATATATATATATTTATATATATATATATATATATATATATATATATATATATATATATATATATATATACAGAGAGAGAGAGAGCCAGATGGATGAAATTTGGCATATTGTCTTTACAACAAATTTGTAGATTTTTCTCAAATTTTGGATGAGATCCATCGAGGGGAAATGGGAAAATGATAACTAAAACATGTGAAGTGCTAGATGCATAAAATTTGGCGCACATTTTTATCATCAGAATGGTAGATCTATCTCCGAGTTGACCGTTTTTTGGTCCAAGTATTCGCGTGTATGTACTCACAAACATAATGACTTAGATTAATGAAATTCTGATTTAGATGAGTAAAATTCTAACCAAGCCAAAATTATTGATCTGTATTGAATTTTGATTTCAATTCGCTGAAAATATAGTATCCAGAATGTACTCTTTTTTTTTCCCTTCTTCACACTATTGCGAACACAAAACGCCTCATGCATCGGCAAGAGCTTACGTATAATAGGCATGTGCGTCATAAAATGGGAGTCGACATTCTCTCACACGAACTTTACCATGCTCTTCATGGTATTGCCGCCTCTTCCCTTATCTGTTGAGATAAGTTCGAGCTATGTAGATTCTTATTAGGAAAAACGAAAAATGCAGATCTATATTGTCTGAGTGAATAAATTTTCCCCTTAAATTTAAAAAAAAAAAATTTCAAGAATTTTTCTTTTGATCTACAAAATTAGCAAAAGACATTGCCGATAAATGATACAAAAGGGAGTTAAAATGCTTTTCAAAAAAATTTCCTCTTCCTTTTCGAAGTCTTTAATATGTACTTTTAAACAACTTTAACAGCTTTTCAGAAAAGTTTGGCAATTCTGAAGGTATTTTTTTTCCGTCTCTCCATCAGCCCTTTAAAAATTATAATCTTTACATCCTTCAATCTGTTCTGCAACCTGGGGGTGATATTTTTAATACCTCTCGCAAAAACCTGGTGCTGTTCATTTCCCCTTCATCACCATCAGCTTCGAGCCAGAGGGCTATTTACTTTAAATAAAAAGCACTAAAGAGGTATTAGCCCTATGCGTATTCTGTCCAATCACTCTCTCAATCTTAACATACACCATTTGCGGACTTCGGGCGCCAGGTGGCGTTGGGTTCTTTGATTCCCTTAATAAGATAGAAGAATGAGTAGGCCCCCCGAAGAAAAAAAAGCGCGCCGTAAGAATCGCTTTCTTCAGTGGAGTTTCACCCCCAAGATGTGATCAAAGGAAATTGCTTTTACTTCTTTCCCAAGTTACTAGATTAAAGAAAGGGAAGAAAAGCTACTGAATCGATAATATTCGTATTTTTTTTTTTTTTTTAAAGGTAGGGAGTTTCATCTCTTTGCTGTGCCCCGTTTTAATTCTTCCCCTTTTTTTTTTTTCCCCGCCTCTCTCGCTTTCTACTTTTTTTCCCTTTTTCTTTCTCTGCGGCCGTCCTGTTTTGAGGCCCACTCGCTCCGTCTTTTCCAGTCCGTCCAATTTCCAGGATAGGATTTTCCAGCTGTGATTAATTTCTGCTGAAGGTTTTGAGCTCATTTTCACACTGAGATGGATAGGATCTCCTCTCTTTCCTTTCGAACGAGGGCTTTAAAACAAAGTTTTGTAAAAGAAATCGAAGGTAGATTAGCGCTGACAGGATTTCTTACAGTCTGCTTTTTAGGAGGCTTAGGTAATAATTTCTTGCACTCAATAACAGAGCAAACGGATAACTACCATTTTCCAGATGCAGAGAAAAAAAATTTATATGTGTAAAAAAAGAGTAAAAAAAAATTTGTTTAAAAGTTCCAAAACGTTTTTTTTTTTTTTTTTTTTTTTTTCCCCTCTTTTTCGTGATGCAACAAATCCTTTCTGTTATTCTTTCCCTCTGAAACCGAAGAATGCCTTGAATTGAGTTAACCATACGTCCTTTTTTTGTGTGTGTATATGCTACTTCCTGGGCAGCTTAAAAAGCGAAAGAAGGGGAAAAAAAAAAAAAAAAAAAAAAAAAAGATAGTTTATTTCTGTGAAAAGTTTGAGTTTTTAAAATTGTCCGTTTCCGCTCAATAAATGGTTCTGTTTCCTGTTTCATCTGGATGAAAAACGTTTATTATATCATTCTTTGTTATTGTCTGTGGTGGCCATAATGAACGCGAGCTACGCAAAAGTTTAATAACTTAGCCTACTTAATGGAAAAGCGCATACTGTGCAGGGGAAAAAAATTGCAATGTTGGAGAATGTATTTTCCAAAGTAGTCGAAAAGGATTTTTTTTAATTGCCCTTTCTGTAGAATGTTGAGTTTTGTGTTATGGATTATAAACATATAAAATTTATCATTTAGATAGAAAACGCTGGATATAAATTAAAAATATCTTTTTATTCAACCGTAGGTGACTTGATAGCTGTGGATTAATTTTAACTAAGTCATTTTATTTTTATAAATATTTGTCTATTAAGAATTTCTTGTTCTCTATAACATTGTTTGTAAATAAATTTAGTTATTTGCAGTAGCATTGGTGCTAATTATTTTTTTCCAGTAGCATCTTTTGATTCCATGCCGAAAATATCCGATCAAGTTACAGCGATCTTTAGTCCTCCAGCCATATCTTCTTATCAGTTTTTCCCTTATATTATTAAATCTACATTTTTTTTATTTCATAAGTTATCAACTGTTGAAAATTTATATCAAAGAGCTACTACGCCCAAATATGCTAGAGTATACTAATGTCATGAAGAAAAGAATGTAAATCCTTGTATCTTGCCTTATTTATACGTTAGTTTCTTGTAATTGGTGAATTTTAATACTGCAAATTTTATTTCTATCTACCCTGGACTGTTTTTTGCAAATTTGACTGTATGTTGTGATGGAATCAGTTTTTTACAGCAATATGACTGTTAAAAACTATTCTACTTAAGCCGGTATTGATGTGTTAAAGTTCCGTCAACCATTTCATGTAAAGTTTTTCATCTTATTCATAGTTCCTTTAATGTAATGAGCTTTTATAATGACTTATTTTAATGTTAAACAAAAATACTTTTTGTTTGGTAATTAACATATAATGCGTTAATAAATTACAGACCTGCCATTGGAAAGTTTTTTTTTAATAAAATAGAGATTTATTTTTGAGAAAAAAGTCAGATGTGTCTTCAATTAATTGTTCGTAAGTGTTAAAAATTCACGAAGGGAAATATCCTAATATATGTTGCATTATTATAATGCAGCCAGCTTTTATACATATTTCTGGTAGAAATCTGGTACCTAGAGTATAGAAATTCTTTTGTATTTCTCTGTTTGTGCTTCGTGATCGAGGACTGCTTCGCATTTGTGCTCGTCGAGAGCAAATGCAGGATTCAGATCTCAGTGACAATGTAGATAGATTTTACAACGTCGTAAGGGAAATGGAAGGCCTGCAAAGTGACATTGCTCTTCGCGACACTTTATACTGAGAACCCATTAGAGTGCACTTGTCCCACTGCGACTTTTTCTCCGCTGAAGAAAAACTCTTCATTTTTCTTTCTTTCTTTCGTTTTATCTTTTTTTTTTATCCAGTTTCTTTTTCCTTATCTTTGTAGAAATTTTTTTTTTCTTTTTCTTCCCTTCCCACTTTTGCACTGGGACTGGGTGGGTCTGAATCGTTCGAAATGAGATTTTTAAGCGATGCTCTAACAGCAGTGAGATTCTGATCTTTTGCGGCAATCGGGGGTGGAGCCTGGGGATGGTTCGAAGGGTGGAGAAATGTTCACTCTGCTTCGTCTCCTGCCATCATTTTGCGACTTTTCTTACTTACTCTTTGATTTCCTGTCTGTTGAAAAATGCGCCCCCTTTTTTTTTTTTTTTTTTTTTGCTTTCTCTTTCTAACCACTTTGTGAATGGACAATGTTCCTTCTAGGGAGGGGGTCCAGTGTAGTGGAAACTGTTCGAGAAAGAGAGAGGTAATTAGTGGTCCCCTACAAAAAATTGATTTATAGTCCAAACAAATCGAAGAGCAATTGTAACGCACCGAGCCGACTGGAAAGTTTGTCTGCGGAAGTTGATATTTCATTTCTCTATTGGCCTGAAATAATTTCCGGGAAGAGACGGTGGAGGAATTCGGGATTTGGTGAAAAGCAGCATTCTGTGTTTGTAACTTTATAGCAACTCAAATCGCATCGTCATTCTGTTAGTGGGGTTTGTGTGTTAAGAGTAATTCTAAATTCTATAACAAGTTACTGAATGAGACAATTTCCTAGAAGACATGTTACAGGGCTACGGGCCGGTATTTAGTCTCCCTGCTTAGATTTCAGCAGCCATTTAAATTCTAAAATTAACGAAATTAGAACTATTTATAATATTATTTGCAGTTCAAAATCTTTCATAAGGACAAATTGTTTCTTAGGTATTAAGGTAATTCTGCGCTTCTGGTAGAATTCTAACTGCGCTCCAACCTTATATTATATAATTCTGTAAGTTGACTTAATAAAAATGATATATTCTTGAAATAGGAAATATATTGGTGCACATTATTGTAGACAACAAATTTAGCGTTTGACTGCAGTAAATAAATTGCACATTTTTTATTTATCCCATGTCTTTAACTAGCCACAGAAAGATTATTCTTGAATTCTATTTTGATTGTGCAGAATATTATACCAATCTAATTCATAAACTTTATCAGTAGTATCAATTTATGTGCCTCTTTTCTGTATCTACACCTTTGGGAGGGGGGCGGGCAGTTTTGCCACCTTCTCCCTCTGGTTGAAATCAGTGTTATATGAAAACATTCTGCCTCAGGTTTAGTTTCACTTTTATTCAATTACACTCTTTTACAGTGAGGCTTGACTAATTCTCTGAATTGGTTACTTGGAAATTGATGCGGCAGTACCTTGTCTACTTTTTTTTCAGTACCTTGAAATAATTTGTATCATTTTTTAATATTGCAAGAACAGGACGTTTATGCATTCATGTTGATTTATTGTTGCCGTATCGAGAAAAGTTTCATCATTATATTTTAGACCGATAAATTATATAATTAATAAATATAGGGGTTAAGAGATTAAAGAGATTCGCCACCCTCGCCCTCTTGCATTAAAGTCGTTGTTGATTATAATTATCATGCAGTGCTTTTTCGTTTTATATAACTTATTAACTTTTCTTATAAAAAATGCCCTCAACTTATACTTATTTTAAAAAAATAATATTTATCAGTTATTTTCCGTCAAAATAATTTGCGTATAAAATTTTTATTCGAAGTGCCAAGATAGGATTTTAGCTAAAGGCATTTTTGAGGGAAGGAGAGAAATTATTCCTTATATTAATGCTATTCAATTACGATATGTTCTGGAAGTACTCTTGTTACATTTACCTAAACTAGCCTTTGGTCTGATATGATCGTTCCGTGAGGTAAATTGTGAATGGGCTCCGGAGTATACCCATGATTGCCTTAATGACTAACTGTCTGCTTTGAGAGATGCTTCCAACAGTTATGAGTGATTACAATGCTTGAAGCCACTTGTATGTCACTATGACAAGTGTTGAATTAAACGTCCTCTTCTGAATCAGAAATTAATTCAGAGCTGGGCTGTCGTTTAGAATTTCAATGTTAATAATAGAAGTGAGGTTTTTGTTAGTATACTTGAAAAATACCGAAAAAATTGTTAAATGACTAAATGCGGTGTTTCAGTTTGATAACTTTTCCATTGTAATTAAAAGATTTTTCATATTCAAGATCTATTGATTTTATAAAGGGGTTTTTAAATTATTATAAAGAAAGCTTGCTTGCTACAATATTTTTTTAATTAATGCGTTGGATCTAACATTTATTTAATCTCTTTGTACGCATATTAACACGATAATTTTTACAATTTTCTCCATTGAAGTAATAAATTAAATGAACTTTTTTTTTGTTCAATAGCTTATACATTTAAAGTATTTTTGAGAAGTATTGATTTCTACCAAACGGTAAATTTAGTCCCTAATTTAACAATAAATCGTCTTTTTAACAAGTCATAAAGTGCTATAACTATATCACTGTGCTTTACATTAAATTCTCTATTAAACCAAACCATAATGATAAAAGGCACTGTACCATGCGCAAAGTTTCTTTCAGATGAGTCAGCTACAACTTTCCCAAATGGATCTGGAGGACTGCAATCTTTAATCCAAATCTCCCTCTTCTTCCTTGCATAAAGCTTCGGAATTCGGAAAGAGAACCCTTCTTCCTGAAAAAGCACCCTCACTTTCTCTCGACGAGGAATTTTGGCGAGTTATAAAAGTTTCTTTCTCATTCCCTTTCGAAAGCTCATCCTCGCATTTAATGGTGGAGTGGAACTCCTTTCTCCATACAATTTGCATATCAATGCAGACCGCTGCCTGCACAGGCTATCCAATATATAATCCGGTTTTAATTTCTTAAATCTTTGAAGAATTTCCGAGAGTTGGTCGAAGAATTTCTGTTCTGAAGGCTTTTCTTTTCCGTTGTCTTGGGAAATGGGGAAACAGATCTGGAGGGGTGGGCCAGGACGATCGAAAGGCGGAAAATCATGGCTGAGATATTGATCTGTTACTCTTTGCTAATCTTCGATCGATGTTCTCACTTCTACCCTTTCGATCACGATACCCCGTTCTACTAACGTTTGCACCCCACTGGGTCTTTAATGACTGCTAATTAACCTGGAAGGCATTTCAACAAAATTGTTTGCTGAACTGGTTGCATTATGTAATAGTTAGCAATCAGCGAATAGTCGATAGAACCTTGACACAACATTTCATGAGATCTTTCAGGGGTAGGTATGTATATTAAGGCTTAGAAAATGCCTCATTCTCAAGAATGGTGCACGAATTTCTCATCTGAGTATTGTTAACAGGACAAGACAATTAAATAAGCAAAATAAATGATTGAGCTCAAGAAGGTATAGATATTGGGCAGGCTGTAGAATTAAATAGTTTTGATTCATCATTCGATCTTTGTGTAAGATTAATTTATTCAATGCTTATGGAATAATTACTTCCACCACCACATAAACACGAAGAAAACACCCTGATATAGAGTGCCGATTATAAACATTTCATTCACTCGAACTTTATGTACACATCATCCTTTAGTTTTTAACTGAGGTACATCGGACAACCGACCTTGTTGAGAAACATTATCCTTTCTGCTTTCTCTCTCTCTCTCTTTGATCTTATGATTATTTATACTCATCGATAAAGCACTAATCACCTTCACACAAAAAAATGCACCTTGTGTTATAAATCATTATGATCATTATTTTGTGATAGATTGTCCATGGAAACATCACTTGTGTTTCATATTATTTTATTATGTAATAAATAAAAAATGGGAGAGCCGCCATCTTTCTAGGATTCAACCGTTAATTTCAACGTTGTTAGTCAAATTTTACGTTGGCTAACCTCAAGACTTTAATGCTCCTGTGGAAAATCAGTCACACGGGACATGACCACAAAGATATAAGATTGAATTAATCCGAAAGGCACACTATAAAGAAGTTACATTTCATATAAAACCTGTGCATATTTTACCTTAATTAAGAAGAAAGCATTCCGAGCTTACCACAACGAGTTATGTTGAGAAGTTCATTTCGACAATCATATTTTTCTATGGCGCTAGTGAAACGCCCGGCTGATTCGGTCCCTCAACCTCTTTATCACGTCAGGTTACTACTTAGACGGTAGGTACAGACAGCAAATTGCTCGAAAGTTTTAAAAAAGAAATGTTCCATCTCATTAATGTCACCATTAATTTCAGAACTTTTCTCCTCGTAAAATACCTTTCTTTCCAAGATCTATTATTTGACGCAGACACTAAGCTTCTTTTTTCACCCCACTGATCAGGCAAATTATTAGCTTCTTCTTTTGAAGATAAGAGATTAAGAAATCCAAACCACCGCGTTTAGGCTAATAAAGATACTCGAAACAGAGTCTTGTCTTCCGCTTCCCACCCAAAACGCAGTTCAGAAATTGAGTAAATTGGATTTACTTCAACGAATGGCGAACTCCAATAAAGAACCAGTTTGGCCTTTGAACCTGACATTTAATCGTGCCTTCTTCGTTTGGAGAAGCATGCTCGATTTCGTGAGCATTGCTTCCCCTCGGCTTGGTTTCAACCGATAATTTATTCATTTTTCTCCTTTTAAAAATCTGTTTGAACAAACTATACATTCATTGCCTAGAGCAAGAAACTGTGTTTAAGCACATTATTTCTCTTGTTATTTTTTTTCTCAAAAATATTAATTTTTTGCGTGAATAGGAAATCTAACGGCCTGGTTGGTTGAGCGAGTTGTAGCGATGGCCTTTCATCGGTTATACATAGCTTTTGTGTCGTAGAAGCCTCTTATTTTGAAAGCTGGGTTGTCTAATTGTTTGAAGTACAGAGGTTATTAAAACTTCTTAACCTGTGACTCCGTTACAAATGAAAGCAAATTTACAAGATCTCTAACCACTGGAAATTGACGGAGGCGGTAAAGAACAATGACGATATATATGCCGCAGAAGGTCATGGAAACAAAACGTTAATGAATTTATATTGCTTTTTAAGGACAGATATGGCAAAGGAGAAGAAAAAAAGGAAA
Source organism: Argiope bruennichi (assembly GCF_947563725.1). Lineage (NCBI taxonomy): Eukaryota > Metazoa > Arthropoda > Arachnida > Araneae > Araneidae > Argiope > Argiope bruennichi. The sequence goes on along the minus strand of NC_079162.1, from coordinate 75,799,033 downwards.
AAGAAAAACCCGCGCATAGTAACTTATTAGTTCACTGATGTATATTAGTGGGAGCATAGCGCTGTCTTTGATTTTTTTTTTTTTTTTAATTTTATTTGAGGGTTAAATGTCCTCATCAACATGGCTCAAAACTTCGAAAAGCTTCAAAGCATCTTACTTAACAAAACTATTCTTTGAAATACTTTCGTTTACTTATTTTGGAAAATATGATGAAATAATGCTCAGTTTAATGCCTTTCTTTTTGAAATTATGCCTAAAATTCATTTTTTCCTATATTAGATTAAAATAGATATTTCAAAATTACCCTTTATACTATGCATATCCATTTCTTTTTCATATACATCGAAAATAAGTGAAACTTCTTAAATATTTTTATAAATAAATAATGAAATGTGGAGCGATCAGTCAAATCTAATTTTTCTGTTTTTAAACATGCTAAAGGGAAATATTAAAATATTTTACGTGGCTATTTTATTTTATTGAGTTTCTTGGCTATTTATTTAAAAAAAAAAAAAAAAATCACATTTCAGCCTAAAAATCTAAGATTTTCAGACTAACTGTCCTCGAATAATTTTAAAGTCATGTATTTTTTTTCGAAAGTTTACTAATTTTTTAAATAATACGAAAGAATTTTCGTGATATATTGTAAATCAAGTGCTAAATTCTCCTCCTCTTCGAATCAGTTAGTTGTCTTCTCAAGATATAGATGGCGCTCTGTAAGCGACTTTGAATTCGTATGGATTTGAAATGCAAGATCAATCGCTTTTAGAAGAAACTTATACATTCCTATGCATTTATATAGTTTAATTCCGTTGGATATCGCTGCATTTGAAAGTAATTAATCGGGAATTTGAGAAAATATCTAGTTACTGTGTTTTTTTATTGGTTATGTTATTCTTGGATATTTTGATATAGAAATTGTTGTAAACAATGAAAAGGAGGGGGAAAATATTAAAATGTATGTTATTTAGTTCTTTATAATGTTAATTATCGCTTGAATAATTAATATTTCAGCTATACTCAGAATGCATATGAAATTTGAAATCTGTATTTAAAAATTACAATAGATTTAACAATTTACAAGTATAAAGCTGGCTATTATTATTGATATTATTGATATGAGCAACTTCTTCAACTTGTTCCTGCTTGATACCTTTACGTCCTCGGCCTGGTTGCACACCATGAATTCCTGTTGTTTCAAATTTTTCAACCATTCTTCGTAAGTTAATTATGGCCATTGGTTCCCTACGTAACTGTTTTAACCGCCAGTATTCACGAAGAGCAGCACTGGCATTTTCATCTCGCTTATAAAACAGCTTGACTATAAGGCGCGTTCACGTAATGACAACGCAATCGACGGATGAATTATTGTAGAATGACTTAAATTCCCGCAACCCTTCCTTTTATCTTCGATGTCATGTCACAAAGTACCAGTATAAGCAAATTGCATAATAAAGTTTTATATCGCAGTGCCAAAATTTCCCCTATCGGTGTTTTTGGTATTATTTTTCTTTTTCTTGATAAATCGAAGCCGCATACTTTAATGTGTATGGTGGCCACATTTTGTTATATTTCGGCCACTACATAACACGCTACAGGGTTCCGAACACCTGTTATTTCTTGATCGCCCTGTATAAATAACAATGAAATTAATGAAAAAAATTCTAAAATAGTGGGTTCTATGAGATTATATTTCAGTATAAATGGCTGCTTACAATTAAATACTTATTTTATGAATAACTATAACTAATACTAAAAAAGTTTTTTCTCATAATAGAAAAAAATATTGATGATAATAATGAAAAAAAGCTTCAGCCGAAGGTTTATGCTGATGGTAACCAACTTTGTGTCATTGATTTGTTTATTTATTTCTCATTGTCTCATGGGCCAGGGTAATGCATTATATACACAAAGTACAACAATTTACAAAATATTGATTCACTTTTTTTTTATCGGTATTGCTTTATCCAATTCTTTTTTTGCTCTATTTAACCATCGAATTGCTGACCAAGTTGTACCAAAACTTTACGCTTGGCGAAACAACTAGCTATAATAGAAGTAAGTTGATTTAAGAAGGGAAAAAAAGCCCCACCTAGATGCAAGTTAAACTCACCCCCCCCCCCCTGCCTGAAACGAGATGGGAAGATTCACGCATCCCCCTCGAAGGAAAAAGCATCGATTCAAAACTTACTTCAAGAAATCGAAAAATTCGACCGGACTCAACGTCGCCTTCGGATAATATATTCTCCCAGGACATCTGTGTCCCATCTTAGGAAAAAAGCTCAATCAAACTACGGTTAAAGCGTGTCCGGCAGCCGCTCAAGACAACTGGAGAAGCTTGTTCAACCGGAAAGATTCCGTTTCCAATGGAGACTTCCCGGACTTCTCCAGATAGCAAGGACTGCAGCAAATAGCTTCTGGGTGACGAATGTCATTCACCAAAATGGAAGAACCATGTGACAAATGTAATATAAATGCTAATCTCTGCACATCTTGCCAAAATTACCAGAGCTCAGTGTGTCGTTTTTCTTATTTCTGTGTCCCCACCTTTTTTATCAATAAGAGAACAATGTCTTCCAATACCAATCTTTTGTTTTTTCTCCGAAGATCTTACAATGTGTGAGATAGTTTTTTTTTTTTTTTTTTTTTTTTTTTTTGCGCGTTGTTTTCTGAGTGGAAGTGTATTTTAAGTCATGTAGATTGCAGCAGCTGCTATTAAAAGAATTAGATGATTTGAATTAAAAAAATTAATTAAATAAGTACCAAATGCATAGATATTTGTGCATCGTATCTCTGTCTGTATTAAAAACTCAGTTTTTTTTATTAATAGTAAATAATAGACATTATATTTAAATCGATTTTAAAATGTTGATTTCATTAATACCTAATTAAAGAAAACGAAATAAGAGGTTAAGATGTGATAAGATAAGAAAATTTAGTCTAATCCCATTTTATTCTAGTTCATTGGCCCAGGGATTAGGGATAAAGTTGTCACCTTTTATTGAGAAAAGTGACCTTGGAGTACCAAGTATCGTCCGAATTGAAACTCCGGATTAGTTCCAAATATTATATGGGTGGATATAATATGGGATTATATGGGTGTAGATTACTTCATAAAGGATTTTCCAGGAACTCTAGTACCTAATCATGGTAATTCTGGAGGAAATCCTTAACAATATGGGACGCAGTAATGAATAATTTCAATGCTAAGGTGTATATTAGTTAATTAGTTTTAGAATAATACTAGTTAAGAACCAGACTATAGACTTGTTCCTATAATTCATGCTCCTCATCCATGCCATGATTGAAACCACTAGGCTACTGCTGAAATAAAAATTTCTGTAGTCCACTCTGGTTTTCTTACTATTTTGTTTGTGCAACATTTGATACAACATGATCATGTTTGGCTGGTATGCCTCTTAAGATCACCAACCAACCCTGTACAGACTGATATGTATTGTACTCTGAATTCCTGGTCAAAATATTTCATTTCAAATGCGAGAAACAATAATAAAGTTACGAAAATAATTAAGAGACATTGCAGAGAATACAGATGCTCGAAATTCTCACACTTGATTTTCTTACTAAAAGGTGGCAACGATTCTTTTTATTCTTTTAATTATTTTATGCTAAAATCCATATATCGTTATAATTTAGCCCAACAGCAATGTCAGCATAGTGCAGGCCTTTATAAATTACAATAAGCTCAGACCTGAATATATAGCAATGATCAGCTATGATAATATTGATTGTGCCAGCGGAAGTTTCCGAATGCACACCACTACCAGAAATACCTCCAACACCCCTGTTGCCATTGGTATTACATCTTATGGGCAGATCGAAGGTTGCATTGAATGGTTTCTAGATCCCAAAGCTTTACCATTTGGAATAAGTAACAGTCACAACAACATTATTTTATGCATACTCTGTACGTGACAGTTCTAATCTTCTCTCCTTAATTATGGACATTAATTTACCCTTTTTAATGTATCGAGTTATCTCAGATAAATTACTGTATCGTTATTCAGAACATTCCTACCCTCAGAAGTCAGAAGATCCTTCCACCTTTTCCCTCCACTCAATTTTAAGATTGAATAAACTGTAGATGATTGGTTCGTCGATTGTAAGAGGTACAAACTCAAGTCTGCACACAGTCTATATCAGGAAATTTTGTTTTGTTTTTTTAAAGATATCCAAACATGACTTTCGTACTGAATTGATCTTTATTTTTTGTTGTGTTATGCATTTAATGTACATAATCAGTGGGTGAAAGTTCTGACTTCTTTTGTGTATCTCTTCTTAATTATGGTCATTGATTTATCTTTTTTACTCGTTATCTATGAGAGCTCCTGCATGGTTATTTACAACATTCCTAGTCTCACCAGTCAGAAGCCCTCCGCCCCCGCACTTCCTTCGATTTTGAGATTGAATAACCTTCAGATGATCGTTCCGTTGGATGAGATGCAAACTCAATTCAGCGCGGAAGCTGCCACTAAAAAAAGTTTTTTTTAGATATCAACAAAAGAGTGCCTTAGGCTGAAAATTTGTCGATTTTTAAAACTTTTTTTTAAAAAAAAGACACCTTCTTCCCCTCTTTCCTCTCTTGTCAGTTTATACTTTAAGGCTAAAAGTTAACAAAAGGATAAATGTCTTTTATTTTCTTTGTTGTGCAAACAAGGAAAACATCAGAGATAATAAAGAATAAAAAGAAAGCGCTGATATTTTTCCCCAAACAACCTTCTTTTTTACTTGTCTTGTTTACTGATATTACTTCTAACAATTTTCTTTAGACAATCGACAATTGTTTTGTTTGATGTTTCTTTTAAACAGAAATATTTTCCGAGTTTATTTTCTATAGTCTTCTTTTATCCATAAGAAATTTAAACTAACTTACATTTGGAATTCCTTCCCATTGTTGGCTTTGAAAATTTCTCTTCGTATCGGACTATCTTATTTTACGTCTTTCTGGACTTCGGGACGCTGTATTGAAAAATAAAAAAAATAAAAAATTAAATGATGGATTTGGTATTGTGTGCAAATATGAAAAATATTTATTTGTTTGAATTGCTAAGAAAATATTTAGAAAAACTTTTTGAAAAGTTCCTTAAAAGGTTTCATATCATTTAAATTCCTATACTTGGATAAATAAAATTAAAAAGAAAATGCTTGCAGCGAGTTCAATAACAAAGCATAAAATGTATTTTGTAACAATAATAAAACAATTGAATTTCTGAATCTGAAGTCATAGAATAATAATAATTTTTTATTACCAATTCTCATTAGATGATCTTTCAGATGCATTATAAGCAGTCACCTAATTCAATCATTGTAAGTTATATTTTACTCTTTTTCGACTAACCCTTTACAAAACATCCTTAAGTGTTTGATACATTTATAAAAATATATTATATTAGAGCTTTTCAAGTTGGTATACACCGATACTATATTTAGTATCTGTGAAAACTATTATAAACAAAGTTCAAATTCCGTATGGTTTTATATTGTTTTATTAAGTATGGAAAATCGAGAGTCCTGGTGCCATTCAATTCTACGAAACTTCCAATTTCGATATGAATCTGGTGTCGGACGAGTCATTAGCTGCAAAATGCTGAAATGATTAGTGGTTTGAAGGACACAGTGATAGCAGTTAGGCACTGGTCACATACCTCCTGCGGCGCAGAAGCATCAAGTCATTAGAGACATTTTAACAGCATTTTCCCCAGAACTCGGAATGCGAAGTATAATAGGATGCATGTGTGCAGTATCTAACGCGGCTGTCAATGAACTGCAAATCGATAATGGTTCCTCCAATTTTTTATGTCACTATTAACTTTTTTGACGTAAATCGCTTGTGTTATCACCTAAATTCATTGAAAATCAAATGTCCTCACTCTAGTAGTATGCGAGAGGTTTGAAAAGAAGTACCGTTTCAGTTGAAAATCATGAGATCCGTCACCTTCTTGTAACTTCAAAACGGGACGTTTCATAACACGGGACGTTCATTCATTTCTTAAATGAGATAATATTCGATTATTATAGATACAGAAATAGTCAGAATTCATTGTATAACCTAGTAAATCGTATGTTTATTGACTACGCTCATAATTAGATCTTGATAGCTAAACACTGAATATTTTAAATGTTCCACAAGGCTTGATTGGAGCATTGCATGCTTATATAGTTCATTTATTTTAGTCATATAAATCTCTTCGATGGCTGTATATGCGTTTCTAGTTTTATTTAAGTCTTATTTTAGACATCTATTTCATTTGAATTTTATTTGCACGTGATCATTAACTTAATAGGCATTAAAATATAATTTCTTTTTATTTGGAAACATCATATTAAATTTTTTAACTGATAATTTTTAACGAAAAGCACTTAGTTAAACTGTTCTTTCTGTGTAAAAAAATTTGTAGCAATAAATGATTCCTTGTACTATTATGCTTTCATAAGCTTAATATAAAAAGGGTTAAAGACTTCAATGGACAGTTTGCTTTGGTACTGCCTAAGGCGTAGCTTATCGTTCATTCTATAAGAACCGTTTAATTGCTTATGTAAATTTTAGCATTAGATGAATGAGCATAATGCTTGATCAAAATATATAAAGTCCAGGCGGTTTAAAAATTGATTGACATTTGTTAAAAATGGCATTTTTCTTTGACTTCCATTGTCAAGTTATCAAACTGATATTTTATCGCAGTTTTAAACCTCACCTTAACTCAACTCTTCAATTCAGCTTTCTTTCTGAAGAAAAGGCAAGAAGTAATGAAGCTTAATCTGAATCATCCTGTAGGCTTTAATTATATATTAAATATTATATCCTTGCGTATTATACATTGCTTAGCAATTTATTCTTCCCTTTAAGTAATATAAGCCGAAAAGCTATTAAAACACGATGCAGAAAGCCAATACAGAAAAACTATGCAAAGTAGAGCGTAATTTTCGAAAATATTCTAAATTTATCTTATTAATAATTCCTCATCGCATCTTCCACGCTTTTTTTTTTCTTGCGGTTTGCCATGAAACCCTGCACCGGAATATCCCAGTTTCAGCCGAGAAAGACGCCTTTGGTTTATTTTTGGGCGAAGGCGCCCGTTATCTTTCCTTTCCCTCCCCATCCCCATAAAAAATCCTTTTTAAATCATTTCGGCTTAAAAATAAAAAGCAGCAGCGATCCTTCTGGTGCAACTCCAATGCTATTTCGCTGGGACTCTTTTCAGGGATTTCGAAGCGTATCGTTCTTTTGTGTAAAACAAAAGATTATCGATCGGCGGAAGGCAAGGATTCTCATATCTCCTATTGATGCTACAGAAAATGCTTGCATTTTCCCTCTAGGGCCGAGGATATTAAGTAGACACTGTTCCAAAGCTAATCCCGCAGCGAGTTATCGCTGAACAAAGGGATTACGGAAGGATACAGTGAATTCGCTCAGTAGAGGATCGCTTGGCAAGGCTGCATCCAAAGAGTATTTGTTTCAATTAAATAGAAGCAGTCGTGCACCTCCAGCTAATCCTTCTTCGTTCTAGCGACATGCTCCCCAGCAGTTGACTCCGTTTCTTGAACACAGATACCTTTCAAGTGCCTCTTCGGCACTGTGGACTCTTAAATACCCTCTCCATAGAAGTCCTTCTCCCACAGGCACTTGGTAATGTTCAGTGTATTCCTTCAGGAGCACAGACGGTTCCATTTTCATTTACTAGTATCAAGTATTATCCTGTGGTTGTCATCTTTATATTTTCCGCTAGACCTTTCCATGAATTTCTCTTGTTGGAACTTGCACTAATTCTCGATTGATTCTAAACATGGTGGATATTTGGTAATCTTGTAAAAATAGCTGCATTGTATCTGGCATTACTTCAATGCAAGTATCTGGAATTAGAGGATATTTCATAGATATCTTCATGTCTTGGATTCAGTAATAAATAATGACGGAACCTCGCGACGAGATTGATGTGAATTAAGATGCTTCTATTTCTTTAGGAATCAGCATGGATTATAAAAACACATTTATATGTATACCCCTTAATTCTGCTCTCTTGTTAGTTTTCAAACTATTAAAATCTGTCGAAGTAACATCTGTAACACCAAATCACAATCACGCAGTTTTCAGTTTAATTGGATTTGTTTAAAATAATGAAAAAAAAAAAAAATGTCTCGTTTCAAATTTATATATATATGACATTGGGGGAAAAAATCTCCTAACAGATGGTGAGCGCAAATTGTGAGCCAGCAATACATTCGGTGGATATTTCAGGAAGTGTGAAAAAAACCTTTGCTTATAATCTCAATGTTCCTTCAAAATAATTTTGATAGAAATAGCTTTTAAAGACATTTTTTTTTCACCTTTAATTTATAATTTATTTTTGTAAATACTAAGAAATCGTGAAGGTTTTTTTTTTTTTTTTTTTTTTTTTTTTTTGCATTGAATCTATATTTAAATAAGTTAATCAATAAACTGACAATTAATATCTGAAAACATCAAAATAGTACATTATGAGTGAGAACACATGTGTGCAAAAAAAACATGATGATCAGAAAATGAATGAAAAATCCCATCTTCGCAAACATGAAACAAGCGATTTCAAACAAAAATGTATAAAAGCATAAAAGATGATCCTGTATTAATTTCTAGTGTGTGACGTAAATAAAAAATCTCATTTGTAGGTTTTAATGAACCAGCTGAGAATTTTGTACACGAAAAATAAATATGACATAATTATTATTTGTTTATTACTTACAAAATATCATCGAAAGAGGAATGGCATACAGTCTTCCTGAATTAGCTCAGCTCAAGAAATGTGTAACACTACACCACAAATTGTATAAAATTCAATAAGATTTTCATTTCGGATCATTTTGAAATATTGATAGGTTTTTGATGGTCATTTGTTCCACATATAACAAGTTTCTTTCATTTCGTGTACAACTTTTTGCTTTTCTTAATCAAATATTCATATAAATGAAGTGTTATTTTTGATCGTAGAATTTTGTTTGAAATGCTTAACTGGGTTTGCTTTTCTATTACAAAAATTTTAGCTTAATTTCTGAATTCATGACTCTAGAATAATTTCTTCGACAATTAATTTGCTTAACCATGATTTTAGACAAATTATAATAACATCAGACCATAGAATGTAGCATTTCTTATTAAAAAATAATTTAATTCAGTCAATTTATATTTTATTTATACAATAAGTTGTTTTTCATTTCTGGCGCAGAAGTCAGTATTCTGAGTAAAAAACATCTGCTTGAAATAAATGATAAAAACATAGAGTTCTAAATATTGTTCATGCAAAACAGTCTCAATTTCGTTGCATAATAGTATTATTTCCTTCCAGATATGAATTGCTTCTTCAATTACAAAAACAAGCTTAATTTGTAACCCCATTCTTATATAGGGTTCACAGTTTAATTGACTTCTTTCTCTTATAAGGTTTTATTTTAATGAAAAGAAATTGCTAAATTAATTGCTGGGTCAAAAGCATAAAATCTCTGAAACGTTTGTATCCAATTAATTGAAACGAAGGCATCTGAGCGAAGAAGGGATCCTTTGTTGTTTTCGAAGCTTCACGAACTGAATTACAAGTACTTAAAATGCACAATTCCTTGGAGCCATTTCACGAGATGACTATCAGTGGCTGTAGGATAAGGTGGCCATATAATAAAGTTTCATTTGGTTCCTTTTTATTATTATTATTTTAATATCGTGATCTTGGGATTTCAGTGACTTAGTCCTAGTGATCTAGGAGGGAAGTGGGGGAAAACATGAAGGCGAAAAGATAAAAGCTACAGAGGGACAGTCCTCAAAATCAATGGGAAAAGTTGGCTTTGCATATTCAAACAATAGATTGCGTGCATTGTTGAAGTCTCGACAAATGGGAATTCTCTCTTCCGTGAAATGGGTTGATAGGGGGAAAGAAGAGCCTACCTTTTGCGTGTCTCCACATTCCGAATCTATTTTGGAGTCGCTCGAGTATTCGGAAAATGTATCACTGCAGTTTACATGGCCAGTGAAACGCAAAAAGCTGGTTTGGAAAAAAAATACAATGTTTTATTTTCTTTGTTCTTAGTATCAGAGGGGAAAAAAAGGAACAGAAAAATGACAGGGATTCATTTTCGTTTTTTCCACCACAGGTCAGTGTATTCCGTTGCAAAAGATCTCGTAAAGAATAAAGATAAGGATTTATTTCAATAAGAAAAAGAATGTGAATAACGTAAACTGTAGGTCAGATCCGGGCAAGAGTTATTCCATTCTTTCATTCCTTTGACTGTTTTATTTTACTTTTTTCCCCTTCTTTTTTTTATTGTGTTACTTTTTTTTATTATTTTTTGAAGGGGAAATAGTGTGTCTGTTTTGAATATTTACAGAATTCGTAATTATACGAAGTGTTTCAGTACAATATGTACAACTTCGAAGTGGTGTAGATCAAATCCTATCTTATAGCAATACAAGGTTAGAAATAACATCTGCATGTGTTGGCTTATATAGAACGCAAGTAATGAATGTACTGAAGTGACGAACGTATATTTTATTAATAACGATGTCCATTTGCAAAATTCGCAGAATTTTCAAGCATTGGCAGTTGCGCTTATGAGACATTGCACATAAATGGCATTGATGGCACATAATGTCATGAACAGAATGTCATTGTATCTTTGACTATTGTTGTGGCCACGAAGATTTGTGTGGCAAAATTTTCAGCAATATCCATAGAGAACCGTTTGGTATAGAATATCGTTGGCGAATGAAAATATGAACAATCTGGGAAATTCCCAATGTATCTCGGACAGCAACTGTACTTACAATTATATGCTCTTTCGTAATACCAAACCAAACATTTTATTACGAATTTGTATGTATGCTGTTTGAAAATAGTTTCCAACCTTACATCAATATATGATATCGGTTCGTTTTGGCTCTTTCAGAAGTTTTCTTACGTTGTACTGAAACACACTGTACTGGAATGTTTATTAAGAATATCCATTAACTGTTAGATTGGTGTTCCGTTTTGAAACTACATAGTTAAAGATTGTTTATGTGATTTTGAGTTAGGGCAAGATAATTACACATTTTCTCCAAACTTTCATGCTATTCCAGGGTGAGAATATTTATTCGTTAAAGATTTTGAAATATTCAGAGAAATCAGAGCTCAAACTGCTGTCCTTCGAACTTGAGTAAAAAGGTGCTACAAGGCTATTTGAGTTAATATATTTTCTAATTTGCATTCTGTTATTTATTATATTTTTAGTTTTTCATAATTTTAGGTCTTAATGAAACACATAAAAATGAGTTACGAGCTTGAAAATTTTTTAATAATGAGCATATTTATGCAGATTTACAAATAATTAAAACATTGTTCTATAAAAAGTTATAGGCAAGGCAAATTTTAAAAAATGTGACCTTAGAGAATTGTTATAATTTTGCTGAACAAGAGCATTCTTATATGAAATTCTCCTCTAAAATTATCCACCAACTCTCATAAATCAAAGTACATTTTTCCTTTTTTTTTTTTTAATTTCAGTTTTAAAAAAAATGCCCCTGCAAACCACGAATGCATCAAGTGCAGAAAACAATCATCCCTTGCGAATAATACCACATTTTTTTTTCCCACCAACTGTTTCAAATATCTTTCGCATTCTAGGATGTTCCTCATGCATCACCAACAAGAAAAACTAATTTAGACAACAGCTGAAACAATGAACCACCGTTTTGCTCATAAGTCTCGAGAAATACTAAGTGCAAAATTAGCGAAACCTCTGAACCGTACATTACCCTGCGCTGTACATAAGAAAAAAAGAAAAGTCATTCTTCGTCTCTGTACCTCACAGCTTTGCTATTTTCTCTACAAGGGTCTGTCCCTTACAAAAACCCTGTTTTCTTCGCATCCAAACTTAGATGGCTAGAAGAAGATGTGCTTCTTGGGAAAAAGGAGGATTATTGCTGTTTTCTAAAATGGATGCCTTCCTTTCTATGAGGCAGAGAGAGAGGGGGGTGGTCTGGAGAAAAGGAGAGTGCTTTTGTGGGGGCCTGAATGAGCCCTCACAGTGTGATGAATGCGTGCTCTCTCTTTGCCCATTCTCTGTCCCGTAAACCCCTCTCTCTTGTTCCTTTCTCTCTTTGTCTTCTTGGAATGTCTTCAGAGTGAATTCTTGCGGTTCGATTAGCTCCGGATCCCACTATTCGGAAGAGATGTACACAAGCCAGAAAACTGCCAGCATTTTTAGATAAGGGAAATACATATTTTTACTTTAGCGGCTTCTTTAACGTTGTCTCAAACAATCTATCTTTATATAGCTGATCTTTTCAGTCATCCCAACTTCTATCTGCATGGAAGGTCTTCGGTAATCCCTATCTGTCTACAAAACTAAAAATACCAAGTAAGAAGATAGAACTTAAGATTGAGGGGGGGGGGAGGAGCTAAAAAATGCATGGAAATTTTTTGGCAATCCCTATCTCACTGACTACAATAGCATTAAGTAGGAATATAGAATGAGAGTATAAACATATATGATAAAATATTAGAATGGGATGTCATAAAAAAATTTCAGGTTTTCATATCGTAGCAATGATAAGAAGACTTTGATCGAATATTCTGAAAACTGAGAAACAATGTGATTTAAATATTTTTTTTACCAAAATTAACTTCATGTTATTGATAAATTACAGAAATAATATTAATACCAATAGCCAGCTTTTGTCCATCAAGCTGTATTCTTTCTATCAACTAGTGATTAGGTAATAAATGGAGTGCAAGAGACAGGTAGCGGAATTTCACATCTAAACGTAAATGAAAATAATTAAATAGTAATTATTTAAATAAAAACATTTCATTAAAAATTTTCCATGCAACAGTATTAAATAAATATATTTTAATTTAACTTTAATGATTGGTTTGTTTGTTTTATTTGCCTGCGTATATTATACACTGGACAGCAGAGTCAAATGACATTCTATAATCGCAAATAGGAAAAAAAAAAAAATTATAAAAACTTACTATATAATTACCATAATATTATGCATATAAAATATTCGACAAAGATTTTTTTTAGACAGAAGGAACTATATTGAGCTGTTATTAAATTATGAAAGAGAGTAGTACTTATAAAGCTTTTTTTATTTTTATATATTTCATATATAAGACAAGGTCGTTGAAATTACTCTTACACTTTCTTTTGTACATTGTCGTTTTTCAACACTTAAATCGAAGATAAAATCCAAAATTTCAACTTCTAATTTTGTTATATTCAAGAAATGTAATACACGAATAAAATGCGAAATTATACTGTTTCAGATTTTAAACTGACAACATTCCTTCCTTCTTGTGTAATGTATAATCGATCTTTTAACTACAATGCAAGCGTTGGAATACAACACATTACAATTTATTTCATTTCGAAATAGAAGTTTTATATGACTTCAGGGAAAAATCCTTTACTGAGAAAGACGAAGTTTTATTCCAAAACATTAATATTTGCTCAAACAACATTATTTCTAGTGTGTATCAGACGGCCCTGTTTACTATTGGAAAGAAGGGGGGAAGACAGATCGCATTAGTTTATTCGTCCCGTATTGACTATCGTACGCTCCAACAACTGTTTCTTCTGTTATTTCCTTTCTAAATCTCGTGTATAAAGTCAGCCTTCCAAAGCGCATAACATTTCCTATTTACTCAAACTGACGTCGGTGTTAAGCCAAGATTTTTTCGTCAAAAAATGATAATAAGAATTGGAGCGTCAATAAGGACAAACATTGCTTTCCAAACAAAATATTTGCGTTGAGCTATGCGATTGTCCCTCTGCGTAAAAAGCGAAAAACAAACAACGCTCGGTCTCTGTGTGTTTTTGTCTTGTTTTGCATAAGAGTGATATAGGAAAATACGCCGACACGACTCGAAGTTGCGTAAAAACAGCTGCTAAGTCGGTTGGAATAAAGCAGATATCGCAAAAGAAGCTGGCTTTAACACACAGCATGCCGGGAAGGGTAAACAGTAATGTCTTTGTGAGGTGGGGAGATATGTATTTCAGTGGAAATGATCACTAGTGCAATAAATGTTACGGTAACCACAACAAAAGAAACGGGGTCTAACATGCCTTTTTTTTTTCTGTTTCTGCCTTTTCCCCATACCTTTCACTTGCGACCGTCGCATTCAATATCAAATTCAATTTTGTGGATGGGCACGGCAGTGTAAATGATCGCTGACCAAAATCCAATGACTGTTTCTGCAATTTTTGCTTCGTCATAACATAAGCTGGCTGGAAAACTTCAAGACCCAGCTCTCAGTGATTGATTCGTCTACGATTTTTTGATTTTTACCGAAAGAAGGGGGGAGGGCAGAAATGGTACGTAGCATAGCTCGATTTCGACTAAAATAGCTTTATTGAGCTATAGAATATCAAAGATGAAACTTTAATATCAATGATTCTTTTATCCAATATGACACGTATGTGAGGATAGAATGTTTTTTTTAAAGAAAAAACATTAACCGAAAAACAAACACATCACAGTGGCCGTGACATTTTAGAAACCGAAGTGAGCTTTATTAAAAAAAAACAAAAAAAAAATAAAAAAAAAACATCTTTTTAATATTTTATTTACTATCTAAGTCAAATGAAAATATGGGAGTTTTTTTTTTAATATACTAAAAAAGTAGAAATGCTTTTTAGAAACCCAAGTGAGCTTTATTAAAAAAAAAAAAAAAAAAAAACATCTTTTTAATATTTTATTTACTATCTAAGTCAAATGAAAATATGGGAGTTTTTTTTTTAATATACTAAAAAAGTAGAAATGCTTTTTATTTTAATTATTTCTTTAGCTTTTAATCTCTTAATTCATAATTAAAAATATTATAGAATTTTGAAATTTAATTTTTTCTGAGATCCTTAACTAGATGATACCATAGATATCAAATTTAATTAAATCAATCAATTAATGGATCAATAAGTTCTGAAAATATAAATGAATATAGAGTATTGTCATCGACGATATACAGGTGTGATAATTTTCAGAACCCATCAGAAAGCGAATAAAAAAAATCGATTATAAAATTTCATCTTTAGAAATATGAAGTTAGTCAAGATAAATAAGAATGTTTAAAAAACAACCATTCAGAAAAAAAGAGTGTAATAATTAAGTTTCGTGAACTGAAGTGCTTATGAGTTTCGTTTATTATAAATTATATGATTGATTGTCTTCAAGTCATTAATATACTTTCGTTTCCTTATACTGCGATTTTAATACTACACCGGATTCCGTCAATATGTGTTTTTGCTGTCTCCTTCTCCTAGGCTTAAAATTTAGTTCCTAAAATAAACTTGTCTTCTAAAAACTCTTCCTTCCCTCGTATTTTACGCTGTCCTTCTCCTATCTTCCAAAGAAAAAAAATTAAGAAAATATTCTTGGAATATCAAATCATTTCTGTGATGTTGAAATTTCTGAAATCGTAACGTTTTCATGATACCGAAGGATATATTCATGTTTTATGTGAAAGAAAATAAAAGATGCTAAAAATAAGGATTTTCGGCATATTCGGTTCCTTTAAAGAGGAAAAATAAATTTCTGAACTGTTTAGTGACAGAACACGCTATATACTTGACAAATATAGTTACAAATATTCAGCTTCTTGTTAGACAACACATATATAAACTTAAGTCTAAATATTTTATTTTACACAAAACCTGCACACATAAGAAGATCGAAGAAGTTTCGGTAAATAATCTCGGTAGTGTTACAGTTTCTTATTATTGCTAAGTTACATACAAAATAAGTTTAATTTCAAAAGGTAAAATGCGAAATTTTTTGATGTTTCTCAACTCACTTCGTCTATCATCAGAGGGCGCTTGTGCCGTCTGTGACAGTTATTTTCACTAGGAATTATACACACTTGTTTTTAAAACCAAAAGATTTCTCCCGATAGTGTTGGGTGAAATTGAGGCTAGGGGATTGCTGACTCATGCGTCGTCCTCATCATCTCACCGATATCATAAATTATATAGCATGTCCAAAACAGCTCAGTGTACATTTAATGAAACCAAATCAGTTTGGTAGATGATTTTTTTTTTTTTTTTTTTTTTTTTTTTTTTTGTTTCATATCCATAAAGGACAATAATGGCTGCTAGTTGACTGTGTACAATGTTGCATAATCCTTTTGGAATCAAAGCGTTTTATAAAGTCCTATAAGTCTTTATTTCATTCGATGATTTTACTGCTGTACAAATGTCAATAAAAAAAAGTAATCAAATTGTTTCTTTTCTACTTTGAAAAAAATAAAAGCCTAAAATGTGAATAGTATTGTTTATTTTGAAGAGAAATTAAAAAAAATATTTATTAAATTAATCATTTTTAAAAATATTTATTAAATGAATCATTTTAAAAATTATCAAATTCTTTTTTTTTTATCATTATCACTTATTGTAATTCTTACTGTTTACTTATTAATCATCCAATGTATATCAAAATTGTTATATATTAAAAATAAACTTTTACTGCTATTTTTAGCTTAAAAATTGTCACTTTCTTTTGTGATACTCATTTCTAGAACCAGTTTTTATTAATTCTAACTTTCGAATAAATCGAATTCTTATTACAATTCCATCAGTTTCGAATTAGCCAAATTCCATTGTAACATTATCCTTTTATTCCATATTTCAAATTCTAAAGCCACTACTTTTAGGCTTGCCATTGAAAAAGTGACCAAATAAATTCCACAGTTTCTCCAAAGAGCAGAACCATTCCTTTTTCAGCAATAGGAGATAAAATTGAATGAAAACAGAAATTCATATTTATTTCTGAATTCATATTTACCGCCACTATAGAATAAAATTTTGAAATATCTTTTAAGTTAGGAAGAGCGGTCCTAGAGATCTTTTTTTACCCATAAATCAAATCCCCAAAGAAACATGTTCCCAAAATTTTGAAAAAAAACGACCACTAAACGTAAGTATAAAAAAAATGCTGCATCCCATGTTGTTGCTGCACCATAACGGCCCATTCCTAAACTGTCTTTTATACGTTCTCTCGAACTTTTCCCATAAAATATGGTTTTTGGTATGATTTTCTGGAGCTGTGTGTACCCCACATCCGTTTACCTCCATAAAATTGCAACCTCACTCTGTCTGGCGCCAGGCATTGAATAGACTTCTTAGTGTCCGGCGAAAGGCATCCGGACGGCAGAGAGGATGTACTCAATGTTTTGTCTCTTCTTTTGCTGGAATTTTCCCATTTCCGTTCCCAGTCAAAACATAAGATGAAAATAAAACGGACAAAAAAATTGATAGAGCGCATTATAACTTATTTCTCCAAAATTTCTCTGGGTTATGTAATGTAACAAATCTGAATTCGTTTATATTTCGATTATGCTTCTTATTTCTTACCCGGTAATTACATGGTTTAAGAATTGCAGTTCATAGCTTTGTATGTTTAATGTTTCTTTTACTGATTGACATTCATTGTCTTATTATTCGCGTAATAATGAAATTGTGAGTATAATCTTATGATGTGTCATTGAAGAAATAAATTATTTTTTTATCTTAATTATTCGTAGTAGAATGCTTGCCATTTAAGCAATTCAGATCTTAATACAAAAGAGCTCCGTTAATTCGAATTTGTAGGTAATTAGAATTTCTTCTCTTGCCCTTCGTATTTCTTTTTAATATAATGTTAAAATGCCATCCGTAATTCGAATTTATTTTTGTTGTTTCGAAGTCAAAATTAAAAATGATAGAAGATAGCTTATTTTTCTGAATTGTTTTCGGTAATTAAACACAAATGTGCCTTATATCCAAAGCAATTGTAAGTGAGTGATTTTCCGAAGCCTTTTTTTGCACTCTAGGACTTAACTGCTATAAAATAAGAAAGAAAAAAAAGTTATACTAATATAATTTCTCACTATGGGAAAAAAAAAATCATTATGTTAGAAGAAAACTGGAGGTTTATTTTAGAAGTTGTACATTTCTTTATGCAAAGAGTCATGCACTTTTTTATGGGACAATTAAAATTGCTTTCTTATTATTAAAATTATTTTTTAATTCTTTTAAATAACATTGCTTTATTAATGAAAATTAAAGTTTATTTATTAGTTATATATTGCTTATTAAAATTGTTAAATATCAGAGAGAATTTTTTTGGCGTTTTTATTTTTAAAAATTCGCTTTCTTTTGCAGTACTCATTTTTAGACGGAATTTTTCCATCTTCGAATTTGTCAAGTTCTACTTGATAATATAATTAATATAAAAAATACTGAAAATTAAACTCTTTTTCCTGCAATGAATTTTACAAGATACAAGACTGTGGTTATTACTCTAAAAAATGCACCAAATCAATATAATTAATTCGTATTAGACCCATAAGTATACTGTTGAAATAAATTTAGTTTGTAATCTGTGCCACATAAAACAAACATCATCACAGAACTTTTTATTTAATTCTAAAATTGTGTGGGGGGGATCTTTATTTAGATATTTAAAGAATTTTGAACGGTTGATTATCTTATAGATTCGAATTCGATATTTAATTTTTTTAAAATCATATAGGAAATATAAATATCATCCAGTATTCTTACATTTCGAGGTAGCCTCACCCTTTATTTCTTTTAACATTTTTAATTTTCCATCTTAGAAGAAGTTCAGTCATTTATTTCAAAAATTACTTGAGGTTCTTTTAATAATTAATTTTTCAGTTCTTTTATTCAGCAGGCCGATAGTGCTTACACAAAATGCTGATTCGATCCCGATATTTTTATATTACAAATCTTACACCTAACTACCTTAGTATCATGGCTACCTCACTACTTATTGCCGGACTTCGCGAATTAGGAGCAAGACCACACGTTATGTATGGAAGGGATTTCTTCTTTAAGCAGCGTTCACACGAAGCCAACTGCTGCGCGCAATAGAAGGCCATGCCTACTTCAGGAACATCATATGACCCCCAACGGAACATTGGCAAATGATTGTCTTATAGGGACAACTATTTGCCGTTGTCCGATTATGGTCACGTGATCTTCCTTAAGTAGGCGTGATCTTCTAATTGCGTGCAATAGTTGGCCTCGTGTGAACGCTGCTTTAGAATGACATTTTGCCTTATGATGTCTCACAAAAAAGAGGGGGGAGAAGGAAGAAAAAGAAACTGGATACAATTTAGTAATATTAATAAAGAATTATTTTTGATTTGGTAAAATAGTTTTCTTTATTCAATTATAATTAATAGGGCCTTTCATTAAACTTCTCCAAAAATGAAACTTTTATTTTCATTAATCCCTTGAACTGCGAATTTATGTAAACGTCTTAATTATATGATAAATTTTATTTTGTTAGTTTTGTTGTTAATTTCATCCTTAAGAATAGATGCGACACCTGAAGTACTGACCAAGAGATTTTTGGCCTTAAAATTAACTGTTTTAACCTAAATATAGAATTAAATATCAAACATTTTGAAATTAGATGCATGTGTCTGACTCGTCATTTCAATTTATTGGGGCTAATAAAATTAAAAAAAAAAAAAAACGCGTTTTTTTTTTTTTTTTTTTATTATTATAGCTCAAATAGCATTAAATAGTATATTTTTTATAGTTAACATATGGCGACGATTTTTTACACTTTAACGCTATGATCGGGTCCTCCCATCTAGTTAAAATGTTTCAGTTTCTGCTTCCTTATATTGTGATACAGTTTTCGAAGGTTTCATACTTAGAATCTGTATAAACTGGGCATTAAAGAATGATTTCCATGCGGTTTGGTGTCTTTTTATTCGCTAATATAGCATTACTATTTCGATAATCCGAATTAAAAAGTTTTTTTTTTTTTTTTTTTTTTTTTTTTTCAAAGCAATCGTTTAAAAAAAAGACAGCTTCTATTATACTTTCAACATCTGAAAATTATGAAATAAAAGGATTTTTAATTATTGGTTTTCACTAAACGAGTTACGAGCATTCATATCTCATTTTTGTTCCCCGAACAGAACCGGAAAATTGCGTTATAAATTCTTTACTCTTTTTCCCTTTTAAATAATAATAATAAAGCGACTTTCCGTCTCTCTCATACATACTCTCCATTCGATTGTTTTTGTTTTATCTCTCCGCATAAACTTGTTCAAATTTTGTGGCATGTAAAACAGGGTATTAAAAATATCGCTAGAGTTATCTTTCTTTCTTTTTTTTTTTTCTTTTTTTTTGTGAACTGCTACTAATATTGACTGCTGCATGCTGTATAACTTTTCAAGATTTTTATGAGCTGAACGCTTCTCAAACTCGGAAAATCGGATACATTAATTACGAACGTTGATGTGTGTTTATGATGAGAGTGGATAAGGGGGGGGGGAGCAAGCAGCAAGGATTATCACACACACCTATGAACATCGATTTTTGGAAAAGAGCGCGCATTCTACACTAGCGCCATCTTTTGTATTCTAGGAACATTAATTTCCCATGGCGTCCCGCTTGCTGAAGGGAAGAGGGAAGGTTTCAGCCCCTAAAAAATTATTCGTAAAGCTCGTTTGGCTTTTCGCCTGATTACGCCCCTATTCCAAAAGATTTTTTTTTTCTGTCATTTTAGTAATTCGCTTAATTCCTCCTTGCACTATCTCCTATTAAAACAACTGACATCGCAAAAACCGCACTTTTTTTTTAAACGGCAATTTTTTTTTCTCTTCTCCTTCCTTATTTTAAAGAAAATTCTTTAGGGAAAAAAAAGGCCACGGCCTGCAATTTTTTATTTAATTCTTCTCTTTGTTGCAATTTCTTTCCCTTTTCGCTATTTTGTATTTCGTCTTTAGTGGTAGAAATAAGGCATAAAAAAGACTCCTGGAGCTAATTTTTTTATTAAGTTATGTTTTATTTAAAGAAGATATATTCATTATGAGACTTAATACCCTTTTTGTCTTTCTTCAAAAAGTTTTGATTTTTATCTCATACATTTTTTCAGTCTGTCCGAAAAATGTGCTCCACAAGGGAAAAAAGTTTTTTTTTTTTTTTTCCCCATCAAAGGTCGTTTTTGTGTTTGGTTTGACAAAATAGGATTAAAAAAACTTTTTGCTATCTTAAAGCTCTATTTTTGAAACTTTTGTCTATAAAACGGCTTTTCGGGAACAAAACGGAGTTTTAAAAAAAATTAGTGGTCTTTAAAATATTTTTTAAAAGTATTAAATTAATGATAATGGATATATTTAAGTCCAATAAGCCAAGCTCAAGCTGCCCTAGCGTCAGGCGATGTGGTGATTGTAAATTCATTCTTTGGTAATTGTACTATTCCTGAACTCTTTGAAAGCGAATATTTTTCTTTACCGAACTTTCATAGCAGAATCTCACAATTCGTTTTTCGATCATAAGTACGTTTTTTTTTTTTTTTTTTTTTTTTTTTTTTTGACAATTTACAGTGAGAGTTTGTTTTATTTTTGTACTGAAATGCCACTCTTGGTTTGATGAATTTTTCATATTCTTTTGAATCAGTTTGAAGAAATGAGTAAAATCTCAAAGGATAGTTTGAAAAAATTTCAAAATGCGATTTTATTTGTGGTTCCAATGAAAATAAATCGTTTTCTTTACAAAACGAATAAAATACCTGACACTTAACGAGAGGAGTATGTTATGTCTACATAGTGTCACTAGATGGCGGTACTGTTTAGAGCGAATGGGCGAACGACCAGAATAGTTTAGTATTGGTATATCACGAACTTCTGAACTAAGTTATACACTATAACATCTCACTAATGGGTTTCAGGTCAACCATTCACGCCTAATGGTTTTTCTTTTTTATATACTTTTTCTTCGCTTTGTTTGTAGCTTTAGTTTTTATTTTCTATAAATTTTCTCCGTTACATTATCTGTAAGAAAAGAAGTATGATTAATCTTTAAAAAATAAATTAAAATATTGTTACAATACTATTTTTTCCTCTCAATGAATGACGAAAAGTTAATATTACAATAAAAAATTAGCATTACATAATCGAGAATATTATTGCAATACTTTTTTTCCTCTCAATATTACTTGAGAAAAAGTTAGTATTACAATAAAAAATTAGTATTATATAATCGCGAGCAATATTGCAATACTGTTTTTTCCCTCTCAATATTACTTGTAAAAATGTATTATAATAAAAAAATAGTATTTCATCATCGAGAACTCCTGCTTCTCTAAATATATTATAAAATCTTTTTTATGTTTATTATATACATATTAAACTATAAAAAACAAATGGATGGTATATCTTTCTGTTAATAATAATTCGGTTTGAGGTATTGAATTTCTTCATTTATAACGTAAGCGAAATTTAAAAAGTTAATGATGATAAAATTCATCAAAATGGGAGTTCAAAATTTATTTAAGCCGCAAATGGTTATTTGTAGAATATATTTTAAGTAAATGCAACTTGATGATAAACACCTGGCTTTTATTGTTTTCTGTCTGTCTTTTTCACATTATATACAGCTGCAGATCTATTTTCCGCCATTAACTTGTTTATGGAAAGTCTCAACTCATTCTAACGCTGTATAAACTTATAACTGCTGAATTTTTATTGGTTAGAAATATCGCAATATACTTTTCGTCATTAGATTAATAAATTTAATTTTTTTCCTCGATTTGTCTTAAACTTTTGAAGTCGTAAAGGAATTTTATTTCAATATTATTGGACGATCAGTTGATGTATTCTAAATGTGTCAAATCGAAAAAAGGGCTAATTTGTATAATAATGTATGATTAAAGATAACTGCTGAATTCATTAACCAAATACTTTTAAGATAATTTCGACTGAAGAGTGACTTTACTTTCACTTGAATTAAAATTATCCGCATTTTCTTTATTTTAAAATAGCTTCATGATATTTTCTATTAACTCATAATTTGTACGAATAACTTTTTACTTATTAATTATTTATGTTGTTAAATCTTTCTAAATATTTTGGGAAAAGTTTACATTTATTAAAGCAATAAAACTGCATTTTAAATCAATTTTTTTTTATTATTAATTCCCATCAACGTGATCGGTAAATATTGAGGGAAAATTATTCTACAGTTATCCTTATTTAAAAGTTAAAGATCAAAATATATGCATACACTTTTTAAAAAGTAGCGTGAAATTCGAATTGGCGTGCGATCTTATTTTTCTCCCTTTTAATGAAATAAACAAAGAAATATTTAAAATGTAAGCAGGGGAAAAAAGCATACTTTTCCCCCGTAATCTGGAAATTTTAGAATTCTCAACTCTATGAATATTCTTAATAATGCAAATGCTTTCGTTAATCTTTGTTTATTTTCCAAGTTTCGTTTTTTTTTTTCTTCCTCTCAACCCATGTTTGTTCGAACTATTCGCGTTTTTATTTTAATTAATTTATTTTTCTTCGAAGCGCTGCTGTAAAAAAAAGATTTTCGAAAAAATAATTTTTTTTTTTTTTTTTTTTTTTTTTTTTTTTTTGGACATCGGCATAGTAAATTCGTATTTCCATAAAATGCAAATTTTAGCATTAGAACTTAATTGATTCGTAGCTATTGTAACGTAAATAACTTTTTTTTAATACTCCAACGTCGCGATTCCATTCGAATGGTATTTTATCCAGATATAGTTTCACGCCTGCCTTGTTTAGTTTCATAAACTTAAAATAAATAAATAAATAATGTAAATAAAACTTGATGGGATTTTAACGATTTACATTACTTTTTTATTTAATTTAGTTTTTTTTTTCAGCATAATTAAAATTGAACGATTTTGGTACAAGAGGATTCACGATTTTATTAACAGTAATTATCTAAAAAAGTAATCCATTATATATGTGTTTAGACTATTTTAAAAAAAAAAAAGCATTTCAAATTTAAATTTTTTTCGTTGATAATAAGTTTTTTTTCCTTGTAAAATGGACTATTTATGAAATATTACCGAATATTTTTATACCTTATGTGGAATTTAAATATAATAAGTGCGGTTTATTTTTTACATTTAAAATAGTTAAATTCTCTGTTCAATTAATACTTATTTACCAAAGTAAATATCCCTTATTTGGTTTTTAAAAAAATCCTTCAAATCTATTCATAGTTATAAACTCTATAAGAATCGTTCTTTAGAACTACTATTTAACGAATTTTATCTCAGTCTTTTATCTTATCAGTTCTCATTTCCTGCATAATTAATTAAAATTTTATCAAGTAATCAATTAAAATACGTGTTTCAATATTTCCTGGATATTGTCAGATGAATATTAACTATCCAATCTATTGATAAGAAATATTTCTAATGCAGATATTTGGTAGCAATACAGTCATCCATCCAGGGCTATAATTAGGGACGAGTTTTAGTTATCAGCGATAGTTAATAGTTATTTTGCTAGACTATTGAAATTGCGGGCACATTTTATTGAGCGGTCCATTTACGAGTTGTGGTTTCCAGTGACATTTTTTTTATTTTTTTACCCCTTCTCTTTTTGGTGCTTTGATCCTTTGCCCACGTCGTTAATGTGCTTTACTTCCGATTCTAGTGCAGAATGAAGGGGCACATCGGTACGATTCATTTGGGAATTGATGGGGAGAATGCCACTGTGCTGTTTCTTTTTGTCCAATACACAAATCTTCCAAGTAGAAATTATTGATCGGAATAAAAGCGACCTGACGGAAGTATTTTTATTAGTTTCCGCTTCTCTCCCTTGCACGGATGGGAAGGGGGGAACACAGAAAAGATTGCAACCCCCCCTCATTTCCAACACTCGTAATTTGGTATGCACGAAATTAGTGTGTGAAGGCACCTCTGGAGTTTCGTCTTTATGGTCTGAGCTTCAAATTAAATTTCTAGCGACGAAGCGCAAGCTTGTATAGGATGTCTGTTCACCAAGCCACCAGGTCGAAGATAACAATTCTCGCAGCATAAACTTGCGCCCCAATCGAAATGCATATCCCGTGTTGTAAAAAAAAGAGAGAGGGAGACTTGGAAAGGGAGAAGAGAAAGTGAAAGAGAGAACATGCTGGAAAACTGGAAAAATCACGTAACTCTGCTATGCATCTGATTTCTCATCGACTGCCATTGTTGGTCTCTCCAGAGGCGCAACTTCAAATGGGACAAGTTTCTGTCTAAAGGGATTTCCCTTGTTTCTATTTCGATCAATGCGATTATTTTCTCTGCGAATGGATCCCACTCTCTCTCAAGGCCAAAGAAGTATGGGGGGAATACATGGAATGGAAGCTGGAACACCAGGATCTACAATCGATGGATTGTTCTAGGACAGCATGAGGAAGGGGAAGGGACTTGGGAAAAAAAAAGAAGAAGAAAGGGGAAGGAGTAAAAACAAAAGATAAAAAATATAGAACAAGCGAGCACCGACTTTCCCCTTATCCGTTCTTTCCATACGCTGTTATTCCGATTTCTTTTTTCTACTTTTTTTTTCTCTGGATCTTTTCATTTTTCTCTGCTTCGGAAGAAATATCCGCGAGAATCCGTCTCCAAGAGTAGGGTGGAAGGTCTGGTGACTTGATTCCTACGTTTGTTCTTCCATTTTGTTTTGTTAGTTTTCCTGGCGGATTGGAGAGTCCGGGTTTTAACTTTAAAATGACGTCCCCTGCCACCCAATAGGATGTCTCATTGCTTGCCATAGGTGTGATAAATGATCCGAAAGCCCGAGGCTTTCTCCCCCAACTGGTGCACGGATTGTCGTTATGTATATATTTGTCAATGTTTCTATGCAATATCTAGGATCTTTTTCGCTGCAGGAGTCTCATTAGGATACATTGTGTTGGTGGTGAGCGTATCTTCTTTTTCGTGGCCTTTTCTTTCAGGATACGTGCTCATTGCCAGGACATTGCTCCGAGATCTAGATGAGTATTTTTTTTTGTGTGTGTTGCCTTTCTTTTTATGCCTTTTCTTGTCTCTTTATTTGCGGATAGGAATTTTGGCTTGGGAGTTTTCTTTAATGGTTATTATAATGCTTTTAACATATGTTAGTTAATTTTATCTTGACAAAGAAAGGAAAAAAAATTCTCTTATAACGAATTATGAACTGGAATTCATTAAATTCAAATACAAATACATTCTTTTATAAGTAGGGACGTTTCTTTATAATATTTCAAGGAGAGGGAATACTTATGTGCTGGTAGTAAATATCCAACTTGAGTATAGATTTTTTTAAATTTAGAAGTTTAATGGTTTAAGATGTGAAATGACAATAGTTAGATTCATCGAGTGTGCCCCAACAAAATGTAGTTTTTTGTTCAAATTATGGAATTTATAAATACTATTTTTTCCTTAATTTTTAAATATATTTTTTTAATACGGTAAAATCATGCTAATATAACAATGCGTTATCTCAGTCCTATTCATTTTATGAAAAACAGAAAGTGAAGGTTTAATGTTAATGAACTAATATTTTTATATCAGTGTTTGTCTTACTATTTATTGTATTGTCATTAGCTGCATTTCTAATGTGTTATGACATGGTTTTTATAATTATTATTTTATTTAACGAGAAAAATAAAAATTCAGTACTCAATTCAAATTTTTCATTTAGTCTTCCGCTGCCTCAAAATGCTTTTCTTTTTTTTTTTTTTTTTTTTTTTTTTCACTTTCTGGAAATATATTCTTCCTTTATAAAAGAAACGCCGTTGAGTTCTTGTCACTTTTCAATTAAAGTAATGATTCAAATGATTAGCAGACACGACTTTTTCCAGCAATATTTTCTTCTCGTGACATTGACCTCATTTTTTTTTAATTTTTTTTTTTTTTTTCCTTCTGGTATTTTCCCGAGAGACAGTGAACATTCACCAATATCCGTCTTTTTCCCTGGGTGAGGTCGAATCATTCATTCATTCATGTCGACAAGAATTCCTGTCCTGCTAGCTACTACGCTTCCTGATCGATCTATACTTTTATATTCTTTTCGCTTCCCTCGCATGTCGAAATTTTGAAGCCATCTGCGCTCGTTCATATTGTCTGGTTCTAGAGATGATTTCCCCTACCCCATGAATAATAGTTGGAGGGGGCGGGTCGTTTGTGACTGGGTCTGGTGCTCAACGACTACAAGAAATCGAAGCCCAACTGTATGTAGTAAAGCTGAGCCAGGAACGCTATTCTGACCAAACCAGCTTAAATGCCATTGAAAGTCCCTGGTGGTCAACCTAGGGGAGGGAATAAGTTTGATTCCCTTTAGAATTGTCGCCTGTGCTATATCAGATGATCCATCCTTCTGACGTATTATATGATTGGTGAGATTGTTTTCGGGGGAAGCGGATGAGTCCATAGATGGGGTAAGGAAAAAAGGTGGGTAGCAGCTGAAACCCATGCTTCAAACAAAGTTAAAGGAAATCGAATGAGTTCATTGACATTATTCTTTGTTCGCACTCGGCCATTTAGATAAAAGTGCCAAATAATAAAAATGGGAAGTTAACAGTTGAGTGAACTGTAAGATTTATTTTGTTGCACTGTTTTTATCTTAAACAAATAATGAAGGGTGGTTTTTTTTTTATTGTAATAAAGTACTATTTTTTTGTTGATGGGTGATGATATAGATGATGTCTTGATTTTTCTTTTTCTTGCCCATTTTTTTATACAAGCTGGGGGAAAAAAATAAATGGCCTTATTTATTGATCGTTTAATTTCATGCCCTCTACTTTTGTCTTGCTGTTTCATATAATTATATTATTAATTTCAGACGTTACACATTTCCGTGGAAAAAGAGCTCTCACCATTTTCGGAATTGAATTTTATAATTTCTTTTATGTAATAATTCTTCAAAATTTTTAATGTCTCAAGCTCTTTTTATATAAATTTATTCATTTTTTCTTCAATTAATCATACTTTTTTTTTTTTCTTAGTGCTTATATTTGGAACAATTCGTTATTTGATCATTTTTTTTTTGAAGCCTATGTCATGTTTGCAGTTTTAAGTTAGTGCTTAATTTTTTGACGCACAAAATTTTCCAATTTATTTGATGCATAGGTTTCCGCTTTCAGCACTGTTCTTCATCGACTATGGAATATTCAGAAATTAATATAAAGAATTATTTTCCTTCGTTTGTTAAAGTCATATAATACATATGTTTAAATTATATTTGCATTTCTATAACATTCATTTACTTTTGAAATTTATTATCTCGTATACTATCAGAGGTAAATACAAAGCTTTGATGTTATATCCACTTGTTCCGAAGCTTCTATGAAAGTTTTTTTTTAAAAAAATCTTTCAGCAAGATCAAAGAAAACTTTCTACCGATTCTGTCACAGGAAAGTCTTCTGTTGGAATTCAATGTTTCCGGTCGTATACCTTAAAACCAAAATAAAAAAAAAACAGCCAACAGTATATTGAAAAATTCAATTTTCTTTCTCACCCCAAACTTTTCGGCCGTCCAACATTTGCTATTTCTCCCACGTTTCGTGAGGTTTAGTCTTCTACCTTTATTCAAAGAATTTCCTTTGCCACTATTCAATTCTCCTACTGTCGGATTTATCGGTTTTCTTACTAGTCCAGGTTGCCATTGTTTTGAGCCTAACACTTCCAGAAATACTTCGAACGATAACTCGAGCGTCGATAACCCTTTAGTTTGGGAAAGCGCATTTCAAAAGTGTCTTTATATGAAGTCCCTTTCTCCAAAGAATAGTTGGAAAGAGCACAGCAATGCTGTTCAATTCTCTCTCTTTTAATGCCACGAGATGTTGGCTAGAATCAATATCTCTAGCCAGCCCTGTGCTTGGGATCGATTGTTTTACTGCTACCTAGACGGATCAGGCGTCTATCTTGTCCCTCTGTTTTGACGAGATATTCGCTCTTGACACGTATTCTTTATTTGTTGCTCTTTTCTTTCGACGTTTGTTTTACTTAGCTTTTTTCTTTTCTGTCTGCTTTCTTTTCTTTGAACTCCATGCCCACCCCCCTCCCCCCGCTATTGCACTCCCGTCTCGGCTTCCGTGGATAAGGACGTTCTTTATCGCGAAGATTTAATTCATGATGCATCTTCTAAAAGACTCAATTGCTAATTTATCTCATCTGCAAAGAGGTTTGATTCAGTCAAGTGGAAGGAACACAAGGATGAGGTTGAAAAAGAAGAACTTCTTTGTTTGAGGTCGTCAGCGGGAAGATCGAGAAGTTCTAAAATAGTGTCGAAAGAAGCTTGGAATTGGTGCTCACATTCTGAGGAATGCCATACTCTTGTTCGCGTGATCCTGTGAAAGAAAATGTGTGTCCTGGAGATCAGTGACATAAGTGCAGGGAACGTAGGACATTGAACCATACTACTGTAATTCGATCTACCCATCATCCACTGAAAACATAATACAAGGTTTAAAATAGTGTGGATAAAAGTCATAATTTTTATGTTAATGCCTATTCTTAAATCATTACGTTTTTTTTTTTTTTTTTTTTTTTAAGGATGGGCGTTGTTTGTATTAATCTTTCGAGCTCTTCAAGTGAAATATTATGCATCGAGCTCAATATTATGATGCAAATTGAATAAGTTCTAAAAGATATCTACGTATGAGATAATTCATCTTAAAAATCATTCGAAGAATTTTTATTTATCATAATGCTTTTCAATGTCACGATGCATTCTTTCTATAATTACTTTAACTGTATTTCGATTCCTGTATTGCCTACAGATTGTATATTGGCAGTGAATAAGTCCTTCAAGTAAAAATGTAAAAAATTCAAATGAAATATGCCTTATTAAACTGTGGATTTACTTTATACTGATTTTGAACGCGGCAAATTGGCCAACAGAGATATTGTAAAACAAATATTTTCATCATCTTGTATAAATTTATTGTTAAAGCAGATAGCACTAAACATAACTATCCGATTTAGCACACGGATCGTTAGCATACTATTTTTCACTATACGCATAAATCTAAAAAACTTTTTTTTAAAAAAAAAGTTACATTTTTATGAGACTTTTCTAATCAACTTTATTTAATAAAAGAAGATAAATTAGAATCCAAAATCTTTTTGACGAATAAAAGAGACCCACACAGCAGTAATAATTTGCTGTTTGAAATAGCTTTTGTTTACAAGCGTGTATTGATTTCACCTCTTGTTTGGTAGATTTATCTGTACAAACCTCCAAATAGCATGTAAATGCTCGAATAAAGCATGACACATGAAAATGGTGAAACTTATTTATTCTAGTTATCTATATTCCTTTGTTCACGCAATTTCTGATTCTTTAAAACCCATCACCGGCCTTTCAAAGTAGGTGTAGGACAATTCCTGTGACACCGATTTAGAATAGGTAATAAGCTCGTTCACTGTGACGTAACCATTTGTGGTACGCATAGTGTAACCCCATGCATAATAAGGAAACCACGGGGGGAAAGATCCATCACGTGCCCATCTGTTAAAAGTGAAGGCCACTGAACCCATTCATTTCAATCTTTTTCAAGAATGGAGATTGACTGCACACGTGTGTGGCACGACACACGGATCCCCGCATTAATCCTAGTCTTTTTTTATGACACTTAACGTGTTTATTTCGCACGTTGACTTTGCGCACAAGTGGTTCTCATCTTTTTTCTTTTCTTTTCTTTTCTTTTTTAAATACTATGAAAGATGTCACTGCCAACTGAACTGCGGTGAATTAAAAACTGCTAACACAAGTGTGTGTTCTTACACAAGTAAAAATTGTTTGCTAATTAAATAGCAGATTGATTCATTTGCGGCAGATGTTTTTACTTGCTCTGCGCGGCGACCGGCGCTTCTGTAAGACGGTAGTTAAAAATAGCGCAAGGATAAATTAATAAACATTTTTAGTGAGTGTTTATTTTCGTCTGAACTGAAAACGAAACTTTGTTGTTTCTTTCAGCAATTTGGGTTAAAAGTCACTACGTAAAGAACAGCGTGTGGGCATTATTTAATATGATTTTCTGTCTTCAGATGTTTATATCTACAGGAATTTATGGTTTCCTGTGAAAGACTCAAACCTTTCTTTTACATTTTTTTTCTCAGAGAAAAAGAGAATTTCATATTTCTACCTTAAAGAATATTTCATATTTCTGCCTTGACAAAACAAAATTTCAAATTTTTGAGTAGTGAAATACTTTCATTTCGAGTCTTAAATCTATCGTCGGTCTCTATCTATAATTATAGAAATGTTTAATTGGATCACCAGGTCATCTATTATGGTTATTATTTGCATTTATTTGCTTATTATGTATAAGAATTCTCTTGATATGGAATTTCAGAAAAGAACAAAAAATAAATAAATAAAGTCAGAAAATTGTGAAAATTAATTATCGAATTTTGAAGTTTTAGAATAGCTTAAACTTCTACATAAAATTTCTAAAAACATCACTTCAAATATAACTTTACTTTCAAATATCTTTGTAAATAATTTGCGATTTTGGGACAAACGTGAATTTTATATTGATTACCCTTTCTTCCTTACAGAATTTTTAAAAAAAGTGCTATTTTATCTAATTAGCTATCGAATAATAATGCATTTAGTGCGCAAGACAGTTTGGAAGAAAATTAATTAGCTGAAAAATTAAAATCTTCGTGTAGAGTATTTCCTTATAGTCAATGTTCCCGAAAACTTGTTTGTTTAAAAAACCTCATTTTATTTTTAGTTTCTTAATATGATTTAGGTCTTGACTTTTCTTTTCGAATTTCATTGTACGTTCAACAGACGAATATTTACCCAAAGCATTAAAGTTTGCAATAATTGTATCATCTGTTTAATGTTCAAATCATCGGCCGTTTTCAGTAAATAAACCCTGCTCTGAATTCACTTTGAAAAGTAAATTATGGACACAAAAGAAGAAAGATTTTTTTTTTTTTTTTTTTTTTCCCAAAATTTAGTACAACTACAAGAGGTAGAAAAAAAAATCCCAGAATCTTCTTCTCCCTTCCCTTCCTCCCCCTTTTCTTTAATCTTATCTTTTGGAAGAAAGCAATCTCTCTTTCTTCTTATTCAACTTTTTAAATAAAAAAGATAAAGAGGAAGGGAAGTGACTTTTTTTTCAATCCCTCTATTTTTTTTTTCCACCGAAAACCCAGAGTTTTTTTTTATATTTATATTTAATTCAAAATTTTTTTAAGAAGTTTTTTTTTTTCCCTGCTTTAAATTTGCAGGATGTATTTTTAGTCAGGGAAATTTATGGGTACATTTTGATAGGAAAGGAGTTTATTGAATTTTAAGAATTTTCACTTCCGATGAGTCGTCCCCTTCCTATTTATGCCAGCTTTTCGTATTCTATTTTTCCATCCACTGAGATCTCAACCGATGCAAAACGTTTGTTTGTTCAGTAAATCAAAACACGGGCTAGTCTTCAACGGAAAGCTCCTAACTTACGATGAGATTTGCTATCCAGGCTCTATTTTAAAGCTGATTTCGCCATACAAAAGCCGAATCAGCCTGAAAGTTAAATAATATTTCAGGGCCTTAACTCATTTATGCGACTGAATTGGCGGCTTCAAGTGATATTTAGATCTGTTTTAGATGCATATTTTCCACCCTGAGTTCAGTTCATGCTTCCTTTTCTAAGCATAGACCCTACCCCATTTATAAACACGTCATTCTACTTAAAATGCAGTGACTTGAGGAGGTAAACAGAATTTTTCCGTCTCCTCAGTGCCACCGAGCCTTAAAATATGCTTTCGATTTCGAACTTTTTTGCATAAATCCATTGCTATAAAAGAATTTCTCTTCATGTATATTCATCAATGTAGTTAAATTCGTTGGGAATCGTAGAATTTTGCATTAAAAAAACTGTAAGTTCGTACTAATTGCGGGATTCTATTTATAGAGTTGACTTCCTTAAAATAGCGCTCTAAATTTAGAATTTTAAAATAATTTTTCATGTAAAATTACCAGATAAGCGAAGTACAAGTACCATGCATTTGGCTGAAATTCAATCAAAATCGCTTAAGATTAGCATATGCCTATTTCTATTTTTGAGATAAGTTTATTATGGTGTTTAAAGTTAGAGTGATAAAAGAAATAAACAAGAGAAAGCATTCTATTTTTTTTAACTCAAGTTTATGTTGTTTCTTCAAAAAAAATAAAAAAAAAAATTAAATGAATACTATTTCTCAATTTAACGGTCTTCCGTTTTTACATACTTTAAATAAAAAATCTCTTGAAAGAATTTATAAAGCATGAATATTTTCTTTAACGCATACACGTTGATAATAAATTAAATTTGGAAATTAGTAGCATTATGACATGAAACATATTATTACTCAAGTTATTTAAAGCGCATTCATTTTTTAAAAAACCAGTATCGTTACGTAATTAACTAGTACAAAAAAGACTCATTTTAATTAGTTGGTTACATGGCGCAACAGCAATCTTTAGCTGTACCGCGCCAGAATTCGGCATTTTTAACGAAAGTTTCCCATTTTGTTCCCCGAATAATTGGTGATTATTCTTCTTTAAATATTTTATTTTTTGCCAATAATAACTAATTTTAAATTTTTCCCTCTTTTCAAAAAGCAATTTAAAGCTATTTTCGGGTTATGAAATCGTGTCAAGTTTTTAATATAAGGAATGATTTACAAGATTAAATAGCATTTATTTTACTATATTCTCCTTTTTGTATTTATTCGAAACATTTGCAGGTTTTTCTGCCAAATTTATTGACAATTATTTAAGCAAATTCTCTGTATTCTTTTTTATTATTATTTATATTATTTTTCTTCTGATGCGGTCTTTGGTGTTCTTGTAATCATCTTTATTGTATATGATTTGTTTCATTTTTCAGAAATATAAAATGGTATTAAACTGAAACTAATCCAAATCCATTATGTATTTAAGCATAAAAGTTACATAATGTAAACATTATTACCATGCTTCTCGACAGATGGCGTAAATCCATTGCGTTACTGATAAGACACATATGATACCAATCATG
Source organism: Argiope bruennichi (assembly GCF_947563725.1). NCBI lineage: Eukaryota > Metazoa > Arthropoda > Arachnida > Araneae > Araneidae > Argiope > Argiope bruennichi. The sequence continues at coordinate 75,765,229 of NC_079162.1, read as the reverse complement.
TTCATATTACATCCCCATTTTCTTAAACACAGCGCGAAAATCCAAATTGTTACAGATAAAGAGAATTGGCGGTAACTGTACGCTACGAATAAAACGAGACGATACTGTTATTACGTTGTTCTCTGTGATGATCCTGCTAAAGTAAAACCATTTTATTTCGATTTATAACCAACGTTCGTTTGTTTCGAAAAATGCTGCTGTAACACCTGCGGAATTCCTCCCCCTTCCTAGCAACTACGGCGCCAACATTAACAGCGATTAAATACAAATAAATAAATGTGAATGCCGAGCTTCCTGGAAAAGAGGAAATAGTTCCGGAATGCTGCACCCTGGAAGAATTTCTGGAAAAATTCCGAACATTTAAGGGGCGGTGTTCAAACGAAAACGTCTTGGCCGCCTTAGAATTGTTTTTTGTTTATCTCGGTTTCGATATCCCAACAATTTACTTTTTGTTGTTAAATGAACTTCCAAACAACTAAAAGTTTCTTTTGAATTGTCAGTAATGCTCATTTAAATAGTTGCACAGACACTTTTAAAATGAGTAGGTTCTTGATTTAAAGCTTGTTGTATTGTAATTTGAACCTAAAGTCGGTGAAAATTAAACCGTGTTGCTAAAAAAATGCACGAAGCAGTCAGAATCTGTCATAATAATTATTGACTTTACATTTCTGTCTCACAGTTATTTAAAACTCTCATTTGGAAATCATTCTATTCCACGAATATGTGGATTGTTCTGCGAGTACGTGATTGCATAACTAAAAGTCACAATCACTTATTATAAAAGTGGCACTTTTATAATTAGGGATGAATAAGCAAAACGTTTTTTAAGCGTTCATTTCATTTCAGAGCTTCATTTTTTTTCCCTTGCTTTTTTGCTTTTTTCCCTCATTGAATCAGGCTTTTTTAAAAAAAATAGTCCGATTTATTTTACTTTCCAGCTGCTTATTCTTATTGACGCTGGTTGAGTTCAGTTTATTTCTTGCTACATTCGACGAATCTTGCTAATCGGTTTGTTTACATCTTCCTATAATGGCCTTAAATTACATCATGCCATTATAGAACTAATCTAAACCAGATTTTTTTTTAAATCTTACCTTTTGAACATAAGCTCATAAATGAAATAAACAATAAATTCATTACATTATGTTTTTGTTCAAGAGCTTGTCAGTTAACAGAGGAAAAGAAATGATAAAATAATAAAAAAGGTGTTTTTCTTTTGAATCTGTTGTTTAAAGTTTTCATGCTTTAGACTTCATGAAATTATCACTAAATCCACTATCAAACAAATTATTCAACTTATTTTCACTAAAACAAATTGGCTTGTTTTGCCACAAAAGCAAATTCCGAAATCTTAAATTCAGACTAATAAACAGCTCTCACTAAATGTGCAAATCCTCGTCCATCCGAATTTCAAAATTTTCTGCTTTATCTTCTTACAAAAAGCAAATGGCATATCGTATTTCGAAACAGATATTTAAATTGCATTATCCCGATACTATCCATAAGATTTTATTCCTCTTCTGAACCAATTACGTGGACTTTATTTTTTTTTTTTTCCATTTCCATGTATACTCGACTCACATAATGAAAATCAGGTAATTTCACAGCGTGTTTGCTCTCTTAATGCCAAATCTCTTCTATAAGAAAGACTACTTCCCTTAACGAGGTAAATAGGATTTAAATAACGTATCACTTTGCGATCAGAGAACCTTGAAACCTCCCTCTAGGAGATCCTCACCCCTACCCTCCTCCATCATCATCGCGCATAAATAGTCCATAATCCAATTTGTTGATTGAGGAATGAGATGGATAAAATGTCGCGAAGATGAAGGGATAATGCAAAGGAATCATGGTCTCTATCTCTCTCTCTGTGAAAATGGATTTCTCATTTTCAGTCAATCTCTCTCACTTTTTTCCAAGCTTCCTATTTTTAATCCGTCGCGAAATCTGAACTCCACCGTTTCCTCGCATCTAAGTTTCACGCCATAAGCAAAAGTCTAGAGTTATATCTTTTTTTCAAATAAATAAAAAAGTGGTGACCCGGCCTGATTCGGTCGTTGATAAAATTTCGATTACTTATGCAGGGTTTTTTTCCACTGTTTGCTCCGTTATTTTTACCAGTAATTTAAACTGGGGATTCCGATTGCAAGCGGTGTTGCGAATTCATTGATAGTTTATTTTTACTCCCGATATTTCAATTATATTCAATTCAGATTGATTCTATGTAGGAAGATGCGATCAGATTAATCTCGAATGGCTGTTACTACGTATTTCAAGTTTGTAGAAAGAGTTCTGTCACATTTTAAAACTTCCTTTTTAATTACACGCAATTTTGATGATTTCTGTTTCAAAATTAAATTCTGCCAAAACATATCAATATAGAGCGAGCATACATTAAATTAGCTGAACAAAAAGATTGATTTAGTGTGCGTAGCTCCTCAGCCAAATCTGGAAGTACGCATGATTATAGGATAATGAAAACAGACTATTTACCTTTCTCTCAAATATTCGAATGTGGTTGCGTGCCTTCGCAAAAGCGTAGCGACCATTTGGGGAATCAAAAGAGGTGTTGATGCCTCAGGCACTATTTGTAGGGGTCGCTTTGAGGACAAAATATTAGAGCGCTTATGCCACTTTTTAAGAATAACTATAATGACTGGAAAAATAATATCAGGACTCGGGTGTTATTTAACCTTGCAAATACGATTAAGACACGGGGCAAAATATCTTATAATGGCCCTCGTTATATCACTGTTCTTTCATTACTGTTAAAATGTCACATTGTTAAATTAACATGTTCACATCGATCAAACCAATTGTAAGGTAAATAGTGTCTCTTTTTCCAGTCAGTTTTCTAGTTCTGTCATATTCTGGCGGACATAAATTCTGTCATATTTTGGTGGGCATGTTCACATCGATCAAACCAAATGTAGGGCAAATAATTTCTCTTTCCCAGTCAATTTTCTAGTATGCTAGATGGAAAACTCGTTTCATGTGCACAGTGGAATGAATCTCTTGAAACGACAGAGAGTGTCTCGCTTTTATTGTATTGTTATACGTCTGCATCGTTACAAGAACACAGAAAGAATGATCACGAATTATATTTCAATCACATGTGGACTCATCATCTCGTAATATATATATATACACAAATCTAGGATGTATTACTTCTAACATACCATTAAATTGTACATTTACAATTGACATTTCGCATTCAGTTATTTCTAGATTCTATAATGAACCTCCTGAAATAATTTATGCCCACTTGCGTATTGGAATCGATTAAGAGTAACGATCATCTCGTGGGTTTTTTTTTTTTTTTTCCTCCATATTGCCGTAACAGAAAAAGTCGTTTTGATTTGAAAAGTTTCTTTAAAATTTTAAAAACAAACGCATTTAATGAAATATTTGTATATTGTCAATGAAAATCATAGTTGAAGTCCACGTAATTTTTTTTAAATTGTCGACGGTATATCGCGAGTGAAAAAAAAGAATTAAGTAACCTCATTGTATAACCTTTTAAAAGTGATTCTTACTCGTTGGCGTTATCGACTTACTTATTGTGCTCTCCCCAAATTTTGTGATTTAATTTCGTTACTGAGAAGATACAGCTATCGAAAAGGGGGGAGGAAAAGTGGGGATTTAAAAAGTGCACACGGGAGCTGTAATCCAAGATTAAAATGCTAATCCGCTTAAAAATTCGATTTGACACTCATTATCACATTATCGGAAGGAGAGGAGAAGGTTGCAGGAATGCGAAACGTTATAATTACTTTTCTTTTAAGCTGCAGGCGATATTTCGATTTAGGAGGGGGGAATCTATTACGGAATTGGAGCTCTTTTTAAGCTTTTTGCGAGTACTTAAAAGTCCTAATCGTTAAGAGAGAAGATGTGGGTTTTCATTTAAGAGGAGGAGGGGGGGGGTCACTGGAGGGGATATCGCAGAACTGTAAAATGATATTTAACCTTCTAGAGAACTATGTTTGATATGCTTTTTAAAGAGAATGGTTTAGTGCTATGTTTTTTAAGTTGCGGTTCGAGACTTTAAATGGCGTTCTGCAGAATTTAAAGGAAAGTGTGTGAAATTCTGAAATCATATCTTGGCAGATTCCTGAATATCATTCAGTCAACAAAATAGCAACATATCTAATTTATTCTTATTTTTTATATTTTTTTCAAAATTTTAAAATTTTTCAGCCCCTTGATTATCCGTGTTTATTAATCTTAAAATGCTGTTCAAAAGCTAAAATAATCATAATTTTTTTAAAAAGTATTTTGCCTCTCCCGCCAAATATAAATCAAGAACCTTCTAAGTACTGAAATCTACTATTTAAAGTCATTGTTGTATGCTTAGGACCCCTACTGTAGATATTTTTTTTAAAAAAAAATTATCTAGCTTTTTTATGTTGATTTTTTTTTTTTTTTTTTTTTTTTTTTTTTTTGTCATTCTACGGATTTTCTATGAAATTCCGTTTCTTCCTGGGTTTTCGTATCGTCTGTGGATAGTCGTTAGTTTGATATATTTTATGTCTTAATCCGCGTTGTTTATTTTTCCTATTATTTATGTTTTTTTTTTTTGTGTGTGTGTGTGTGTGTGTACGGCTCCTAAATTTAAATACTTGAACTGTCTTTGACCAATCATCTGTTTTTTAATATTTTTGTGCTTCTCTTCAAAATGATGAATAAGCAGTTTCTCATGAATTGCATTCCAAAATAAAGGTATTCCTTGTTTCAAAGTTATATAAAACTGACTTGCTAATTGGGCAGTGTCTTTCTATAGTTTGATATTCATGGAAGACCTGCGCATCTCCATGTCCTGTATTCCCAAAATAATCATATATTAGAGTCAGTTGAATTCTTATTGGAAATGTAAGCGAATACATTTTTATCTTTAAAACTTAACAATATCTATAATTTAAAAAATAATGCTTATGGAAATGACTGCATTTAAAAAATATATATATCAACGTCATTATATGCAAATATTATAAGTCTGTTCAGAAAAGAAAAGAAGAAAAAAAAACCACGTTAGGCTTGTTTGTCGTAAAAGAGTTGCAAACAGCGAAAGTACAAAAAAAGAAAGAAAAAAAGAAACCCTGCTTTAATTGATTAATAAAAAGATGAAAAGTAGAATTAGATAATTATGCATTTTAATTAGATAAAACAGAAATCTCCTTTTGATTATTTACAAATAATAATTCTTTTAAAAATATATTTGATAAATGTTTGTAATTACAGAATGTTTGTTTGATTATAGAATGAATTTTCTTTCACTTGATACTATAAAATGATATAGACTTTACTGTAATTTAATTATTAATGACATATTTTTAATTAAGTTAAAAATGCGCTGGCCGATATGAAGTGATATTATATATTTGTCAGATATTATTTCAATTAAATGTGGTAAACATCCTATGCACTTTCGTATTTTTTTTCTCGTATAAAAATATTTCTTAAGTAAAGACAACGCTATTTAATTGAACTGTTATTTCTTAAATACATTCCTGGAAACAATAAATAAACCTGTATCCCGGATAATAGTGATATTTTGAATTGTACAATAACTTGCCTATTTTTGTGAATTTCATTCGATTTGCTAATGGGTAGTGTCAAAATAAATGATCTTATTTTTCTAACAGAAAATTCATTATTGAAATTTCAGAACTATAATAATTCTTGGAAACCCGCGTTTTCTTTTCAAATTGCATTTTTCCCCCCGTTGTATTGATTCTTCGTCCTGGCAAACAAAACGTATAAATCTTCTTCAATAAATCAAGTGAAGTCCCGAACTATTATTTTCCTCAAAGCGATTGCTTTAAAAAAAAAAATAGACACGAAGTTCCCTAATTTCTTTTCAAAGTTTCACCTTCATTCGTGGCATGGAAATGTCCAAAGTAGTTCCAATCCCTGCGTCAAGCAAATAGATCTCTTTAAAAATGCTGAAAAGAGATCTCGGGGTGATACGCGACGTTTCTTATTTATATTCATTAGACTAAAGAGACCTGAACCCCACGTGCCAGTCTCTAATCTTCCTTCCCTCTGTGACAGATCCTGAACCAAAGTTTCTATTTTCTTTTGTGAAGCCTCTTTTTGAGGCAGCAGAGCTTTTCAAACGATAGGGGTTAATCTCTCTTGCAGCGGGGTTTTAATTAACAGAGGCCCTTCCTTCCTTTCAAGGGTGGAAGCAGCAACGACTCTTCTTCAGGGTTGCGTCTAAAATATCGACTATCGGCTGTTCTAGACTCCTATTTGGCGTTCTGGGAAGGCTACTGCAACAATTTGTTATTCGGATTCTGTGTCATCTGTCAGGTCGAGCTCCACTTAAAAGTGAACTTATTAGATTACGAGTTTTGTCGATACTTCGCTGTGACCTAGTCGCCCGAGAAGACATTGGATGCTGAATTATGAATGCATGTGCGAAACAAGAAGAGATTAAAACAATGAACATTTATATTAAATCAATGAGGCATCATGTAGAGGTTTCGACCAAGGTGCTATCAGGAGGGAATAGGGTTCTGTGTAAATTCCTTTTATTGAATGGGTAATTCTGTATTCATGTAAGGCTTAAGTTAGTTATATCAAACCTGTCAACATTTTAGAGAACATACACACTTATAGCTTTGATCCACCGAAGATAAAGAAGCTATAAATTAAGGGTAATATATCTTACTGAACTAGAAAATGCTCCCATTTGAAAGTTATGTTTCCTTGCAGTGGAGTCTTCTCGATCCATAATGCTCATGAACGTTGAAATCAAAGCTAAAGAGGTTTGAAACAAATAGTGATCCAGTGATAGAATAATATTAATTAAAAGCAGCTCTATTTAAAATGTGTTTTCAGAAAGAGCAAACTATAATTTTCAATCAAAGAATTTATTTTGATTGAGCATTAATGCACACTGATACAATACAATAATTTTGTAACATCATATCTTTAATGATGTTAGTTCAAAAAGAATCTACTTTTTAATGTTTTTAAATTAAGTGCAGTGTCTCTAATAAAAGTCTGTATGCATATATGTTTTGTTATAACATTTTAGTTTAATTTTAACATTTCCCTTTATAAAACTTATACCCAAATTTCATTTGAAAACTCTTATGCAAATGAGCTTTTTTATCCAATTTCCTCAATATATATATATATATATATATATATATATATATATACACAAAGCAAAAATGCTTATTTTTACAAATTTAAAATAATAGGCTATAATACACAGACTATAATAGAAAACAAATGCAATGATTCCGCCCAGTTTTGCAGATGCCACTGGATGATAATACTGTAGATCGGTAGTTAAATTTTCATGTGACGCAGTAGCTCATCTTTATCAAACCTGCCAAAATTGTAGGGTAGGCTTATATACAGTTTATTGGTCCACCTAAAATCAAGATGGAGGACAAACGAATAAGTATATATAGGATAATAAGTTTATTACTTTGCATATGAAAATCGATGTCATTTAAGGAAAGCTTAATATTATTTAAAACTTTCTCATGTATTAAATATGTGCTCGGAACTTAATTATAATTTATTTACAGTTAAAAATAAAATTAATTATTTTTATTATGTTACAAGCAAGCGGTTTTTTCATTCTTTTTTTATTATCATTATTTGTTAATTTTGAAAGATGTCAATGCGAGAATCCCTATTTTATTTTGAAATTACTTTTTAAAATTTATCTATTCATTTCTTCTTTTTCTTCCCCCTCCCCCCTTTAATGAATAAATTTTCGCTGAGCATTTTTGAATTTCTCAAGCACTTAAATAAGCTGGATCAAAATTTCCAGACGCTGAAGAGACTCCATACATTTTTATTTATTTATTTATTTAGTCATTAAAATATAATGTCATTAAAATATAATGTCATTAAAATATAATTTTCGAAATTATATTTTAATGACATCCATTTTTTAATATTTATTTACTAATACTGTTTATAACTGATTTCTTTTAAAAATTGTTTTTTCAAGAAAAACATTGATAGATACAAAAGGCTTACTAATTTCACATTTGAAACAGGGTGGGAAACAGAGATATCGAAATATAAATCGAAATAATCTTGCATTTTAAAAAATGGACGTTCGCATCGCCGTAATTCAGTTTCGTTCAGGGAATCGGCTTTCATACCCTCAAATTTATTCTTGGTAAAAATGATGGAATATTGATTTCTTTTCAAACTCCGAAGTAAACCTCCATTCTTTCGAGTTTGGCGCTGTCGTCGTATCTCGCCAAACATAGAAACTACGAGCAAAGCAATTTTTACCTGACTGAATATTCAATAAACTTATCGGCGAAATAACAATTAATTCTCTTCCACCTGCATCCAATGATGTTTATTCACCAGGACCTCTCCAGAAAACATTGTTTACCAAATTTCAACACTCCACTATTTGAATACCCATCATTTTTGTTTCTTTCATCGTATTTCTCTTTCTGGGTTGACTTCTGTTACTTCAAGAATCTCAGCGTGTACCAAGTTTTAAAGTACCTGAATTACGGGACACTGTTTGCTGTATATTTTCTTCTTTTACTGAGGAAGGTTACTTGAGGTTAGAGTAGGATTTCAATTACTTCGTCTCAAGGAACTTTTCAGTATGTGATTTTTGGTCGATAGTGGTGTAAATTCATTTCTTTTTCCTGTTCTGTATCACAATTAGAAATAGGCTGATTTTTATAAGAGCATTCGTCTATATTTAAGTACTCTTTCTGCACAATCGGTAAAAATAGCTATTTTAAAAAGAATTGGACCAACTCTTATGTACATTAACATGCTACCTCTTCTGTTCTCATATTATTTAAATTTTGTACAACATACATTTTACTAATAAGTCCAGTATGAGACGATCGGGTCAATTTCATAGGTATATATAAAAAGCTGAATAAAATTTATGGTGCATATAATTAAACTGGCTTCATTTAATTAGCTAAAATTTAAATGAAATTTCATTCTAATTATTGGGTTTTTACAAAGTATTACAAGATATTGGTGATTATATTAATAACTAATGGTTATTCAATAACTCTATGATCATTTGAGAGTAATGATCTGTCTTAAAAATAGTTGATTAAAATTCTTACGAACGTCTCTTTGTATGAGAAATTTTTTTTTCGGAAAATGTGTTACGAACGTCTCTTTGTATGAGAAAAAATTTTTCGGAATATGTATTACGAACATCTCTTACTATGGTTTTTTTAAAAAGTTGATTTCAAATTAACTCTTCAAATAAAGTGTAAAAGCTGATTTTTTTTTTTTTTTTTTTTTTTTTGAAGACATGTTTATACATTTTCCGACGACAAAGTATGAAAGAGCTTTCTTCATTAATTTTTTTTTCTTTCTGTTACACATTGGAGTAATTTCTGATTTTAATGAATTTTCTCTCCAGTGTTTTCCTGCATGCCTGATTGGACGCAACATATACGCGGAAGTATTCTGATATTTCTTCCGCCTTCGAATTCGTTGTTTAACTATCGTGAATATGGAAATTCAAAAGAAACTCAAGCCCCTTCCTACTCGTAATGAACTTCAAGTAAACCATTCTTATTTTTAACTGAATTACGCACTCGCAAATGTTAAATTTATATTCTAATAAATTGCGTCTGTCAATCGATTCCCAAATAACATCATTATGATCGTTATCTACTATAAAACAATACCTAATTATAAAATTAGGTTGAAGAAAGTTTGTCCAAACAAGCTTCCCTAATGGAATAAAATTAACTTATGTAATATCTTTGTTGTTATCAATCTTTGTAAATCAGATGAAGGAAAACGTTGTCCATTCTTCCTTCTAAATCATTAATCTGTCAGCAAAATCAGTCCATACAATCAGTGAGTCAACAAACTTTTCAAACGGAAAGGACCATAGCTTGTCGAAGTTTAGCGGATTTGATACATGAACTCCTCAAATTGGATGTCTAGTGTCAAAGTGAGGAAGAACATTGTCATTTTCCAGGCCATGCCTGCAAGTATAGGCTTATACTTTTTACCCAGAAGCTGTAAGGGTATGACAAGAATGTGCGACGTCTTATCATTTCAGCTCTCCGGAGTTTCATCCGCATCCTTCTTAAGATGGTATAGGCGTCTCTCGTGGGACATTGTGAGGGGAGGGTGGGTTCTTGAGCACACACATCGGAGAGCACAAAGCGCCGGAAGTTCGGCCGAAATGTGCGAATGATGCGGATGTTCCCTGCTCCCGAATCCCACACTCCTGTCCTTTTCCGGTGTCCGAACAGATCCGGGAGAGACAGTCAGTGCCTCAATATCCGGGGAACTTGGACGACAAATTGAGTCATTCTCCGCTCCTGGTTGTCAGTTGTTATGACCTCCTCGTCTCGTCCAGTAGCCTCCCTCCTCCCCTTTTGCAGTGGACGCTCCTTCGTTCTGGCTTTTATTTCCCCTTCAGTTCCCGATTTTTTTTGAGGGGGGGGGGGCTTTCCGGATATCATCCGCTCAGGATGCGTTTCTCCCTTTTTCCCCCCTCTCTGAGTCCCTAAATTGAAATTTTCAAGGACATTCAAGTAGAATTCTCTTGCGTATCACGTTACAATATTCGCTTATTAAAATTTGAATGTGGTGGATACCTTGCTAGAAAGATCCATGCAGAATTCTATTTTGTCGATAGAATTTAATCCTTTATTGAAAAAAAAAAAAAAACATTTGTAAACGCAATATTGAAGCAGGAATATTGGGGTATATTTCTGGTAAGACTCGTGTAGGATAGAATTTGACCTATTTAAACCAAAGGAATTTCAGTTCTTTTTAAAACATTAAAAACATGTCTACAAATAAATGATTATTTGATAATATTTAATTTATAAATTATTATTTTATCATTCACCTAATACAAGTGTAGGGGTGAGCTATAGAAAAAAAAATATTAATATACATACAAATAATAAATATAATTTTTCTCTAATGTGTAATTGTTAAACTAAAGCACCGAATAATATAGATCAAATGAAAGCAATATCTGGCACATTCTGAAATTTGAATGAAAACTATTCTAATATGTTTTCATAATCATAGGTACTATCTTGTTTTAGATACAAGATCTGCATAGATCCAGATTAAAAGCAAATAATTCAGTTGTTATTTAGAATTAATGAATAAGTGGTAGATAAATATCATATCATTAAAAAAATTATATCTTTGTTCAGTATTATCTTATATATTTTATATCTTACATTTTCCGAAATCTTTTCTGCTATCTGAAAATTTTTCAAATGATAATGTTATTCATGACTGATATTTTTCCGGCACAAGTATAGAGTAAAATTTATATTGAATAGCCTTCATAAAACTTCTAGGTATTGAAGCAGCAGAAGTACCGAAAAATTTGGCAGTAAAAGAAGATAAAATGCTCTGAAATAAAGAATTTTAACACAGAAAAGGCCCCATATAAAGATTTATAAGTTCATATATTCTCCGGTGTGGAGAGAACACCCCACATTCACCGCAGAATAATGCTGAAATGCATCACAGCCAGTCCATTTCATTAGCTACTAGAAATGGCGTCTCACTTTTTGGAGTCCATCCAAGCTTTTGTGATGTACTTCTGCACAATAGCAGTTGTAATGCTTTTGCATAATTGAACGAACCTCCTACCTCATGAATGTTTGACATGCTTCTGAAAGTATTATGAATGTTTCAAAAAATGATGGCCAAAAAAAGAAAGAAAAACGTGAACTAGTAAGAGCCATCAACAATCTATTTTATCTTACTCTGGATGGAAATACCCGGATTTGCTGGCTGCAATGAGAATAAAAGTCAAGGCACGGCAGATCTTTTTTTTTTTTTTTTTTTTTTTTTTTCCTTTCCGGTGTTCTGAGTCTTTTGTAATAAAAAAAGTAGTATATCTAATTTTCTATAATGTTGCTTTTGTGATTTTCCATGCAACCTTTGCAGAAAACGGATTTGTCATTTTTATGGGAATAGTGAAGAATAGTATATGCTCTGCTCTGTATATTTTAGAATTATTTAGCAGCAACAGAATAAATGTTTTAATAAAACGAAGCACATTTTTCAATGTAAATGCTAACTGTGCGAAGATAATAATCTGTTTAAAAAAAAACTTTCTACGTTTCCTTGATTATATTACTATGAAAGTTACCAATGTATTTTATGAATTAGTTATTTTTAAAAGCTAATATAAGTAAAATAAAAGACCCTGGGGCAAAGACTCTCTTCCGTAAAGTACTTTTGTAGTTCTTTTTCAAAATTCTTTTTTCTTTTCTGAAATTCTGCTTATAACAAATTTATCTCTTGCTTTTCTGTATGAGGTCAACGAAAATATTTTTTTTAATGAATAAAATAAGATAAAGATTAGTAAACCGTAATTTTCATTAGATTTCTAGCTTATGTAACTGTCTTTAACAACAAAACAATGTAACAAATATAGTTCTGCTCATCATGTACTTCTTCCATTCGTGAAAAGTTCTTTAAAAAAACAATAAAGTAGCCCGAATTTCGACGGAAAAAAATGTGTATAACAAATAGAATTCTGTCACGTCCTCATGAAATATTTCTTCCATTTGTGAAATTTCCTCATTTATGTTTAAAAAGTATTGTACACTGGTGTAAAGAAATCGTTATGTTTCATTTCGATTAAAAAAAGAAAATCACTGTTTTTGCTATGTGGATGGATTAGTCCTCACTATTTCCTTTTATTTCTTCCTTGCCAATCTACGTGATTTTGAAAATTAAAAATTAAAATCAAATTCTTAAAATATGAATCTTAGATTTCTAGCTTATGTTAACTGTCCTCAACAACAGAAAAGTGTAACAAATATAGTTCTATTCATCAGATACTTCTTCCATTCGTGAAAAGTTCTTTTAAAAAACAATAAAGTAGCCTGAATTAAAAAAAAAAAAAAAAAAAACACATATATATATGCATAACAAATAGAATTCTGTCACGTCCTCATGAAATACTTTTTTCCATTTGTGAAAGTTTCTCATCTATGTTTAAAAAAATATTGTATACGGATGATGAGGAATTGTTACATTTCATTTCTAGGGAAAAAATTAAATCACTGTTTAAGCTCTGTAAATGGACCAGTCCTCACTATTCCCTTTTACTTCTTCCTTTCCTATATGCATGGTTTTGAAATTTAAAAAATAACGTCACATTCTTGAAATATGAATCTTTTGTTAAAAAAAATCCATAATAATTACATGTATTAGTAAGAGTTTTAATCTGTTTTATTATTTTTTTTCAGCAAGTGCAAATCAATGATGATTTTTGTGGTATGGACGTAAACACACCTCTTGGTGGAAGCATGCCCATCGAGGCCACTCCTGTTCTTACTTATTCTGGACTCCTGCTGACATCAGTTGCTGCAACTTCAACACATGATTACACAGTGGCTTTCATGGGCACGGCTACAGGTCACTTGAAAAAGGTAAGAATTTTTCGCATATTGCTTTTTAATTATGTTTATCAGAGAATTAAAATCCGATGGTGGGGGGAGTATATCAATTCATAGTCTATTAAAATTAACGCAAAGAAAATGTTGATTATAAGGGTAATTTTATGAAAATGCCTATTTTATTTATTGATGCAAAAAGAAAACAGACTTTGGTTTAAAATAATTGGTCGCTTGATTCGGAAAATAACATCTGGCGTTTAAGGGAGGCAGCTGGCTGACTATGATGGTAATTTGTGTTTTTTAATATACCGTTAACGACAAGTTGCGTATATGATGCCGATAAAGTTTTTTCTTTACTTTTAGTCTGGTAATAAATTTAGGTTCATGCATCGTAATTTTGTATATTGTGATATCTATAAATATATCGAATGTTTTTAGTGGTTATTTAGAAGTATAAAAAAAATCAAAAAATCAAAAAAAAAATTTTTTCATTACATATTTGTAGGGTAACTTTTTTTAAACCAATTAATATGTTTACAAAGTTCCTATATTCATGCTTCCCTTGAGCAAATCACCTTTCTCGTTACCACAATGTTCTGAAAAGATAGGATGAATATGCGATGCATGCTGAAAATGAATGCTCGCTTCTAGTAAAAAGTATCTTTTTCTAAAAAGACTTACTCTGAAATGTTTTTATTTTCACTAATTATTTAACCCCGAAAATACACAACTGTTTGAATTTTAGGTAAAAAAAATTTATAGATATTTTCGATTATATTAATTTTTTTTTTATTTGTAAACCTAATTTTTTGAAAATTTCGATATACCATTTTCAAACATAATAATGAAAAGTAAGTAAACAAATAAATAATAAAAGATTGGAAAGAGAAGGAAAAAGACGGATTTTCGAATAACTTAGCAATTGAAATCAAAATAAGAATACGTATGCGCATTACTTTAATTGTGAAAAATAAGAAATACACCCTGAAAATAAATATGAAAAGTCATTGGCAAGGCATGCGGGAAAACTTATGTGGAAATATGAGTCCCATACCGTTGTCCTATTGAGTAATATAAGAATAAAATAATTCTTAAATGCTTTTAAAAGAGTGACTCGAAAATGTATTATCACTAATTGCCTAGAGATTAACTATAGTACGCCGACGATTTCCGTTCAATAATAGAAGTAGGGGCTGGCGATAGTGATACTTCCTCCCCAGTGACAAGAGAAAGTTATCTATGAATATGGACACACTTTTATCGGTTTTGAAGCATTAAATCGAGCGTTACTACTGAACCAAAGCCGAGTAAGGGTGAGCTCGAATGACAAGTGACTCACCAACTCTTGCATAAATTCCCCTTGATCTTTGGTCAGTGAAGTTTAATTAGATGTGTCACCTGTCTAACAAATGCCTTTGTCACCTGACTTATCAGCCCTCTCCCATCATTCTCCTTCCAGATTTTTTTTTTTATACCGTCGAAGAGCAACGCCTGTCTGGTATAGATTGCACCGGGGGAGATCTCCCCCTGTCTATTTTCTCCCCTCTCTTCCCTTCGTCATTTCTTTCCTCGGGCATTTATTTTTCTTCACTCTCCCCACATGGGCTGTGATTTTTGTATAGATCGTAAAAAAAGAGGGGAAAGTGTATTCATTTTTTTTCGACTTTTTTTCTTAAATAAAAAGTTAGGGGTAGGATTTAAGACTTTTTTTCCCCTCTGCGTTTTTCCTTAGACCGTACAGAAAATTTCAGGGAAACGTTGCCATCTTGGCAAAGCTACTTTTAAGGCCTTTTACGTTGATTTATAAGGAAGCCCGCTGGCCGTTGAAGACGAGGCAAACATTCATTTAATGGGATGTCATCATGACATGGTATTGAGTTTTGTCATCTATACGAAGTTTTATTTTTTTATTTGTTTCCCTCCCTTTTTTTTTCCTGGCTATTCTAGCTCATAAATTGCAAATAATACTCAGTCGTTGTAGGGTTTTGTAGATGTTATTCCGGCTAATATCTATCAAGCTGAAATGTTATAAATCCTTTTGGTATAACTCGTGTGCTACTTTAATTTTTAATAACACACCGTGCTACTTTAATAATTTTTTTTATAAAGAATACTTATGGTAAGTTTATATTGTTCTTAAATGTTATGATAGAAAAAAAAATATTGTTACTGTGAATTTGTTATATATTCGGGTACAATATGCTAGATTTTGAAGTTCAATATTTTGATGCTAATTAATATTTTTGGGACATTTTTTGAAACCTTCGTGTCATTGCCAACTCTGCCAAAAGAATATCTGCAAATATTACAAGAAAAAATTTAACTACTTTTTAAAACAAGAATGATTAAATTTATAAAAATAATTTAAATTATAATAAAAGCTAAAAGGAGAGATCCTCTTATTTTATTATTCGTTGAATTGGGAAAGGGGAAAATTACATTCTTATTGTGATTTTATCCAATCGAGGCCTCAGCCCTACTTCTCCATAATAATGCAAGTGACCAAAAGAGTTTAATGGAAATTTCAAACTATAATTTTTATCTCAGTGTTTGGTTTTATTTAATGGCACGTGTATAACTTAAACAGAGTTGTTTCGCTCAGATCATCTTTTTTTTTCCCTCCCTACAATTTAATTGCCATCACCCAAAAACGAATCCGGCACTTGGAAATGCTTACTGGAATTCGACATGCAGCAATTTTCCGTGCAATAATCAAGTGTCAGCACCCTGATGGCAGCATATGTTTTCACCATTATAAATATGAAAGAAGATAGCTTATTTTTTTTTAGTTGTTAGAGATCTTTTTTAAGCTTCCATTTCTTAAATGCGATGTTGTTGCCTCTATACTGAGAAGAGTTGGTGATCTATTTCAAGCCAAGCCTTCCTCTCGTAGCTGCAAAACGCTAATTTTTAGGTGCGTGACTAATTATGAAAAGGGAAACGAAAACAACAGGGAATGTTAATGGTATTTCTTATCCGAGGTTTCCATTCCGAGTCACATACTTCTGGACTGCAAGTTATTTGCAATGCCTCATTAACTCGCTTTTCCGCTTATTAAAATGGAAGTTTTTTTTTCTCCTTATTGTTGAAAACTTTGTTTTAAGTTTCAGATAATAGTTATGAAAGCAGATCTATATTTATGTGTCTGTCGGCTGGATCTTATTTATTTTAATTAATGTGATTGTAAAAAATATCATTATACTTGAGATATAGTTTGGTTAAGGCAGGGAAAAAAATAATTAGCTTTCTATCTATGTATGAAATTAACATTTTTACCGAAACATTTGGGTGAGTTTAAAAAAATGTGATTGTTCCCCTTCTCCACTTTACATATTCTTATTTTTATTTATACGTCTGTGATAAAATAAATTGGGAGACTGTTTTTACAATTTATTTAAAAAGCGTCGTTTCTATCATTTCGGCTGTATCTCGAAAAATAAACAAATGATACGAAATGCAATAGAGTATTTAGTCAAAAATTACATATCATATACTTCGAAGGTGTTATTTAAATGATAGAGCCTGTTTCAGCAAATTAATTGAACTGTCAAGAAAGAGTAATTTTCTGTTAATAATGCTTTGTGTAATTTAATCAAACTGAAACTCTTAAATTGTCCCTGTGAAATTATGAAATTAAGTCTCTGGATTTTAAGGAAATTCCATTTAATAACTGATCTTGTTAAATAATTAATAATTCAACTTGTTAAATAATTAGCAATACAAGTCTTTTCCCACAATCCAATAATTGATATACCTTCATTTAGCGCGCAATACCGTAGACTGCAAACAAGACAAATATGATTAATTAATTTAATTAAATAATTAAAAATCACAGATATTTAAAAACGTTTTACATTGATAATTTTATATTTCCATAATACAAAATCGAATGCTTAATACTTTTGTAATGAGCTATTTTAATCAGTAACTTTGTAGTTCATATAGATAGAAATAAGGCTACTAGTTTTGATACAACTTCTATAAACAATCATTAAAAAAAAAAATTAATCTCCCTCATTCACTTAAAGAAAAAGAATAGGCAAATAAAACCCTGCGACCTATAATACTAAAGCAATTACGGCTTATTTCAAGCATTGCTGTCAAGCGATTGTCAAAATACTTCTTTCTCTTAGAAAAGGTGAAACATGCTTTAGTATATATTGCAGCTTCTGAAATCTTTTTTGTTGTTACTCTTAAATAAAGAAAACCGCTGCAGAAGCTGAGCTCTGTATTTTCTGAAAGGATCGTGTAATCCACGTCTTAGTCTCGTTTGTGACGCTTTTACCGCAAATATACTGAGAAATAATCGAAGTTCTATTGCGATCGAGATAATCGTCTTGAAGATGGAGACATATCGAAACGTGACAAACATGTGAGCAGTCTGGGGGCCGAGGGATAGAAGAAAGTCGACAAAACGGAGGGGGGATTCGGAGGCAAAAGTCGGCAATCGAAGGCTAATGCGATATCTAAGTTAACCGCTGAATCAGCCTCCGAACTTGCGGAATCGGCAACTATCTGGCAGCGTCCGAATCGCAAAGAAAAATAAAAAGATAGAGACGGAAAGAAAAGATCTAGACCATACGCAGGTTCTCTTAACCGGATGAGTTCCATGGAAGACTTCCTGAATTTCTTATTTTCTTCTCCGAAGCCTTCACTCAAAATGTTTGAGGGATTTGAATTTAATACTCTTTCTGATTGAAGCTCCCCATCTTCCGATGATGACAATTGATTTCCGATAGGAATCCTTAGTTGGGTCGTGTTCCGTTCCGAATCGAAGGAAATTTCTCTCTCGCTGCACGCATTATGCATAAAAGCAAATATTCTAAAACGTTCCCGAGTATGAAACCTTGCGAAGCCTTTTCTCTTTGAAGTACAGATGCAGTCTTTGTAATCCTATTCCAATCAGAATAATGCACGGGATAACTTTGACTTAGCATTCTATCTTAGTCAACGCATAACTTCAATATGTATTTATAATACACTAAGAATTTATTTTAATTCGTGCTTATTCCCCAGTCAATAGTTTTAATATTTAATTAAATTAATTTAAGAAGTCCTTTTCACTTTGTATTCTCTGTTAATTAATACATCTCTTAAAGATGAATTAGATTAAAGATTTAATTAATTTAAGAAGTACTTTTGACTTTGCATTCTCTGTTAGACAAAATTTGACTTATGTTAGTAATCAATGCGTCTCTTAGAGGTCAATATGCCCCATGTATGAACCGCTACAATAGCACTAAGATATCAATATATTACATATATTGAGGGGGGGGGTTATATAGTTGCTATTTTTGAATTGCATCTTCAAAGGTGTATGCAGCATATAGTATTGCCAAATAACTTTTTTAAAGATTCAATGTAATCTGTCACACTTTTTCAAAATCAAAATATTTTGCATTCTGTCTCGTTAAAAGTTTAACTCCTAGGTTTAACTTTCTAATCAATGTGGTCCTGAATTAGAATATCCACATATAAGTCGTAAATTAATGAAAATTAATTTAATTTATATATGTCTAATTAACAATAAAAAATCAATTTCTTTTTTTATTGTTATTAAAATGAATAGTTTTTTTATGAAATAAAAATTAAAATATTTAAAATGTTGAAGAAAAAAAACTTGAAACAAATTATGCGTAAGCGCTAACCTTTAATTTTTCATTTGTTGTGATAATAATAAAAAAAATTAAGTATTTGTTCCCAGAAAATCCGTTTAAATATATTTGCACATTTTCCTGAATCGAATGTCTAGTCTTAACATAGTGAAGTCTAAGTTAAATTTATTAACATAGAACTCGTTAAAAATTTAACTTTATTCTCGATTTCTTGTCAAAATGGTCTTTAATTTTAATTTCCCCTTAAAGTCATAGAAACCGATAAATCTAAATTAGTATATCATTATAAAATGAATCACCTTGCATTTTACTTTTTTTATTACTTTAATTGTGAAATAAAAATTAAAATACTTAAAATTTTATAAATATTTTTGAAACAAATTTTGAATAAACACATACCTTTTATTCTTTAATTTTTTATGACAATTTTGTTTCCTCAAAATTCGTTTAAATATATTTCACATTTCCTTAATTGAATTTGGAGTCTTGATATATTAAATTTTAAGTAACATATTAAAAGAAATAAAGACATCAGTCCATAAGGAAAATAGTATCTGTTAAGTCTAAATAGAATCTTGGAGAAGTTTACTTAATATTATTAAAACTTTTGCAATTCCAAAATTACTCTACTTCATTATTTATTATAATGTATAATTATATATATTTTATCTTAAGTAATAACAATACACATTAGTCATTTCTTTTTGAAAACATATCTTTCAAGCGTCTTTAATTAGAACAAATTTCAGCCAATTGCTCTTTATTTGACAATTAATCAGCCTCATTAGTTGTACTAAATTATAAAAGAATTTAAAATTAATTAATTAACTTATCGCAACAGGCTAGAGAATTATGTATAATATCCCTAAAAATCCATGTTCCTTTTGCTTTAAATCGATGATAGGGACTTGCGGGAGAGTTTAAAAACCTTCATGAATGCTTCTTGACCTTTATTGTCGGGTTCCTTCAAAACATGCCATCATTATCTTGTCGTTGTCTAATGAAGCCACTATTGACGATCTTTTCTCTCTGCGAGGACACGTTCTCTTTATATTCAAAGGAATTTCTCTAGTCCTCTATTTCAAGAGATCTTCTTAGCGTCTTTCTGAAACTCTTTGGAAGATTGTATTTTCATGGCCTTTGTGAATTTTCTGTGGGGAGTTGTTCAAGTATATGCTTACGTCAGTCGAATCCTTTAGGAAAATAATCATCGTAATACTATCGTAAATAACTGTATGTTTATCTTTGAAAATTTTTTTTTTCCTTCAAAGACGGGGGAGCAAATATTTTTTTGCATTTACATTTAGTAGATTTATTCCATTCCTATACTCTTCGTTTTTCTTTGTTCCAATAATTGAATTGAAATAATTTGTTGTGGAGCATTTCAGTTTATTCTAGTTAACGAAGCTTTTAATTTTTTTAATTTGAAGGTTATTGTTTTCATCTTTGATAAGCACACTGCAACTGGTTTAATTTTTTATTGTTCCCTGTTAGCTGTTAGCACCCATGTTTGATTCATTAAATTGATTTCTTGTTCTAAAGCTATGGGAGACAAGCCCTGTAATTTTCGGTTGTGGTCAAAGAAGACGAAGCTCTAGGCATGACTTGGCTTTTTAATAATTAACTCATTATTACTTTTAACTTACTCAAGGTCACTAGTACACGAAACTAACTGAAATGTTTTTTCCTCGGCTCTTTTATGTACCTCAACAATCTGTTACGTTTCATTTTAATTTTGCTGACTAACGGAGAAAATCAGTTATACATTTTCAAATAGTATCTCTAGCCGTTTATTTTAAATATGAACTTCAACATTGATTTAAAATTTTCATATAGGAATCTCGTTAAAAGCTAGCTAGTACGTCTGGAGGGGGAGGATCTGAGTTTTTATTTAGTGCAACTTCTATAATTCGATGCTGAAGAGACCATGAAAAAGTTTGAAGTATTTGAATTTTTCAAAAATGAATCTAGAAATGATTTTAGCTAGAACAAACGACGATTTGTAAGCTAAAAATGTGTGTAAAAATCTATTTTTTATACTTCACCACTTTACTAAATAATACATAATTAATAGATCAACAGTAATAAATAAAGTAAAAATAATTATAATTTAAGTAAAAAGAGTAATTTTAAAAATAATAATTTTAGTTAATAGATAAGCAATTTTAGTAACGAAAAAGTATACTGGCTTGTGAATCCAATAAAAATAGATTAAAACTTCTAAGCAGATACCAAAACTTATTTAGCTAATGAAAACCATTTAGAAACAAAAGCTCTATTTTACAGTTTTAAAGTATCTATCCGACTAGGTTCGGAGACGAATTTTTGAAAAAAAAAAAAAAAAAAACAGACGGACACACACACACACACACACACATATATATATATATATATATATATATATATATATATATATATATATATATATATATATATATTATTAACGACCACTATAAAAGACCAAATAACCATTAAAAGATCGCAATTAGATGAAAAAGATATATTACCATTAGTTTTTGAAAAAGACTGATTAGTTAATGAAAATTTTAACGAAATTTTCAGAGTTAGGAAAAATAGTATATGCTAAAAAATAATGGAAATATTTATATCATACACTTCTCAAACTATCTAGAGTATAATAGAACACAAGATAAATATTATTTTAATAAATAAACATTGTACTTTCTCATTAAATCTAAATACAATAGAAACAAAAGCTGTTTTGTAACTTCTTTTAACGGGACTGCCTAAAATAAGCAAACTGTAGCTGCGTAAATAAAGAGTTAATATAAATATTTATCTTTTGAGAATTTAGCGGTAAAAATGAAACAAATCATTCATTTCGGGTTAAAAATATTACTACTTCCGTTTTCATCTTTAGATATTGTGTATTACTTAAGCAGCTGTATCTGTAGTTCTATCTTACATATATTAAAAACAAAAGCTGTTTTAGAATCTATAAAATTTGGGGTACATTTCTAAACAGTTAAAAAAAAATCCCAATTATAAAGGGAAATGCACCTTTACAATTTAGTTGCCGGCGTCCTGGCATAGGGGTAGCGCGCCTTCCCCGTGATCTGAGCGTCCTGGGTTCGAGTCCCAATTCGGGCATGGTTGTTCTTCAACTGTTCTATCTGTGAGGTGCGTGAATGTGCCCCCCTGTAAAAAGGGGTTGTGCAAGCGAATGTGATGCGTGAGTAGCTAAGACGTACTCTTGGCCCTAGTTGGCGCTACTAAAAACAAGAGACGCTCCCTTGGCTTAAAATCGCTGACTTCGTCAGCGAGCTTGTCCATGGCAAGTGCCATTATAAACAACAACAATTTAGTTGGATACATTAAGCTTTAATTTCTAATTAAACTAAATAAATTCAATTTGCAGTATTTTGATAGAAAATTCGATAAGCTAGTGAAAATTTCGTATATCAACGAATTTGAATTTAAAATGTTCGAATTAATCAAATTCCTCTGTATATGGACTTTTTGTAAAATGCCATTATGGATGATAAAACACTATAATATATTCAAGTCATTTAGTTACTTAAATGACCTGCACATACATTTAACGTCCTTTGCAAGATTAATTTTATATTAAATATTACCGGTAACAAGAATCGAAACTTAATATATGTAATTAATTTTAAACCTTCCCATTTTAATGCAACCAATAATTTCCCTCCTTTTTTCCGTCATTGATTCCCAGAGCCAGGTGCATTATGAACTTAAGTATTGCTCCGCGAACCCATGCCTTTAGATTGGAAATAATTACAACTTCATCTGAAGTTAATCTTTTCCTAGTACATTCTGAGAGAAATTAATGGACGGAAGAAATTCCCTTTTCCTTTAGAAAAGCAAGCGAGGGGTAAAACTGCACTTGAAAACTTATTATTATTTTTTCCACCTTAGCCCACGCATCTAACGGAAGTGTGCGATTGCGCACCCTCATGCTATGTCGTTTGCAAAATGAGCGCGTGTTAGGGAATGATAATCAGGGAGATGTTCTTAATTTTGCGCTTCACGTCAACTTTAATTTCATTTTTCCGATAAACGGAGGAATGCCCGAGGAAAAGGGATTAGAACGAATATGTAATTGAAAATGAAGAACTGCAAAGAAGATAAAAGAATGATTTATACAGTAGCGGGCCGAGTCCTTCGCTTCGACTCAAATGAGTCTGGAGCTTATTTCTTCCCGGGGGGGGGGATGTCAGCTTATCGTTTCCAATCACGGAGCAATCTCAAACACAGACTAATTCCTCTAATTAATAATCTCTGCTTCTGCTAGAACGGGACCCGGCCCGATTCATCTCTTCGACGTTGACGAAGTAATAGAGCTAGTCCCGGCCATATTAGGGAGACTATGATATATATAAGGGGCTGTTGTTTTTAGACGCTAGTGGTTTAATCACGTCTCGTTAGTGATGGCTTTCTCCAGGGCTAAAAACAGTAACGGGCCTGGAACTAATCTATCTACTAGACATTGATGAAATAATAGATGTTGAACAGATACGTTGTATACAAAAAAGGAAAGGCATACTTTTGATGCATTTTCTCGATATATTAAGCGGGATATGTTTAAGGGACTTATAGTTTCAGCAGATAATTTTTGATGAAGCAGAATATTTGATAGGTGATTAACCTACGACCGTGCATATAAAGAGATTGATGAGAATACTTGATTCGCTTAGTTTACCTTCTGTTTATACTTTCTCATATACGAAGTGTATTAAGAGAAAGTTTTGTATTTAATATTAAAAAAATCAAGTTTATGATTTTGATGAACTTTTACATTTTAGACATTCTTGAATAAAAAAAACGTATTTTTAAAATTATATTTATCTGTGAACACGATATTTCAAAACTCCTTTGAGCTAGACGGATGAAATATGGTGTAGTATTAACACCAAATTTGTAGATTGTTGTCAAATTTTGAACGAGATCTTTTCTCAGGAAGCTTGTCCGTCTGTCTGTCAGAGTACATGTAAACACGATAACTCCAAAATGTAAGAAGTTAGATCAATATAATTTAGTGCACAATCTTGTCATCCAAAATATAGATTATTATCAAATTTAAACGAACTCTGCTCAGGGGTTGGCTGTTTGTCTGTCTGTACATTCGTATACTAGTAAACGCGATAAATCCAAAACGCAACTACTTAGAGTACTGAAATTTGGTATGAGATTTTGTTACTTAAATGGTAGCCAAATTTTAACTTAAGTCGGCTGATAAAAGGCATTTTCGGTTTTCTTTTCTATACTACGAAGAGCAAGGCACTTATGTGAGGGAGTCTTAAAATAAATATTTAAGCATTCGTGGTATTAACAGCCTGGTCCAATGCCCACAATTTTCATGTAGGGGGGTCAGCCCCTTTATTTGGAATATGTAAGAAAGTTCCATGAAATCCGTTGATTGAAATTACTTGAGGGCTATTTTGGAAGGCACCTCATAGTTTTGAATCTCGGTCAAATGATATTTGCCTGCTGCTGGTAATAGTTAGGCATAAAGATGTCTGAATTAGGATCAAAGATCTAGTGTGTGCCTAGTCAACATCGCCGCCAAATCTTCTTTAGAACAGGGTTTCGAACCCACGACCTTTCGATTGCAAATCAGAGATCATGATAGACGTATTCAAAAGCAAGAACATTGAGAAAGAAGTAAATATTTACTACATGCACATGCAAAAAAAGGTTGTAAATAGTCCTGATTGAACGAATTAAAATTTAAAGAAAATGCTACGAAATGAATCCCTACCCTCATTTATATGCTGTATGTAATACAACTATAATGTTATATAATTTTTTGAAATAAATCTCTTGCATTTCATTTATCTGTCAGAGGTAGTTTGAAGCATTTTATAATAAATTCTTCATTTTAAAATTTAAAAAGTATTTAAAAATATACTTTATACAGAAAACAATTAATTATGCTTTTAACGTACATAGTGGCTCAAAATTTCCAAAATTCTTAGTAATGATTAAATTTTTTGATAATATTCTGTAAGTGACCGTTAAAGCATACCATATATGGAATACAAAAATGCTGCACAACGGTTTTTTTTTTTTTTTTTTTTCCGCTTCCTGAATTGCGACGTAGGAATTTTGAATGTCCTTTCTGCATTCAAAATGAGGTTTCACTCATTTATCAGATTACTGAAAAACATACAAAACATTTTATCCATTTAAAATTAGTATTTATCTCCAATATGTTGTAATTTTCCAATGAAAAAAAAAAAAAAAACAGTACTGCTGGTTACCTACTTCATGTGCAAAGCTTCGAAATTATTTCGCATTTTAAATTCCCTCTTGCAATAATTAAATTTAGAGCAGATTATTAATTTGAAATAATTATTATCTCCCCAGTATTTTTAACAATATCAGCTTCAACGCTCCCATATCTCTTGCGTTTATAAAATAATCGTAAGTTATTAATACATTTGAAGTTGGTTGAACATACTAATTTTAATTAGTAAGGGAATAAAACGTAACCAAAGATAAGTAGAACTGTAATTAACGCTCTTCCATCTCATTAACAAGCCCTAAATTTTTCTTCTTCTAAATAATGAGTTCAGAATAATAATTACGTGGCCGGATTTTATCTGTATATTTAATTTTAATTGTGACATAGGAATTTTTGTCGTTGCAGCCAGCATAATTCCTTTCTTTCGTGAAATTAGTTGGACTTCTTATGAAATAGAAATGCTCATTTTGAAAATTAGACATTTAATGAATGTAAATAATTTTTAAAAAGGATGATGTAGATGTTCTGGGTACATTTTTAATGGGGATTTTGGATTTGCAGCAAAATTATTGACACAGATATGAAAAAGAAATGCGTCACTTTGTTACTTTAGTGTAGCTCAAATTTTCTATGTGTATGCGTGAGTTTCTAATTTCTTTTCACGTAATGAGGTTTTAAAATAGTTTTTTTTTTTTTTTTTTTTTTTTACTTACTACCATGTTATTGTTATTTCATAATGTGATTGTTTCTAGTTCCTGCTACTTAGTTAATAAAATTCATGTCAAAGAAAAAATCTGCTGTGAATATGTACGTGTATGTATTTCAAAAACAGGTTAACCCTTTCTAGGACGTGGGAAGTATGCTTCCCACTAATCTTTGTGTGAAGTTATGTAGAATAGCATAAGTTATGACAATTTTTCAATAAGATAGATAGTTTTAACTCCTTATCTCACAAAAAAATGGCGTGTCTCCATTTATTACTTAATTATTAATTAACACAATTAATTAATTAATTGAATCGAGTTTACCTAATAAACTAAATGAATCCCTTTTCTTAAACCAATCTCAATCCTAAAAATATTTTAATATACCATTTTTACTGTACCTTTTAAAGGGAAAAATAGCCTTTTAAATGGTTAACTGATACTTGGTCAATACTTTCCTGTTTCGTCTTTTCTTGAAATGCGATAATTTGATTTTTAATATTTCAACTTTCTGGAAATTCTCGGATGCATACAAAACTATCTTCTTGCATATACACTGTCATAAGCAAAATAAAAAATAAAATTAGAAATTATATTTTAAGGAATTATTTTGTATAGAAAAAGTATAAAATAAAATGCAAATATGGAATTTTAAAATCTAAAAAGGAAAAAAAAAAAAACACAAATTTATAAAACAAATATTTTGTATTTTATTATCTATCGTTGTTGTTGGGTGTGTGTGTGGGGGGGGGGGGTTTCTCAAGAATCATAATTCTAATGCTAGTTTCTCTGCTATTGCATTCTGTTATGATTCCGGCACCCTTCTTTAATCTTTACCAGATGGCCGAAATACACTTTTCTTTATTTAATAGAATTTCTAACACTAAAAGTTAGGTTTTTTTTTATTGATTTTATTTCATTTTATTTATTTATCTGCTTAGTTATTTATTTTTTCTTTGTCCATACATATTTTAATTTTTCTTTAAATTGTATAACGAATTACAAACTATTTCTCTGATATTTTGATGTTTCTGAAAACAGTTCAGTTTAATATAATCTTAAACTATTTTCGAAATTATTGTCGCATTACTAAGATATAACATATCTGCTATTTAGCAGGAAAAAAGAAAACTCTGCGTTTTATAATTATTTCGATCGAATTTTTACATAATTATCTCTTTTGTTTCGTCTTTTCTTTATGGCTAAAAAAAATTTTTAGTCTTAATGTTTAAATGAAAAAATGCAAACAGATTAGCGAACACTGCAACATTTGCTACACTTGCTATTTTGTATCCCGACAATAATTTGACTTAAAAATCCCTTGAGAAAACGTTGTAAATTATATTCTTTAAGATAAAAGGAATATTATTTCCATCACGTTAACTTTAATCAATAAGGACTAAAAGGGGAACGGTTCATCTTTTCAGGCAGAAAAATCGAAGAATAAAAAATAGCTCTCGCCTCTGAGGTAAATTGACGTATATAAGATTTCTATCAAAAAGCAAAATCTTCTTTTATACTCCGAGATCTCGGGTAATTTATTTTTAATGGCTTAAATGGACTACGAAATTGAAGTACCGATTTCAGTCGATACATATTTGATGAAAGTATGAATATTTAAGAAAGCGTGTCATGTTAACTTTCTAACCTGATTCTCTTAAAGGAAAACGACAAGAAGAAGACTGTCATTAGTAATGAAATTGCCGAATAAATAATAAAGGGATAATTCAAATTTTAAAACAAATTTCTTCTTTCTTTAATGCATTTCTTTCTTTTCCTCTCCCAGTTAAGAATATTATGCAGAAAAGGAATGCAATGTGGTATCTGAAGCGAAAGAGAGATAAAAAAAAAAAAAAGAAGAAGAATCTGAATTTTAATGGGCTACTAAACTAAAGGCAAACTAGTTGGAAATGATTTTGTACAGTTGTTTCTAACATTATTCCCGTTCGTTTGCTCTCAGAATGATAAAGATGAGGGTTTTTTGATCGATGGGATTGCTTCACCCCCATCGTCTTCTAGGATCAATATTCGAGTATTTAGTGGTTTAATTGACGCACAAAAGCTTTTGAAGAATACTCAAACATTTCTGTAAGGCGAAATGTTCTCTTCTTTTTCTTTACCCGCCCTTCATTCTGCCTGGCGTCCTCTTAAACATTTTTCTCCTCTTTTCGTCATCATCCATCTTGATATTCCACCGACGGTATGTGAGGGATTTTGAATAATTGAAAACCAATCACAAAGCCGGGAAAGATTAATAATAGAATAGCAAGAGGAAAGGAAGGGAAGGAGAAAAAAAACAGAACGTTTTGAAATTTATTAAGAAGATAATGATTTCGGGAAAATGAAGTAATAATTCTGTTCTTCCAAGTGATTAAAGGATTCGAAGGAAACGTCTTTGCCACAAAATGAGAAGTAAAGGGGGAGGGTTAAAAAAAGGCTTTTCTTAAACGTCGCTTGGAAACTGGATAGCTTGGAGAAGAAAAATTACTTTTCTTTCGTGGAAATTATTCAGTCTTTCTCTCACTCCTCTTTATTGCAGTTGCATTTGAAATGGGAGATTTATTGGAGTGGATTTGCTTATGCGTTTTCATTTATTCGCTTGAAATAGTTGAAGGATTTTTATTTACTTCTGTTGTTACATAAGTTAATGTGGTTCATTAGCCTAGATAAATTTAAGACTTAGTAATGCTGTGTGTAAGACTAGATCATTCTTAAAATCAGTTAAAGCGATGTTAGGACGATTTATATTTACATTCCATTACAGCTACACCAAACTGAAATGTTCAATGGATTGATTTTTACGAAAAAAATGTGTTTAAAAAAAAGCATGAAGGCAACTGACATCGGTTTAAAATCTATGCCTATCTGTTTCCGCAGAGATCCTCTTTATCTAATTTTTCACTCAAAGCAATTGGGAGAAAGTCATTTCCAAACAATGTAGTTAAAAACAAATAGAAAAAAATATATATATTAATAACAGCAGCTGAATCACATCTGCTTTGAAAAAACACAATTCCTGCTTCTTTAACGATCGCCACAACGCAGATGTTAAGGCATAAACAAGCACAAATGTAACCAATTAACCAACTGCGGATTCATTTTATCCGAAAATGTGCCCATATAATTTTCTATATGAGTTTTTTTTTATGTTCGTTATAGGGAAATAAAATACTCTTAAAAGGTTTTATAATTGTATCCAAGCGATTTACAGTGATTTTCATTCCACGTTTCTATCGAGAAAAACAATTATAACTTTTTGATTGAAAATTAATACATTACAAATAGCTTGCATTTATTTTGAAATCGTGCTGTAGAATAATATCTTTTCCTAAAAAGACAAGACAGGATGAAACTCCACACATGATTTGACCCCATTTGCTTTTTAAATAGTAGTGTTTCTATGGAATAAAAACAAAATCTAGTGAAGCATTTTCAATTAAAAATATGAATACACACACACGTACCTACATACATACTCTTCCACATGACATAACATCAAAAGATGTTTAGTTAAAAATAAAATGGTACTTTGATTTTCGATCACTTTCCTCCTCCAAATGATAGCGTCTTCTCTTAACTCAAAAAGAAGCATTCCAAAAGATACCGAATTTGTGTATTTTAAAACCTTCTAAAATATTTTTAAAAAGTTTTTTTATTCTTAAAAATGGTATTTCTTCTACTTTTTCTGTTGTTATTATATTTTTATTCACTTATTTTTCATCTACCATAGTCTTAAAATTTAAGTGCTATATTTTAATTTCAGTTTATAGGAAAAACTCAATGCCATTCCTTGACTTCAACTACTTAAAATAAATTTTGCCTTCAGGCCTAAAGTAGCTTATATAAAAGGATCAAGATTTTTTTTTTTTTTAAGCTATGAACATTTCATGTTCACCTTTCTTCTCCAAATGATAGCGTGCTCTCTTAACTCAAAAAGAAACATTCCGAAAGATACCGAATATTTCCGAAGTACTAGGGACCAGAACGAGCCCTGAAGCGTACAGGGACGCTTTTTCAGCTTACGACAATCGATAGCCAAATAGCTACTTTTCATCGATTTTGCTGCACATGTAAGAATCAACTCGATGGATTCTTACTACACTCGCACGAAAGTTAGTTTTGGCGGTGATTATATTTCCGTGTTTTTCTGATATTAATGACAAAATTCAACCTCAACTTTCATCGTGGAATCATAACTGAACCCGATGATTCTTATCTGACGGCGGTATTCTAGCTTTCTTCAAGAAATGGCTTTTGGCAAACTGCCAGTTCAAGTAGGAACGTGCTTTTCTTTTCGTCATTTTTTTTCAAAACTTTTTTTTTTTATTCATAGAGTATCTTACGCTTAGACCACAGAAGGCAAAAATGTAGAGGTCGTACGTTGCGTTCGATAGAAATTACTCCTCTCATTCGGTTGTCAAAAGAGTTGTTACCGGTTGTCTTTTAAAATGAAACTGAGACACGCGCTAGTAGAAATTCGATGCGGTTTTCCATCCAAAAAATTATTGTCAGCCATTGCAGCATTGCAAATCAATCAGAAAGCATAAAATGAGAAAGATTTTTTTAAAAATAAATTAATGTGACCACTGAAATCGGACCGACTTAGTTGTTCTCTGTAAGATTTGTGAAGTTTTCCTCATCGATTTGTCAGACATCCCGAAATGATATACAAAATTCCAGTTTTTGTTACTGTTAATTGATTTTGGCGAAAAATTAATTGTACTTTACATTTTTTTTTTTTTTTTTCAAAAACAGAAATCGAAATAAATTATTTCTAAAAACAGCATTTTATTTTTTCCTTTGCTTTGTTTCCGCTAGCTTAATTTTTGTTTTGTGTTATGTGCTGCATCTGAATAAAATAGTGATTAGCAATTAGTTTTTTAGAATCTTTTCTTCAAGGATGAATATTGAAATTAAATTTCGAATTTTCAAAATTTTTAGGAAATTACTACTAATAAAAACATGACATGAAACAATTTTCAATTAAATAAAACCTGCGGGAATTCAAATAAAAACATGACACGAAACAATTTGAAAGCAATATAGCTTTTATCAAAAGTTATATTGTTTTCAAATTGCTTATTTATGCATTCTTAATTTTAATTTTTTTCGTTTAATTTTCCATTACTTTGTTCTTTTATTAAAAAATTAAATATCTTTATAGATATGCACTGAATTTTCATTTACTGTCCCAAATGAAGAACATAATTCGTGTCTATTTTGATAATAGATATCAATCTCGTAAAAGTTTTATCTTTTCTTCATTCCAAGAAAAGAAGACGTGGGATCAAAACAATCTGAATTCCCGCAGATTTTATTTTAACTGAATAATGACAATTCTTAATAAAATCTTTATGCCAAAGTTAAGACGTTGTGAGAATTTCAGTGATGTATAAATCTAAAAAATCTCCGATCATTGTTCAGACGATTGTTTACTGTATTGGATATATGTAAAGAACCGTTAATTAAAAAAATTTACTTTGAACTTTTTAATCAACTAATTTAAGGGTAAACGGTTTTCTGTATATGTTTCAGTAAAAAGAATGAATCACCAAAAATAAAATTTCCATTTATTTGGTCGCGCTCGCCATTTCCCTTCATTGAGCTGATAATGAGCGTGTCTCCTGTCTATTTCTAGACAGCCCGCTAAAACTCTTAAAAGCCTTTCCACTTCTTCGTTCCAATGAGAGAAGGCCTAGGCTAAAAATAATAATATTAAAAACCCTGGGAGTCTGAAGCAAGTCACTAAGTTACTTAACTCCAGGGCTCCCGAGTATAACCTAATCAAACTGAATCTCAAACACTTCTTCGAGTAGGCGTTTAAAAAGTTTGAACCGAGTTTTTCTTTTAGCAGCAACTCGATCCTCCCTCAAGCACATTCGTACCCTTCGCTTTAATAGAAGAGTCTTTTTAAGAGCTGTTTGCAAAACGAGATCAACCGTTAATGATGCCGACGAATATCCTACTTTTTCCCGGTTTCTTAATTACGGAGAGCCGCAATCCGATAACCTTTTGTGCCATGCGGTGAGTTCGGTTTCTTTTTACTTCCAACTAATGCTCATTATACGATGGGGGGCAAAAGGACTCTTCAATTCCCCTTTGTGCCCCCCTTTTCATTACACATCCAACTCTTATAGCGGGGCCTTATTAGAATATTATGAATACATAAATATTAATGATTGTCGTAAATGAAGGGAGATGTGCTGATGTTGAAGTTCAAATGAAGTTACACACCCCATTTTCTTTCCACTTTGCTCTCTTCGCTCCTTTTTTTAATCCTTCTTTATTTATTTTTTTACTTTTGCATCCGCTTTATCTTATTGAGTGGGGCGTCTTACCTTTGTGCCGCACCGGGGCGTACATACCATCCTAGACGCAGAACGACCAGCGAAACAGACGGTCGATTCCATTCATACATTATTTATGTAATGTGTATACGCACACTTGGCAAATCCGGAGCTCCAAGTGGTACAAGTCCTTTGAATGGACATTGGAGGCGAAACATCCTATTTCTACGTGAGATGACTTAAGCCATTTGTAGCATTGCGTTGATCCGTAGGATGGGTGTGGGCACAGGGCTACTTTCACGATTCTTTACGGTCAATTAATAAGCAGTTAATTTACCGTCACATGTGGCGTAATGATAGGAGGAAATTTTCAGTACCACCTCTAGTCTTTTAGCTGTATATCTCAGACTGATATATTTTCTGCATTAAGATCAATTTTCGTTGGATGCTTGTTTCATTTTAAGCACATTCTTGATTATGAATTAAAATTCTAAAGCAGCTCTACGCAATTTTTTGAAGACACTTTT
This sequence comes from Argiope bruennichi, assembly GCF_947563725.1. Classification (NCBI taxonomy): domain Eukaryota; kingdom Metazoa; phylum Arthropoda; class Arachnida; order Araneae; family Araneidae; genus Argiope; species Argiope bruennichi. The sequence goes on along the minus strand of NC_079162.1, from coordinate 75,732,488 downwards.
TTTTTCTTCTTCCCCGAATAAATTGAATTAAAATTATTATAATGGATCTGAAACTGTTATTTTGCCAAAAAAAAAAAAAAAAAAACTATTGATTATTTTCTAAATATATTTTGATTCAGAATTTTAAGACACTTCTTTAGATTAAATAATCTTAAATACTTAATTGACCGAATACAATTCCTATTATAATTTTGACTGACATTCATATTTAAAAAGATGCGTGCGAAAGATGTAATTCCTAACAAAATTTAATACTTAATATTTGTTTATTAACGAAATACAGATATTTGTAGTTCCTCTCATAATTAATATGAAATATTATCAAAAATGTTGATTATAAATTACAATATCTTGAAAAAAAATTCATAAATGTGTAAAATAATTTCTGTCACTCTCTTTCTTTCTTTCTTTATTTATTTGTATGTAGTGCTCTTTAAGATACAAAAAGTTTAACTAGAAATGGTAGAATGAATTTTCAAGATTCATAGTTTTTACCAGAATAAAAAAAGGGAATTGACTTTTTACATGAATCACTTAAAAATACGAATAGCTGGTCCACTTGAATTCTGATTAACCACAGAAAACTGTAAGTTGATTAAAACCGTATCTCCAAATGAACTAAAACCGCCATTAAAAATAACTGCACTGCCGCTCATAATATCCACATTTTTTTAAAGGTTCAAAATACTGCATAAAGACAGGTGCTTCACTTTCCCTATTAACAGTGAACCGAAAGCGTCTTCTTGAATAATCATTGTAAAGACTAAAAAGCAAAGGAAGCAGTAAGAAAGTTAACACCGCCTCTCTCCAAATGAGCCATCCGTGTATAGCAGAAAGTGCAGATGAAAATAACTATATCACTAATTATCCATTAGAGCTCTGCGAAAACTAATACAAAAGTTTTCCGAGACAGGCAAAGGTAAAAAATGCCAAACGATAAAGGCAAAGCGTAATCGGCAACAAAAGCGGCCATTCATGTCTTTTCAAAGCGCTCGGGAACCTGGGCATAAATTCTAATGTTCTTCTCTATTTATATAGGAATTGATTTTACTTTCCTCTCTCGCTCGATAGCTCCCAAGATAAATATTTGATTCTACGGAGGGAAAGAGTTAAGAGTATGAAGGGAAATAATGAACAGCAAGCCCTTCTCGCTTTTCGTTTCTTTTTTTAAACAGCTTTTGTTCCCAGTAGGAAAACCCGAGATCTCTAATGTAAAAGACAACTGCTGCCTGCCCGGTTATCGGCGGGAAATCTTCAGAAAGGATGCTGTAACAATTGAAAAGATTTGCTTTGAATTTTGGTAGTGTTCATTATTCATGAAAGCTACCGCATAGCTCGTTCGATACAGTAGGACGTCCTTAGTATGCGATGCGCTCTCCCGCCGTAATAATTTGTTTGGATTTCGCACTGGTGTTTGATTCATATTTGGAACTTGCACATCGATATTTATTTTTTTGGCCGATAAAATATGAGTGTGATTTTGGATGGCGTTGTTGTTGAAATCTCGTCTTGGAAAGCAGCGATGAAAGATGGATTTTGGGGTTGGAATTTAAACAGTTCGTTTTTGAAATCTCAGAATATGGAAATTACGATAGGAAGATCTTTGAAAAATGTATTGATATCGTTTGTTTTCCTTTACTATAATTTGCAGATTTTGAACCGTCATCGTGATAGATGAAAATTGCTGGCATGGAAATAACTGCTCAGCAGTGGTTGCAAGAAAGATTTGTCAAACTGGTTAAAACAATTGATAAGTCTAAGAAAAATAGAATAACTAAATTATATAAATTTAAAGTCATGTTTCAAAAAGAGACCATTGTTTTTAGTTTTAAAACTTAGAAAGTATCATGTGAAAACATTAACGTCGATATAATTTTAAAATTTCATGACGTACTAACTCATCTAAAAAATTGTTCTCTGAGGGCAAACTGCTTACTTTAACTTTTTTTAAATTTCAAATAATATATACTATTTTTTTCGTAGTATATTTAACATCGAAAAGAAAGAAATAAAAAAAAAACAGCATATATTATCGTTTACTACCGTAGAAGCTGAGCGAATTTAAAAATATGCCAGTCCTTTTTGGTCTGCATCATTAACGGATGTGAAATTCCAATTTCCGTCTTGCCATCTAGTAACTGGGACAGATTTTTTTTAATGTTTAAATTGATTGAGGCATAATAAAATTGGCGCATAAAGCTAGACATGTTAATAAATTATTACTTATAATAAAATTAATTATGGGAACCTAAACTTTATATTTTAATAATCTTTTTTATATTAGATTGTAACAAAGGTTAAGGAGCTGAGGCCTGAAATTAGTATTATTTTATATTCAAATTGATTTCAGTGATTAGTTTTGATTTGAGTTGTCGTGAACATTATGGATGGAATTGCAAGGAAACAAAACGTTTAATGTTAGATTATATTTACACCTAAAGTGTACTACAAATAATAATTTTTTTAATTCCTTAAGCGCTCTACCAACGCGCATGGGATTTTGTATAATGACTTCCGTTAGTTAATCTGTGACAATCATAACAGAGACAGTACTTACAAGATAACAGCCCATCAAGATGGACACACCTTCTACTTGATTTTTTTTCTTCTTCTGCTCTGAAAATTATTTCGTGCTTATTTTGTCTTAGAATAATGACCCAAGTGATACCTGTTCTCACTACCATTTCTGAATATGAACTAGTAGAGCTCCTCTCCTCCTCCAAACCTCTCTGTGTTCACCTCTCCTCCTCCAAAAAATCAAATAAGCGCATAGAAATCAGACTTACCTTAAGCTAATAGCTATTGTTCAGTGCATCAATAAAAAATAAAAAAATCTTTCCCATCCTTGAGTTTTTTAAATAAAATTCCTCTCTAAACAAATAAACATCTACGAAGTTGGGCAACTTTTTGTAGTATTTATTTTATAGCCGACATGGAATCATGTATCACTGGAGAATTTATCGTCTCTTCGCCAGATCTGGAGCTCTTCCCTTTTTATTAGCGGCCGGAGCCGAAACCCAGTGAAAACAGAATATTTAAAGCCGAGTGGAGTTTGAAAATCTGATTTACGACGGTTTAGCTGAAAGGTGGGCGCCGCGGTAGTTGTTACGCTCGCCGTTATTCAGAGGTTTTATCTGCCTCTGAAGCTCTAGCACCGATGAGAGAGACGTTAGCGAGAGCTTGTTTCGGGATGTTATCGTCTTTGGATACTTCATTGTTTGTTGTTGACATGTTTTAAAACTTGCTGCTTTTATTTTTAGCCTTTCTTTCTTCTTTCCTCATACTGGTTTTATTTAAACAAATAAAAAAAAATAAAGAAAAAAAAATCGTTATTATTTTTTTTTTTAATGAATTGCTTTTTCCTCTTTTTCCCAAAGGTGATGTCTGTTTTCACAGGAAGTAAATAATACTATCTAAAACTGTAAGTTCGGAGCTCAAATAGCAGACTAAGTGAGAAAATTAAGTGCAAAGCGGTTAAAATTTACTGTAATTTGTAATATTGGGTTATTGCAGAGTCTATTGTAAATACTGTCAAAAATATAAAAGATAGATAAATGTGTGATTTATTTTTATCTGCGATATTGATTCCTTATATCGATAAATGTGTTTGTGGTATATTCACTTTGTCTGTTCCTTTAAAATAAATTATTTTTATCCAGGTCTTTCGAGATCTAATAGTCTTAATTCAAATTTATTGTTTTTCTTAACAGCCAAATAACGAAAACCTAATTTAAATTGCCCACCTAGTTATTCTTTAGTTTCGTAAAACAAAAAAAAAAAAAAAAAAAAAAAGAGCCTCCGTTTTGAGGTGATAAAAGATATCTATTGTTCCTTTCTACAATTTTATTTGCTGCCAAACATGCATTTAAAGTCTTATAAATCGGTCATGGCTGAAATAACTTAAATGACCATCTAAGAATTTGAAAATCATTTTTCGAAACAATAATATACTGATTTTTAGATTGGCATTTCAGCTGCAACTCCTTTTTATTTTCTCTTTATACTGTAATTATTTAAAAATCTTTGTGAATGGCGCAGCTTGTCCTTAATTGGGCCTTGGACAAAAAAAAGAAGAAAAAATGCTATACCATACCATATTTTTTTATTCTCTCATGTAAGAAAAAGACCTAGTGTGAGAAAGAATTGTAATCATTAAAAAAATTTGACTGTAAGAGTTTCAAGAATGTCCATGTTTCAACCCTCCGTGGGTTCGAAAAACACAATTACGGAATACTGTCTGTTTATTAACACGATAACGCAGGAATTCTTTAAAATAGATAAAGGAAATTTAGTACGTGGTCTTTAAGACAAATTTGTAGATTTCTGTCAACTTTTGGACGTAATTTGTGGAGGGAAAGTCCGTCAGTCCATGTGAATAAAAACTAACTTAAAATTACGTGAAGACCTAGATGAATTAAATTTGACACACAGTTCTTTCATCAGATTTATACATGTGTAGCAAATTTTGAACCAAATTCATCGATTGATTGACGATCTGTAGGTCTGTCTATTAACTTGTCTTTAAATGCGATAATTCTAAAACATAAGAGCTTAAATAAATGAAATTAAGTATATGATCTTATAACTAAGATTGTAGATATATATCGAAATTTAATTTCACTTAATTGAAAAGACGATGTCAAGAATGTGTATTCTTTTTTCGGTCTTTATACTACGTAGCACAAAATGCGTCATTTTGCTTCGATAGTAAGCTAAAGTTGGATTGGAGAGACACCCCCACTTGTGCTGTGATCTTCGAAACTTTGCCACTTCCTTCTTTACTTTCGCCAGAGGTGGCGACTGTGGGGGGGGGGAGTAATAGCCCTCCTCCGTCGGTGACCGCTTACCCTCTCTCCCGTCGGCAAGAAGTTGAGAATTTCGTCGACAAAAATCTTTATTACTTCGGAACGTAGGTGTGGCGAGTTTAGAATTAAGGAATATAATAATTTAAAACCCATCTTAGAATTAATGTATTATAAACAATCAAAATATCCGAGGGATGATTTAAGTTGGCAGAATGACAATGTTCGACAAATAGCCGACAAGGCGACTAGTGAATATATTTTCCGACAATTCTCCGTGAGTCGATTAAAAAATCAATGCAAAGTTAGGTCGACTGATTGTCGAACATAAGATGGAACTGTCCTATATTCAATTCATAGTTTGCTCAACACTTGGAATAATAACCGACGAGGTGAAAAACGTCGCATTTTGCACAATATTCTTTGTCAGTCGACTAAAAAATCGAAGCGACGGATGTTAAAATGAGAGGTAATCGGACATCTAATTTAATTGTCGGATATTCAGCCTATAGTGTGCATCACATTCGGCAGAAAAGCCGACGAAACAAAAAAGTGAATAACTCATTTGCTTTTTTTTTTTTTTTTTTAATCTAAGAAATTAATGCGACGGACTCTGGTGACGTTTGCGCTACATTTGGCAATACAAACGATAAAATGGCAGGTGAATTGGATGTTATATTTTGCCGACTATTTTTGATTGGTCGAGTAAGATATATATGCGATAGATTCAGTGGAGTTCTGTCGATAGATTGTTGAACATCAATGAAACTGTTATATATTTAACCCATAGTTTGCTCAACATTTGGCATAACAACATACGAGGTGAAAAGAGTCTCATTTTGCCGACTATTCTTTGTCGATCGACTAAAAAAACCGAAGCGGCGGATATTAAAATCAGAGGTAATCGGACATCTAATTTAATTGTCGGATCTTAATCTTGTATTAATCGGACTTTAATCTTGTATTAATTAATAATTTATAGAAACATGATATCTTTTAAATATATCTAAAAAAGTTTTGCAAATATAAATTCTTGGGGATGTTCATATTAAAATAGAAAAGAACGTTTGTTGTATTTGAATGCCTTCATAATAATCGGGTTTTATATAATATAATTTTAACATTATGTATTTGATTTACGCCAGTTCTTCTTCTTTCTAATATATTAAATTCCAATGAATCTTTTAAAAAAGGAGAGCTTAGCAAATGAAACAGAACAGACCGTTAATATATAAATAATAACCATAAATTGAAAAGAAACGCTATATTTTCAGTTATATTATTTAAAATTTGGCGCATAATATTATATGTATATACGTGTAATAATAAATCAATAATTATTTTATTTTATCATGAGATTTTAAAAATAGTGTGCAAATTTGCTTACAATATCAAAGCGGTATATTTTATTTGTTGTGATATTTATGCTCTAAATTCTATATTTCATTTATTGCTCATCTTTCCATCAAAAAAAAACCTTACTGTCTCTATATCAAAATTATTTGTAAGCATATATACAATAATTATTTGATAAACAGTTCCAAATTATTACTTATTATAATTAGTTTTTTTATTAATTATAAAAGATAATTACTTGTAAAATGTAAAATTGATTATTATGTGATATCTGGAAGTTAAATTTGAGAAATGTTACTTGCCCCCTGACGGATATATCGTGACCCCCCCCCGTCGGAAAATTGCTGCCTCCGCCTCTGCCTTTCGCGATACATTCAAGTTATGCATACTCCTATAAAGAGAGCAGAAAAGACGATGCTTAATTGCCTGTGTATATGAGAAAGCCGAAGTTAGCATTTTCCCGTTTAAAATTGGTTTAATTTCACATTTGCATATATATTTAATTCATAGGACCAATTTTAAAAAGTGAAATCGGGTTCCCTTCGGTATTGTTCAAATTATTGCAGTGCTTAAATAAACACAGAATATTTTATACCAAAGAAAATAAACGCATGTACGCAGCTTGCAGATAATGTATGGTTTTCGAAGTTATTACCCACTTGACATGCAATCTAAAACTTTTCAATTGAGGTCCCCTGAACCTTGAATTTAATTGCAGAAATAATCTTTTTTCGGAGTGTAATGCCCTTTACATCGGACTCATCAACGATGTAATAGAGCTTAATTGAAATTCCAAAGTAAATTATGTGACCTTAGAACTCCATTACATTTTGTTGTGGAAGACAAAGTAATTGTTAAAAAATATATATATTAAATATATGCCATTTGTAATGGATATATATAGTTTGAATTATATATACCTAATGTTTTTATAGATTTGAAATTCGGTTTTTATAGATTTGAAATTCGGTTTTTATAGATTTGAAATTCTTATTTCTAATGAGAGTGCAGGAAATGAAGCCAGTAAGAAATGTAATGAAATGTAAGAAATGTAATATGCAAAAACTGATTAGATGCGAAATTTCCACCAGAAGACTTCTGAACCGGACGAAAAAGTTTATCATTAATTCTAAAATCTTAAGAAATACATTAATTCTTGGATTTCAAATGAATACAGAACTTACTAAGAAAATTAACATTCAAGTCGTTGTTGATTTTGACAACTTCCAGATCAAACTCAGAGAGAAAGGCAGAAAAAAAAGGGGGGGGGTGCGGAGAAAAAGAATCATATTAAACTATTTATAATGTTTCATTTAAAATTATTTTTTACTAATTGCTGAAGTTATTGTTTCAGAATTAATTAAAAAATGCAAAATTATAAAGAATGGCTTTAGAAAAACTTATCATTTATTTGCCTTATATAATAATGTAACTAACTCATGTTAATTTATAAATTGCTTTTTGGATGCATGATTTTTTATTATTTCAAACACTTTAAAATTTTCTTCTTGGCATACCAAATGAAACTACCTTCGTGCCCTTGTCACGTGATATTTTGATTCGTAAAGGATGCTTCACTTAAATGTTCCCGAAAGTTCGGTTTTTCTTTTAGCCTGCAGGATCGAGATTCTATTTCTTCCTTATACAAAAGCATAAAGACAGGTGATTTCTGCACCTGCGAGGGGTAATTTATTCGCAATTTCTGTAAAGCTTGGCATCATTTTATAGGTGCCATTGTTTAAAACTTTTTATTTGTTCTAAGCATCGAGGCTTAATACAATATAATTTACATCCAACATAAAGACAACTGAAAACTGCATGTGAGCGCTTTCTTTAGGGGGAAGACACTAATCGAAATAAAGGAGGGGAGGGATATAAAAAGCAATTCTTTTAATCCCGTTACCAGTCTTTCTTCCCATTCAGAAAAACCATAAAATAAATAACTTTTTTACCTTTGACCATTGTGCGCAAAAAAATTTTCAGGCTCGCGCTTAAAGGTACTCCCCATCCCAGCCCCAAATTTTTCCTTCCCTTCACAGAGAGCGTTTTCGGGATAGCCCCACCCCCCAACAGTCGGTGCCATTGAGAAGATGAGACGGCACTTGGCATCCTGCCAATGTCTGCTGCGGTGGGAAAGGGAAGGCAAATTTTCGGGGACGGCGGCCATTACGAAAAGGCTCCCCATTCAGAAAAGGGACATCCAGTAGAGGAGGGGGAAAAAAAGAAAAAAAAATTACCCTAAAAAAATCAGCTGGGGAAAGACTGGTAAAATAGACTTTTAAACTTCTGCTTCGAACAACGATGCATGAGGGTTGGGGAGGAATATCTGAGGGATTCTCCCCAATTTTCTTTCCAACATCCCCCATTTTTCACGTATAGGCATTTGTGGGAACAATATTTTTTTGTCTATTTTATATATATATATACTCGATATCGAGGGACAGAAACTACGATTCAGCGACCGCGACATTTCACACTTTTCTCTCAAATGAAAAGTTATTTGTAAAAGAAAAAAGAAAACTAACCCCAAAAATCCACCCCACCCCGCAGTCGCTTCCCTTCCACACCCTTAAAAATTATCGACGAGAAAAATAAAAGCATATATATATATATATATATATATATATATATATATATATATATATATATATATATATATAAGAAAGAAAATAACAACAAAAAGCAAGAGAAGGGCGAAAATGGGAAGGGATAAAAAAAAACCACCCAAAAATAATAAAATAAAAAAGATATCGCCATAGTTGGGAGTGTTGAACTGAAATATGTCACTCTTTAAAAAGAGCAAAAAGGAAATACGAGAAAAAAAAGAAACAAAACAAGAATCTCAAAAAGATTTTTTTAAGCGTTTAATCATAAGCCAAGAGAAAAAAAAAAGATCAAAAGCACTTTAGGCACCAGTCGAATCTAGTTGCAAAGAAAAACAAATAAAAAAAACGTAAAGAAAGAAAATCTCACTAAGTTGTATTTGATCTCTAGCAAATTCTTAGTAAAAGCTAACTTTTTTACTGCCCTCCGGCTAGCTAGCAAAGGGTATTTTTATTCACAGTTCTCAGACAGGGAGCGGCGGTCAGCACAAATTTTAGATTCTCCATGCATAGTGGGGAAAAAAAGAAATGAGAGTAAAAAAAATTGGATTGGATCAGTTAATCAGTTAAAAATAATAAGCAGAGACTGTAATCTCAAAGCAATAAGCTTTGGATAGCAGAAAATGATTCAAACGAGGAATTCTGAAGTGTTTTCAGAGTGATCATCTTCATCAGCAAAATGTTCATTCAGTAACGAACTTAGTCGGCATCCTGCGATTTTGGACAAAAATAAACTTTTTCCTTTTTCATAAAGGGAAGAAACATTTTTTATTTCCTTCTGTATTGCTTCCATCATGACTTCTTAGGAAAAGGGTTTTTATCAGAACAAATATTTCATATAAATATTAAAGCCGGAAATGTCCTTTAAGTGTTTTTCATTTGAATAAAGCGGTGCGCGGCATCTTTCCCCAATATTACCTTATTGCTGTTTTTAAAGTTTTTATCTGTGCGGTGTGAAATGAAATTAATGGAATGAAAAGATTAGCTTTGCAATTATTGATTCAGTTATTTACTCACTACATTTTTCGAGCTCTTTTCTACCATATTTTCGTGATTTCTTTCATGTCTACGAAAAAATGCTTCGTAATGTGGAAGAAAAATGCTTAGCGTAGCTTTCGTTCATTATTTTTGTTTCAATATCTGTTGAATTAACGAAGTACACAATAATAATTTACTAATCATATTGGAATTTATTGCATTTGACAACTTGCTAATAAATATTTACTGTTGCGATGTTTCTTTTCGTATACTCGTCCAAAGCATATTGAAGTTACAAGATTATCAATATTCAGAACAAATTTAAGATTACTTTTTTTAAGTGTCTCATGAATATGTCAAAATTTCTGAAATAAACAAATTGTTGATATGCTGTTGAACATTTTATAGAGTCAAGAAAGTAATAAGGCCATTTTGTGTGGCGCAATTTCAAAGCAGGATTATTTAAGAAATCATAGCAAACTGTAAATTTTATAGATTAAAAAAACACGATCTTTGTCCCCTAACTATCTGGTGCAAGAATAACTTCTCTGCAATGCAGGACATATTTAAACGATCTGTAATCTCATCAATTTGAGGTTGTACCAGGTAATTCTATTAATAATTGCTTACTTGCATAGTTACCATTGATTTTCTGATCAGTTTTCATTGAAAAATGAATCCTGTTCTCGTCACCAACCTGAAATTCCGAAGGACTTAACGCCCCACCTTTTCACCCAAAAAACACATTAATATATCTAGATTCTTCTTGAAACAAAAGTCGACCTACTAAATCATTTTGGAACCTTAACTTCTTTTCTTAAATAATATCCAGTTATTTTCATGAATACTTTTCTTAGATATATATTTGACAAGGAGATTACACGATTCGCCTTTATAAATTGCATTATGCTGAAAATACCATTATAACATTCTGAGCAGAAATGTTTGTGAAAGCTTTAACTACTCTGTGTTTGGAAAATGCATAGGCATCTCCACGCATATATGGATCCAGATACAGTTACCTCATTCATGTGCAACCGGTATGAACTTGATAATGCGAGGCATTTTATTCCTGTGGCAAAGAGATTTATACCTGATGATGTTTGTATCGGTACATGAATAAAGATAAAGGATTCGTGCAGAAACGCATTTGGTGAGAATCGAATAGGAAAAATGATGGTGAGAATAAAATACTTGCGTAAAGGTGTAATTTAGTAAAGTGGGCTGAGCTGGGACTCATTAACGTTCGAGCCCTTATGGTGCATCCTCATCGGCTGAGGCCACCCCCTTTAGCGCCTACCTCCAAGCCGCCAAACGATTTTAGTCATCGAATATCGACCTCACCCCATTGCGTCAACGGGGTGGAGGAAGGAGAGAGGAAAAACGAGAACGAAAATCAGCCGGCAAGATCGTGAACAGAGAACTATGCAAACAAAACAAAATATCCCCAGATTTCGCCACAAATTGTTCTATCTCTGACGATTCTGCTGAAGAATAAATAAAAAACGATTTTATTTTTTTTTACTTCTTGTTTTGTTTGTTTTGAATTCTCCCCTTTACTTTTTTCCCTTTTTTTTAACTTGTTTATTTAATTTTTTCCCGCTTTTTTCCCCTCTTCCCGTTCGCTGGCATTCGCCGCATTCTACAAATCGCAGGTGTTTTCCCGATATTTCTCTCACACTTTAGCTGGAGGGGAATGGCATTTACGACTATGCCTCCCCCCCTTCGAATTTTCCATCTCTAAAAACAGGAATGGGAATTGAAGGGGGGGAGCAAATGGGAGAATTCTTAGGGGCAATTTTGCGGAAGAAAAAAAATACTCCCCCGCTCTCACCTACCATTCAGACAGTGACTGTCATGATGGTTACTCATTCACATGAAACTGCTGTTCTGTTAAAATTTGAACGAAATCTCCAGGATCCTTTATTTATTTTTTCACTTCCATGTTTTTTTCCTTACTTTTTGCGAGAGTTATTTACGCTGGCAATGCAATAACATGCAACGAAAACATGATTTGCACTACCGCTGAATATATCGTATCTTAGATGGGATATTCTTTCAAAACGTAACGATATAAATACAGACCTTTTAATGAGAGCGTTTGTTGGATCTAGAAAAAGCTCCACAAAGAAAAAAAAAATTCTGTTAGGTAAATATGGGATATGCAACAATGGCTATTCTTTTTTACATGAAAATGTAAAAGCAGCAAAGGAGAGGAAGAGAAATATGATAAAATCTAAATGCCGAATTCGTCCTTTGAAAAAAGACTGGGGAATTTCTAAGAAAGAAATATTTTAATTTTATTTCCCATTGTTTAAATAATTTATTGATTGATTTGAAACTTCTTCGGCGGTTAATATAAATGAGCTTCATCGTTTTCAACTAAGTTGATGATGGAATTTCAAAGCTCCCTTCTCATTCTTCAGCCTACACCATTTTGGAGACTCTTAGATTGCGTTATCTTCAATTTAAAAATATGCTGCCGAACTACCATGGTTCTGCGAGAAGTTAACAAAATTCTCATAGAGAATTTTTGGGAATTTGAATCTGTATACATTTTAATCTTGTATATAGACGTTCACTGTTAAACGAATTTTTGGAAATGAGCTAATAGTGTAAGCTTCTTCAACTTTTGTAAGTTTTAACAATTGAAAAAAATATAATCCTTAAATAAAATATACCATTAAAAACGTCATAGAAAATTATTCTAATATTAGCTATGATTAGTTAATACTCTGCCAATTTATTTCCAACTTTTAGCCCACAGCTCAACTTTTCTAACAGAAATAGGCTCGTGAAAGTCGCTTTTCCTCTTAAAGGAATCGTGTAAGTGTGAAAATTAATGAAGCAATTATCTTATATGAATTTTTCTGCCACTAAAAGTTTATAGTAGGTGAATTGTGTTAATTAAACATGGCAATTCATTTGTTTATAACATATTTTTTTCACTAGTGAAAGAATTTTAAGGAACAACAAATGTTCTGTCATAAATTTACTTGCTTATTTACAGAAACTTACAGTTTTCTTGCATCCAAAAATTAATTATAATTATTTTCTGCATTTAAAAATTATAAATTAATTATTGCAATTTTTTTCGGAAAATCTTTGATGCCATTAACTTTGAAACTGTTAGGAAAATTGATGAAAAGGATCTTGTTACTATTTTATAGAATGATACACATGACGTAAGTTATAATAACAACAGTTGATTATATATATATATATATATTATGTCGATTATAATGAACGAATGCCTTAAAAATATTTGAGAATAATTTCTGCTTATTGCATGAAACGGTGATCATTTTGTTCTAGCGTAATCCTTTTTAAACGATTTTACACAACTTCGCATATTTCATCTTTGTAAACATGGAACTTCGTAGTCGATTTATCATTCACTTTTTCATGTACTGGAGTTCTGAATTTTTGTATAATTATTGGTTTCCGATGGCAATAGAATATTTTAATAATTTTAGATTAATCATCGATTATTATATTAGTTTAAGTAAAAATTTAATTCATAGATTTTTTTTTTTTTTTTTTTTTTTTTTTTTTGAAATTTGAAAGCAAAAGCTTCATGAGCCCAGGCAAAGATGGGAATAAAGAAAATGAAACGAATTAAATAACTTTTTAAAAATAAATAGCATATCAAATAAACATGCAGAAATAGTTCCATTATTTTGGTGTGCCTTGTTTAAGAAATAAAACTGTGCATATATGAAAATTTCATTTAGAACCTTTCTCATTGGATTTTTAAGATTACTGCTGTTCGCATACAGCTGCTACAATAATTACATCCCGCTTACTTAAAGTTCAAACCTTTTCGTATACAAACAAAAGAAGCTATCCTATAAGATTTCCAGATATTTTGTTTCTCTTTCTTTGCTTCGAATAGAAGCGTAAAATTTCCTTACTCTAGAGACTTGCAACCCGCTTGGCATGCCGAATCCTTTCCTATTACGAAATTAAGTTAGACTTCTTGGGAGGAACTCACTACAAATTCTTTTCCACTTTTCTCAGCAGTCGAAACATGGCTAAATTTGAATCTTCACACAAATTCCTACGCTGGGTTTGCTTTTTACGCCCCATTCCTTTTTCGTTCTTTATACTATCAATATTATTGTTGCTGTTGTTATTATTATTATTATTTATTCCTTTTGCTTCACAATTGTGTTTTCTCCATCTGCACAGAGGCGGCGCAACGATCGAGTGGAAGAAAACAATACCGATAGAAAACCTATGATTGGTGATTCGATTCGGAAAACTTTCTAATTATATTTTCTCATCGATCTGCGATCCCCCCGCCGGAGAGAAATACGGTACGGTTAGATTAATAGATTCTTCGGCAAGTATCGGAAAAACAATCGGCAGCATTTAGTTTGTCCAATAATGGTATTTCGTTTGAGTTAGAAGGAAGGATAGATAAATGTTATCGTACCCCCTACGTATTTTTAGTTAGAAAACTCACCCCCACCCTACCCCCATTCTTCAAAACAAAATAAGAAACAGATAACAAATGTAACGTTTCTCCAGGTATTAAATGTAACCGGCGAAATTTATTGCGAGCTTTCTTTGAGATCTCTAAAACATTGATCTGTTTGCTTCTCTGCATTTTTTACATATTAAAATCTTGCTTAATCAATTGAAAACGCTAAGTATTGCACGTCTTCCTTGATCGATACTACTTTGCATAAAAGAGTCCAAAGACTGCCTTCAACCAAAAGATATAAAAAAATAACTGTTTTATTATTTTTCCCCCTCTATATACTAAGAGGTATTTTTTAAAGATATCATAAAGGGCTTTCATTTTGATATTTTTTTTGTTGTAGATATACTCTGTGTGAGGGCCATAAGGCAACGAAATAAATTCGTTTCGTTAGTGAATCGAAATGATTCTAGCTGAAAAATCTATCTCCATATATACATAGATCCATTAATAATTTGATTATGTTATGCATATTTTGTTTAAAAGAAGTTGTTCAAATATCTTTTGGTTTCAAAGCGTATTTTAAATTTTTCTTTGCTCATTAAAGTATTAGCGATTTTTCTAATTCCGCTGATGAATGTTTCTGTCTTTTTTTGTCGCTCATAACCCCTTTCCAGCAGGCAAAATATCACAACCCCAAGTGTATACAGATACGCATAGAAGTAACATAATCTGAAAAACCAATAACTTTCGGAAAGAATCAAACACTTTTCTTTCCAAAAATGTTGAGTCGTTATTCAATAAATAAGACAGGAAATGCTCTGTCAGCGTTCTCATGGGTTTAAAATTAATCTTACATGTCCTGTTTCGCACCAAAATCCATAGTTAAATATGTCTTCTTTATGAAATAATTGAAAACCAAGCAAAAATATTAAATAAAACTGAATAATGTTAAGGAAAATTTTTTTAACAATTAACGAGTGCTTTTCTTAAGCATTTACATACAGATCTTTTTAATCGCAATCAACTCATTATATAAATTAAAAAAACTTATCTGTATAGAATATTTATAATAAAACAAATATTAAATGCATTACCTTTTTTCCTAAAATCAGCAACGGTTGCTCAAACAGTTTCTAGATCGTTGTCTTAATACTTTTATTTAATTTCCATCCAAAAAATAAAGCATTTAATTTTCAGGATAAAAAGATTCAGTGATTCTGCAGAAGAATACCTATTTTTAACATATTCATTGCCATTTATTATCTTCCTGGCGACAGTAAAGAAAAAAAAAATTAATTTATTACATACCCTTTATGTGAAAATATTTGTAAAAAAATAAATATATACATATCCTTTGTTGGCGAAAATATAAAGTTCACAAAAATTATTCACTGTGAGATTTCATTAGATAATTAACTTGATATAACAGAAATGGGTATTCTTTTCACGTTTTGAAAGTCCATCGAATAGCGGAAGATTAGATTTTAAAATATTAAATGTTTTCAACCGCCGCTTTCTGTGTTAAATGAAAATTATAGATTAGTTCTGCTCAACGTGTGCAATTTTCTAATTTAGATAATGGATATGGTTTTCTAGTAGTTGTCGGCTATGTAGTTGATGAATATTGGTTTCAATGTTTCTATTTTAGATATTGAAACACATTGTTTCTTAAACTGTGTCTTTTATTACTAAAATATTAATAAGTGAAATAGCAATGCAAATGATTTTAAATAGTTTCACGCCTTCTTTTAACTTTCAAAATTCACTGCATTCTAGTGGGAAAAGAATTATGTTTAAAAATAACAAATCTTATTAATAAATTATATGGAACAATATTTAAAATCTTAAATAATGGATGTTAAATTTTTATTTATCTTCTTGAAATAAAAATTTAAAATTAAATTATTACAACTATTAATTGAATCTATCATTTTAAAGCTATGAATAAGCGGATGTACCGCCTCTAGCTTATTACGTTATTTCAAATTAGAACAAAAATTAAACAAATGAAATAATGTTTAATATGATAACCTTTTATTTTGTGAAAAAATCATCATCTAGTACACCGTTTTCCGTCTGAAATAATTTCAAGCCATCGTATAAGTCTAGAGGCTTAATTTATTTTGAATAAAAATATATTCATTATAATTTGTTTACTTTTTATTATTTTAATGATATGCCTAGATCAACACATATTGTGTCTTTTGTTATTTTTGTTTGCTATCACTGAAGAATCTGACTGGCGCAGGTGCCGTTAAAGTACCCGAGTTGCCAAAATCATCTATGCGCCGCCATTTTAGGTCGCATCCTTGAAGAAGCTTGTTCTGGGCAATAAAAGCATTATAATAAATATACACTTGATCAAAAATGTTGAATATTATCCCGCTTGTGAAAAGGCAGTTTATAAGATTCACGAGGATAGATAGGGAAGAAAAAATAAAAGCGAAAAAGAAAACCCATTCAATGTATTGTGATAAATACAAGAGATGCTGAATTAATATTAATGCATTTTTATTGTTTTATTTAATTCTGCTTTTTGAGTATTAAAAAATCCGAAATGGCCCCTAGTGTGATGAAAACTCAACCATCCTGGTAATTCAAGCATTAGAGTCAAGGATGGAGGCAGATCATTGATTTCCATTAGGTGAGATGGTTCGCAGTGTAGCCGCCAGGTGTCGTGTCGCCTCCACTTTTCTGTCGGAATGTATTGCTTATTCATAAATTCCTTTCATTCTGCCATCGATAATCTTTTACGTTATTATTCGCTAATGATGAATGAAACGGAAACAGTGAGCACAGATTCCAGGAGTTAGAAGTAAAGGTCGATCGATTCATATCCCTTTTCAACTGCATTTGCCTATCTTGGGGGAGAGATTGAAGTATGGGCGTTTCAATAGGTACACTCAAAAAAGGAAATTTCGTGTGAAAACGCCTATATTAGCTCTTTTGAGGACTGTGTTTAAAAAGAGCACAGAAATATGAAATGTATGATTCCGATTTTAGTTGATTATTAAACTTTGAATAAAACAAATGTACTTGAAAGCTGTTGAATTTCACTGGAGCATAAACATAATTAAAAAAAAGGGTAAAAATGTTGTCATTGCAGCTTAGGTTTTATATTAAATCTCTGGTGGTCGTATTGGCATTCTTTTTTAGCTTATTTAATAACTTTTTAATAACTTTGTTGTTTCATTGTTACAGAATTCGAAAACTTTTTAAGCATAATGATTTTTTTTTGTTCACCCTTTATACTAAAAAAAATAATAATAATACTCCCTCAAGGACCTATTTCACCGATACTGATAAAATTCGGATTTCTTTTAGGAGGATTTCTTTTAACAAATAAGATTTGAAGATGTTTGGAATCATCTACATGAGGCCTTAACATTTCCATGTTTCTAATTTTTTTAATAAAATTCTTATTATTATTTATATTCTGAGACTTTAATATATCAGCAAATTTTTGAATTAGCTACCAATCCTTAAAAATATATCAGAATTCATGCTATAAGCTTTCGGCTGTGGATTTTTTAAAATTTTCTATATAAGATATTAGAACTTCTAAACAAATTTTAATATAAACTTTGCATTAAATAATTCAAACTTGCCGTTTCCTTTAAATATTATTAAAAACACATTTACACTCACTTGTCTTAAGAATAATAATTTTTAATTATTGCACGTCATTTTAAATTTTCTTTTTTCAGATTTAGCTGTCTTATTAATATTATTCCTCAAAGAATTATCAAACTGTCGCCTTTGGTAACGACTTTAATTTCATTAATAATCCATTGGATGTTGTACATCATAATTAATCTTTCTAGTTGTCTTTAAATAGTTATTCTCATTCGTTGAGCGAATTCATCTTATAAATAAACGAATATAAGTGAAAAATATTTAATTTCGATCCTCATTCTGTTTAATTGCAAACTGTTTATAACAAACTCTGGTGCATTGATTACGTTTATAATATCCATTTTTAATATTATGCGCGTAGCAAATAGATTCATTTCTTCAAATTCATATATATTTCTACATTTATTTTAGCTTTTATCATAATTTCATCTCAACTTTTAGAATGTTAATTATCATCAGTTAATACCACATTTTTGTAATATTTTATAACTGAAATAGAGTATATTTATTTTCTGCTAGCATTTGGATCGCTTGCAAAATAATATTTAATAACAAAATATAATATTGATTATAGCTGCATTTTTCGAAGCAAAACTCATTTGTCCCTAAATTGGAATCCTTAGTTACACCATTTTTCTGTCTCAAACCTGAAACGCAAAACGGTGCACAAGTCAACATGCATTTATCAGCGATTCAGCAAAGGTTATAACTTATATGATCGATTAGACTTTGCAGGTTTCATGAGCATATTTTCTGCCTATCAGATTGGCTGAGTAATTCTCTCCCGACGCACATCACCGTAAACCTTGCCACCGTCGATTATACCTCTACTCTTGTATGATGCATCCAGCGAAATTGTAATTTTCGCACCGATTCGGGTTCAAGCATCTGAGTAAGAGGGGGGGGGGGGGTGATTTCTAGAAATGACTCTACCGGGGCGCCCCCAATAGCCCTCATTCCCAGACTGACTGTCGCCCCAAACCGTGGCGCGTCCATTTCGCGCTTCGCAGATCACGCTAGCTATAACTTGATTTATTCTGTAGCGTGCAGTTCAGATACAAGGTTTCGATTTTCGCTTCCTTTTTTAGCTACTCAACATAAGCTTGTCCCTGTGGCTCTTAAGGACTGATTAAGTTTACGAGCCTCATAAAGGGAGATAGGCCATCTGCAGGAGGTTTCACTTCAAAAAGGAGGGGGAAAAAAAGTACCATGAGAACCCGGTTTGTCCTCATTTTACAGGAAGGTGACACCTGTCGTGTCAGGACTCTGAGGTTTAATTACAATCTCCCCCCCCCCTTCCATCATTTCAACAGCAGGCTTTGAAAAGAACAAAAGATTTCACTATGAAATATACTGGATACTTTTTACGGTCTGATTGAGTTAACGATTCGAATTACAGTTAAGTGAATATCTTAGAAGGGCTGAAATCCAAAACAACTCTAACAAGAGCATTAAATTAGTGATGTGTGGCTAGTTTGAAATCAAAACATGAATATATAAAATGATACTTTGGTGAATTACTATCTCTGAAAATTGAGTGCTTTAAAACAAAAATAACTTTTACTTGCATATGTTTTTCTTTTAATTTGTTGACATTTTAAATGGAATTCATTGAAAAATAGAATTATTGGAAAGATTTGAAAACTATTAAATTGTTTACAAATTATTAGAAATATGAAAAACAAAATTAGTGTCACAATAAGTTTTAAATGTTGTTAGGCATCATACGTTTCCACGCACGCCATGTAAGTCTTACGCCATCTTCAAGAGATGTTCCATAATCTACAAAATAATAATAACAATAAATCTAAAAATGAACAGATTATAACTTTCAAATCTTCAATGGTCGCTCTATATATCGTTCCATCTCTATATTTAGTTACATACAAAATCTCTATATCTAGTCTCACTCTATATTTAGTTACATACAAAATGTCTATATCTAGTCTCGCTCTATATTTAGTTACATCTCTAAATATTAAACGCTAACGTACATAATATAGAAATTGTTCGTATTACTTATTGTCGAATGGCTCCAGTCAAAAATAAACAAATCATCAAACGACCGTTTCAGACTACTTCATTGAGCGTTTTGACAGCTACACTTAATCCAAAGCTTCGCCTATCTAATTAATGGAGCTGTAAAAATTTTTCGAAATTCTCAGGAGAATACTTACCGTGTCACCAAAAATTCCATTAACTGCTTAACGGTTTTGCCGTAAACTTGCATCGATTTATCGAATTTTGATAGTTGTAAGCAAAAAATAAACCATTCATAACGATTATAATTCAATATTAAAATGACTTCGAATACATAGATAAGTCAAGCATTCAATAGATTTCCATTTGAATAAAAATAAGAAAATATTTTCAAAATAGAAGGTGTCACCTTATTAGATAGTAAAGAAAATAAAGCAGTTAAGTGGTTAAGTCAGAGAAACGAATATGAAAAGAAAAGATGGCAGAAATAAGAATAAAAAAAAGTTTAATCGAACGCGACAATAGGCTTAACCTTCGACAGATATGTCCATATCTCCCAAAACTATTATCTCACAAAAATGATTTTTGCATTATCATAAAATTTAAAAAAATATATTATCATTGCGTTTTTATTGATATCATTTTAATTTGGTACATATTTTACAAACGATGCCTTTAATGTTAACACATCCATCAAAATATTCAATCGCACAATACACTTTTGAATTTGTAGTAAACTGATTCAATTAATTTTTTATAGTCTTATCAAATAACAAAATTGAATTTTAAAAAAATGCATTCACTATTAATCGTTTAATGTATTCACGGACAGTTTTAAAATATGGATAGAACTAGCTATATTATATTTTTATTTTCTGGATTAAAGTTACTTTTTTTTTTCGAAATATTTATAAAGCAATATCCTAGCGGGTGTGATAAGTAAAGAAAAAATCCACATTTTTATAATTTTTTATTGATAATAATGGTCTCGACATTTGTTTTTATAGTGCAGTTAAGTCACACATATGCAAATAACGATTATAACCATACTGTCCGTGAATTTGTTGACAGTTTAAAAAATAATATGAGGAACAAGTTATCACCAAATGCGGTTCGTTTATTGGTAATGACTTAATGATTTTTAAATAAATCCTTTGTATTTATCTCAGTATAGTTTGATTTTCAAATTTTGTATACAGTTTATTACTTTTTAAATTTACTTTACACGTTTGCTACATTTTTTATATTATTGTCCCTTTTCGATATCGACTACATATAATTTCTTTTTTTAAAAAAAGGAAGAGGGGAAGCAATAACTCACATTTAATTATCTACAAAAAGGATGATTTAATTAATTTTCAATTAAATCGAATATGACGGTTTGTTGTTTATTCTATTTCTGCCATTGCGATAACAAAAAATTGATCCAAACTTACTCGAATTTTCTTCCTATTTATGATAACTTTTTTCAAATTCATAACGTTAATCTTAAGTTACCAAAATTCAAATTTTCAATCAATGAACAGACCTTGAAAGCTTAAGAGATATAATAAAAAAACAAAGCGGTGTTAGAGCGATCTTCCATTTCCACCTTCTTGATTGCCAAAAAACAAACATGGCGGATCGTCATCCAGCTTTCCTACCGGTAAACCGGTAATTACAGCATCTTTCGTAATGCAACACTTTCCAGTACAGGACCTTGGAAAATCATAGGGATATACTCTCCCAATTAGAAAAATAAATAAATGAAGCTATTCTAGAGAGAGACGATGTAGTTGAAATCTTTGGCGGTGTCATTTTCTCCAGTTTCTTGAGGTAATGATCGTGACTAGCTAAATGACTGTTACAATTCTGATTAGAAAGTGAGGTCCCCAGCATCACGTAATTGGATTGGACTTGGAATTATTCCTCGCCAGCCATTAATCTCCAGTTTCCCCGGAATGTCCCAGGAAAGAAATACTAGAAAAAGGGAGCAGAGAGATGGGAGAAATCCCGCCTGACACAAAATAACGGGAGAAAAAGTAAGAAAGAAAACTTCGGCAAGAAGATGGAAGGTAGGTAGGAAGTAAAATGTTCTTTTTCTCGGCTGCCATGCGCATTGAAGGGTTGGAAGCAATTTTGAGGGATTTAATTATGGGATGAAAAAAATATATCGTCCCAGAGATAAGAAGGCTATTTAAATGTTTCTTTTCTTTTTCTTTGGTCAATATTCTGTGGATTTATCTTTATCTACCCATTCTCATTTGCGTTTTTCGAAATTCTGAATCTGGGCAGTTTCGTCGAAATATGTAACTGCGCGCCTCACCTGGCTCTAGGGAGCTAATTTATTTTCGGATATGTTATTTTGGTCGAGAATGTACCGCTTTTCTTTCCTTCTTCCGAATATTCATTGATTTCAAGAAATAAAGGCTTTGAGGGATGTACCTCCCCCCCAATTCAAAAAATATGAATATTAAGAAATAAAACATTGAACTTTTTTCTTCTTTTCTAGTTTCTTTTACTTTTAAGAGTGTTTCATGTTTTATTTTTTCGTATTTATTTGTTGGTTCTTAAAAAAAGTATAACGTACTTTAATAAATGCTACTTAACACTACGAGTGTTTGAATAGTAATCCATTGCGAAAAAGGTGAGACCGAATTTAATTTGGTTTCTTGAATTGTTAAAAATACTTTACGCTGGCAGAAAGCATGTTTTGTAGGAATGGCCTTTTATAAAAAGTATTTTGATATGCCATCGCAAGATGTTCATTTTAAAAAGCTTTGCTTTATTGAATATAATTTGAAAATTCAAGAATTTTCAAATTTCGAAGTATCCTAAGCTTTTTTAAGAAAATAATTTTAATAAGAAATTTTATCTATTTAATCCGCTACCTACGTATCCCTCTATTTCAACGAACTAATGTGTTTATCTTTCACTATTATAGCAATGAATCATAATATATTAGTGTAGCTTTGCATATAAATAACGATTTGAAGATTTTGCATTTGTAAGCTTGGTATTTTTTTTAAAGTCAGATAAACTTTCAACAGAAACTTTTCCAGTTTTTGTTAATAGAGGAATAGGATGGGGGGGGGGGGGAAATACAATTTGTGTTTAAAAATTGTATTGAATTTGGCAATTTTGCTGCTGAAAAGTGGCATGTTTTGTGTTTGTTTCTGATACCAGTGCCTATTACTTTTGAGCGATTTTATTCCATAGAGGGGTAATATGCAATGAGTTAGATGAGCATTTTGGCACAGTTATTTGTTAGGCAAGTTTTCTTATTGCTTTCTATTCCAATGTTGATTTCGATTTTATTTTTGAGCTGTACTAATTTGTTTTATTTAGAAAACTGCTTAAAATTTATGTATAGTGCTTGATCAAAACTAAGCATCTCTTCCCCCATCTGTCTCATGCCATCCGTATTTTGGCGAAATAAAAATAGATTGGAGCATGCGCAAATGCGTGAAGGGTTTCCGTATCTGTAAACAGACAATAAATAATCTCTTTGCCTTCTACTATCGTCGGACAAGTTTTCGATCTCTAAAAATTTCATTTCGTATACCATCTAACCAATCACCTTACCTCAACAAATAACTGCAAATCTTTCAAAATCCCCTTAAGACTTCCAAAAT
This sequence comes from Argiope bruennichi, assembly GCF_947563725.1. NCBI lineage: Eukaryota > Metazoa > Arthropoda > Arachnida > Araneae > Araneidae > Argiope > Argiope bruennichi. The sequence continues at coordinate 75,709,090 of NC_079162.1, read as the reverse complement.
CACTATTTCATTTAAAAATCGGTTATCTTAAAATACCATTTTATCAGTTTTTCTTAGAATGAAAGAATTTAGATCATCCCAAATGTGATTTTAGCGCAGGTTTCTTCTGTTCTATTCCAACAAGCAGAGAAGTAGACTTAATAGGACGGCGCTTCGGATCTCGTTTTAGGGCGGTTGCGTGATCATTTCACCTAAAAGTTGAAATCATTAGGAGGAAATAAGGCGGCAGGGAAGACGAACATTCTGCTCTTTCAGAGATTGAGATCGATTTTCGCAGGTACTTTGCTGCACGAAAGGAAGACTGAACTAGACGAATTCCGATGACCAAACACAAAGGGAAAGCATAAGAAAAAGAACACTTGCTTGTCATTTCTCTTCTTGCAGGAAAATTTAGGAAATAGATGTACCCATTTGGTATTAGAAGAACTCAATGAAAATGAAACAAAAACCATTAGAAAATGTCTGTTGTAAACTTGTAATTGTTCTAAAGTTGTTTTTAAAACTTATTTGCAAAATTTTTTTAAAAAGTTTTCTGGTTTGTTCAGTTAGTTTTACTTTGTGTACACTCATAGTAGAACACATAGTTGTCATTTTTCTTCATGAAATAATTTTTTTAAAAAAGATGAGCCCGTTCAGTATTTAAACACTCACTGAGAATGAAACAAAAATCATTGTAATTGTTGCAAAGTTGTAATTAGAATTCTTTTGTCGGAAATTTTTTTATACTTAATAACTAATTAGTTTTATTTTGCCCCACTATAGGAATATCACTTCCTTTGTTTTGATTTTATTCTATTGAAGCTCTTGTTACTCAGTAAATATAGATTAATGCTTGAGCAAAAAAGAATATGCTCTTAATTTATAAACCTGAAATGATAAATATGATTTTCTTTTTAAAACTTTTCCACTGAAATACGGGAAACTGCCCAAATGCTAAAAAAAACTTTCATTGATCTCACATAATCGTTTTATATCTTAATAAATCATTAATTTATACGATCTTTCTCGCACATTTACAAGCATTTCAAAAACTTAATAAAAACTTAAAGACGAGGAAAAATATTTTGTATAGCACATTTTTAATTATTATTATCAATGTGATTCTCATTTAATTTTTAATGGTTCACACACACACACACACACACACACACACACACACACACACAAAAAAAAAAAAAAAAAAAATTGGAAAACAACTGTTTCAAACAACTTTCATTTGAAACCTATTGTCCAAAACGAATGAATAAAATGAAAAAAGTGCGATCCGAAACGAGAATGAATCGTGACATAGAATTTCGAGAAAGCTTCCTTTATATTTTGATTGCCCTAGAAAAGGAAATAAGATACCATGTTCGAAGGGAAGAATCAAAAACTGATTCTATAATTGAAACAGTTGGAAACGTGTTATGAAACGACAACCTGATTGACAGATGAAATATGTGAAACACGATTCAAGACAAAATGAGACGTCAGGCAGGAAAGAACTCGCCGAACTTTCTTTTATTCATTTTTTTAATTGTGTGGAGAGAGATATCAAGCGCTCGTTGAAAATAAAAAAAAAATAAGGAATAAAGAAAGGAAAAATATATCTATAAAGAAAGCCGTTGTCGATTTCACCGTGCATTGCATAGGCTTGCAATGAAGCCCACTGTACACAGGCAAGGAGCTGATTGCGCTTCTATAATGGCTGAAAACTTCGCGATTGAATTAGATGTTCCTAGAGAATACCAATTCAATTTCTAGGCGCTTTTCCTCTCCCGCTATGCCTACCTCCCTACAGTTTCCCAAAACTGAGCGTGAGAAAAATTCCTAATATTGTTTGCGGTCGCTTGTCGTTAGGAATCCGTTATCAATAATGTTATTTATATTTATAAAAATCTTGAACAAAATGCAAATGAAGTTATGGCAGCGTCTGAAATTTCTTGGATCTCTCTTTTCATTTTATTATCAAGATGGTCATTTGCGATGCCCTAAAATATGGCTGTTATCCAATCTGAACAAAATGAATTGACAGTTGGGACATCTAATTGAAAAACCGCCGTCTTTTTTCTTTCCCATTATCAGTTCCACAGCGGGCAGGCAATCATGATTCTTCTGATCATAGTACCGCCATCTGTTGAGGCCCTTGCAAACTATTAGAAATAATGACAGATGCATAGTTTTCGTTTGAATATTCAGATTTACTTTCATTTAAAATTTATTTTAATACTTCTTAGTTCCTCTAGAACCTGAAAAAAAGTGTATTGTTTTGAATTCATATTATTTTCATATATAACGAGCAATTAGTAGAATTTTTTCACTTCAAATATCCCAAATGAAAATTAATTTCAACACTAAACAAACTATTCATTTTGTGTGTTAATAGAAATAGTAACAGGTAGTGTCAGTACAGCCCTATTTTACATAACATTTATTCATGAACTGTAGAGAATATTAAGGAAAATAAAAAGTCATAGTGCTGATGAATTGCATCCGTTTATTAAAATAGGAAAATAAATAGGGTAATGAAACTGGTATTAGAATACAAAAGCTTTCATGATGAATTATTTCTGTTACATTATTTCATTGTAGACAGACAGTAACCTATAAATATAATTAATCTGAAAGGGTGTATACTTTAAAATCCTTTGTGTATATTTATTATATTGTTATTAGATAAATTTTTTTCTGTCTTTAATAGGAGTGTACGTGAGAACATAACATTACTTGATGCTACCTCTTAACATAAATTTATTCAAAATGAAGTTTATAAGATATTAAACATAGCACCACTATAAAACATTATTTTTATTTCTTATATTTAGAGGGGGTATTTTCATTCAACCTTTAAAAACTAACGTGTTTAGTTAATTTGTGCTTTGTAATATTTAATTTATTGAATTAACTCCTTAAGCAACTTTCTTCTTTCGGTGTGGTTTACAGTCCTAAATAAAGTTTTTTTTTTTTTTTTTTTTTTTTTTACTACCTTACACTTAAATGAACCGGATGTCTTCTGTTTTGGAGTTTTACCTATTTAAATGTATTCGGTGTATTAAGTTTCTTTAAAAATGCACATTGTATCCCAACATTTAAGAAATATATATATTTTAAATATTAAGAAAATATTTTTATAGAAAGAAAAAAAAAACATTTTGATCAGCATCTTTAATTTTTTTTTTTTTTTAGAAATTTTTTTTTTAATTTTTTACTACTTTTTTTCAAATATGAATATTTTTGCTTCGAATTACATTTGTAGATTCACCAAAATATATTACACAAAACTGTGAATGGGTTTGAAGATATACCTAATATTAAAACTGATATGAAAAATTAGAAAATTTAGTATTACACATATCATGGATGTGGAAAAAAAAATCGATATGCTTCTGAATATTTATTGCATGTACAAAAATATCATATGCATAATGATAGATAAGTACCAATCAATAAATTTTAAAATCAATTTTAAATCGGACCAAAAAAAAAAACCCTTAGTATTTTTGAAACATGATGGTAATGAAAAACCTAACATGGAGAAAAAGCTCTTTGAAACTCTCATCTGCATATGTATTTCATTTGCTTTAATGAAATACATATGCAAATATCACTTCTTAATAAAAATCTAAATAACTTTTGAACTATTAAAAGTACAATTTTGAACTTTTGACACAATGAGAAGTTTAAGAGCTATGAAATGATCTAATAAAATGAAAATTGATATTTTGAACAGTTTTTGAGTAATGTACGCCTTTAATGTTATTTGTCACAAATAATTGCTTTCTACAAGAATTATTTCCCTGTATTGTGTCAAAAATGGTTTGAATAATGGAATAACTATAAATAGGTCGTAAAATTTTCGTCTTAAAGCTACTTAACTTTTCTATCAGATTGCATCCGAAACCAAATGCCATTGGACTCTTTTTCCAACATTTTCAGTCAACCTTCTTGGAAACAGAATTATTCTTTATCCATTCCCTAATCCAATTAGGATTTGGGTTTCCTTCATCTGCATAACCGAAGGCGCTATCATCAGTAAAATAAATCTTTAATTTACTGCAGAAAGGGACGGTTTATCTCTTCTTGAAGACTTCTACTTAAATATTCGATTTTCTGCTTGCTACAAGCTTTTGGAAGTCCTACGGGAACTATCGGATACGGTTGATTTTGGACTCAGTTTCGCTTCTTTCGCATTCTGCTATGCATTCAAAATCTTTGGTGGGATGTTCAAATAGATACATACGCTCTACTATCTGATACTTTTGCCCCTGCGTGGTCGGAATGTACAGTTCTGGAATTTGCAGTGAAATGTGGTCTTCTGGGCTTTTTCTGAGAATTTTTTTTCACCGTCTCCAGTAAAGCAGACAAGTTCCTTTTCTTTCTTTTTTTTTATCTCATCATCCGTTCTGCATGCTTATTGAAATTTTTGAAAGCCGCCTTTATCTAACGGTTTGTTTAAAAAAATTGAGCTCAGGGAGTGAAGTGTATAGTTTGTTTTCTTGTTATCAAAAAATTTGATTCAACGGACATAGTCTATGAGTTTTCCAATTATGTTTCCGTATTTTCTTCTGTTTCAGTTTTGTTGGGCTTTATCAAAAGGATGTATGGGAAATAATAGAGTGGGTAACTTCGACATTCGTCATCTTCAGTATGCCCGGTTTCGTCGCTAAACAGTTAGGCAACTCTTTACTAAAAGTTTCTGACAGTTTAATGGATATTTATTTGAGTTTGATTGCTTATCTTCTTCAAAATGAATGTCGCATCTGAGATATGTCCACAAATCGAAATGCTGCTGAAAAGTAATAGGAATTTCTGGACTAAGTGTTGTTTTTTTTTCCCTTAACAGATTTTTTTTGACAAATCTGATGATTTGTAATAACGATGAAAGCTTGTAAATAGAATTAAAATGTTTTCCACATTTCCGCATATCTCCTAAGATGCACTTGAATTTACTTTATGTAAGATTTTGCTTTGAAGATACATTGTTTGCTTTTTTTTTTTTTTTTTCTGATGTCAGTTTTGATGTATACATATATTATCATACAGAGTTCGGAATCACAAATATGTAGTTGTTAACCACTTATTTGTGAGTATTTGTCTACAGTTACTTGTAGAAAATAAAATTCTAGATAAGTTAATAGCAGACTTTTATTACAATTGTTTGACTTTTCTTGGGACACTAGTTTGTTCAGAAAAAGGGAACAAAAAAAGAAGAAAATAATATTTGCATTGGTGCTATTTTAAGAAGGCATAGAAACTTTTATTTTTAATTAAAAAAAAAAATGAATATCTCAAAAGTAAGGATATCCATTTTATCTAGTTGCTTAATCCCTTAATCATCATACCGAGCGGCATCGAATTATCGCTTATCAGTCTTATAAGGTGAAATTAAATCCTTTAGGGACGCTATAGTTTTATTCAAAACTCACATATGGTCCGCAAACATCACAAGTATACTATGAATTCTTAATTGAATCATTAAGACAGCACACTGCCGAAACGGAAAGTTTCATCTAATTAAATAATGAAAAAGGAGGAAAATAATTAAGGAGTTAATCTTCTAACATATGATAATACGTTTCTTCTTTGACTTTCATATATATATATATATATATATATATATATATATATATACTGCCCCGTCCGTTTCTTTCCCCTGTCCGTCACGACTAAACTGAACGTTAAATAAAATTTAGCTCCTCAATAACTAGTAAATCAAAATGAATGCAGCATTTGTTCTGTATTAAAAAGTATAGTTAAATTTATCTGTTGATAAATGGTCGTAATAGTTCTTAAGGCGTCTATTGTATGATTAAATAGTAAAATAATATCTTCAAAAATTTTCAACATGCTTTTAATTAAAGAAGATTTTGAAATAATTCTATAATTTCTTTTATGGATAGTTACAAGAAGACCAATAATTAGCAAAGTAATTAATAAATATATTTTAGGAAAAGTAATATTATTTAAATTAATATATACCCACTTATATTTTTATTGCAGATTGTTAATAGCTGCTATCCTTTAATGCTTGGCGAAGCTAAAATGTTTTGATTAATTTTCGATTTATTATTCTCTAAGAACTCTTTTGCAGTAGCTCAAAGTTTGCTTAGGAAGCAAACTAACTTTACAAAATTAAATTTACAGAAATTGGGTGCGCAAAGGGCAGTACTTGATCTTCTCCAAAAAGCTATTCATGCTTTCGCTTTCCCTCTACTTCCCCTTCTTTCCCACCCAATCCCTGAGCCAAAACTACTTCAAATCAACGTCCAATGAACTTTTCCCGGAAATTTCTGTTCTGTTTTAATAATCCGCCTATCCCCCCACCCTCCCCCTCATTGCCTTTCTAAGGAGAAGAAGAAGTCTTAATAACGTCCCATCCATTGACAAGATGGCCAAGAAGGGGAGAGGGATGAGCATTCTGTAAGGAAACGGGCGACAAAATAAAAGCATTTCCGTCCCCAGACTCATCGTAATCCCTGAGCCGACACTGCTAATCCCTTTCTAACCCCTCACGATCATCTTTCCAGGCATTGCTATTCTTCACCTCCTTTCTCGCCCTTCAAGTAAGTAGTAATAGCGTTCCCTGCTCAATATACTTGCCGCACCCGCGATATAAGTCTCTCAGCTTGATTTTTTTTTCTCCCTCGAAATGCCTTTGGGGGATAGGAAAGTTAAGGCTTCTCAAATAGAACATATAGGTATATATACAACAAACCCCCTTGCACGAAATATAAAAGAAATCTATCCAAGTCTTTTGCAAAATGTTGAGGTTGGCTTACATTTTTTTTTTTTTTTATTTGAATGGGAAAGTTGAATGTAATCGAAATCGAACCCTCCTCCTATGCTTCTGTCTGTTCTTTGGGCGTATATCCTTAGAGCTATATTTGGTTTCGACAGCTACTGAAATCGGGTAAGGGAGAGAGACTTGAGTATGATATGTATCGTGGAGTGAATGAAATTGATATTATTAACGAATTTCCTTTGCCGACGCTCACACCATTACCATCACAATGCCTTGGGTTCTCGCCAGATGTAACGGGAAATCCAAATTCTCCAGAGGAAATACCTGATAGAAGTTTATATTCAATGGTATACTGCTTCATGCTAAAGCTATTTTCTCCAAATCAGCATGATCTTCCCTTATATTTTCATACTTGACATGTAAGGTTTGAACCTCCTTCCTTTGATATGAACATTCAAATGTGAAAAAGTAAGTTTTAAGGAGTAAGATGATATTTTGATATTCTTTAAGATTAAAAACCAAAAAAGCACCTCATTTTGTACTTTATTTATCAGAATCAACTATACTTTCATTGTCGGTTTTAGGCTAATCATTCTTCAATGATACAGATGTTTTAAGCCGGCGTCCTGGCATAGGAGTCTTCCCCGTGATCTGGGCGTCCTGAGTTCGAGTCCTGGTTTGGGCATGTTTGTTCTTCCGTTGTTCTATATGTGAGATGTATGAATGTACCCTCCTGTGAAAAGGGGTTGTGCAAGCGAATGAGTGATGCGTGAGTAGCAAAGTCGTACTCTTGGCCCTAGTTGGTGCTACTAAAAAGAGAAGAGACGCTCCCCATCTGGCTTAAATCGCTGTCTTCGTAACAGCGGGCTCGTCCGTGGCAAGCGCCATAAGAAACAACAACAACAGATATTTTAAAGTTGAAATATTTTGACTTTAGCAATGATAATTAATTTTAGTGATCGATTAACTATCAAATATGTTCTTCATAGAATATAAATCTTTAGATTATTCCTAAAGTTTGCCATTCTACTGCGATATCTCTTATTAAATCTCTATATAACATGTGGTATTTCGTAACTAATATTTCTACCCTAATAAACAATTTTTTAAAAAAATTATTCCCTTAAATTAAACTGTGTATTCTCGACATCATCATGTCTATATATCTCGGTTCCATGAGATTTATTGTCCTTTTAGTGGAAACGGTTTAATAACTAAATCTGAACACTACGATGAAGCCTAATAAAGAGCATCGCACTCTTAAAACATATTAATGATACCACTTCTCAGCAATATACTCCATTCATATCTAAACACAGTTAACCAGCATATGCTAAGCAGATTGATCTCTGGAGCATCAGCTTCCTTTCTATCCATCTCCGTAGTGAAGAGCATTCATTGAAGAAGACATTGAGCAGTCACTGCTTGATGCTCGGAAGAGAGACCAAGTACTACCTTGGCAAATTTATTGAACAAATAAAGTTTGGCGGGTCATTCCACACAGGAGGGTGCTTGTCCGTCTTGTCAGGCGGAAAACTTCCAGCCGCCAACCCAAGTGAGGCGTCGGTTAATCGGAGTCCAATTTAGAGTGACTGATGAGGAGGATATTACTTCGGCGGGGACACGGAGAAGGAACGGTACCCCACGCATAAATGTGCAATCTATACGCCTTGCCTCTCCACGGACGGTTTGTCACTGAACGCGAACTGACTACTGGACGAGATCTTGACATTCGTCTTGGGAATGGCCATTCACGGGCAGCTGCCGCCCATTGGAAGGAGGCATCAATTAGGGGCTGTTTCATGAGCAAAGCTCCCACCACTACCTATGGGTTTTATGAATAGATCATGAAGGTGAAAGAAAATGGCCGTTACGTGCTTTAGGGACTCCATTTAACGAATCTCGGAAAGATTCAGTATTCTCAATCAACAAGGCTTGCTTTAATTATTATGTTCATCTCATTACTATAAATCATGATGATGATGACTCATCATATTTATCATAAAATAAATTAAGAAATATTCACAACTTTGGAGTAATTCATCGACAATATTTCTTCCAAATTGTATAAAATTATCTAATAGCAAGTGTAGTTTCAGAAAAGAATATTTTGGATCTTTGCGGATGTGTAGTAATACATAAATAGATTCTGTGAAAATTCATAGCACACTAATAAGGAGTCCACGATGATTATTAATCCTCCACTTTGAGATAGACTTTTCTAAGTTTTCTGTAATTATTGATTACTTCAAACTGTTTACTGTAAAAAAGGATGGAAAATCTAATATTGAAAATTAATATATTGAAAATCTGATATCTAAATCTAATAATGGAGATGCATCAAAATCTTGTTCAAATTTTTGATGGCTGCAATATTTCCTCTATACTTCGTATGCAAAAAAAGTGGGGGAAAAAATGTTAGGCTCTAAGTTCTATTATTTCGCTATCTGTCAGCATTAAGGAAAATCTCCAGTATTTATTACCGCTGTATGAATCCCCTAAAAAAAATGAATTTACTGTAGCAACAAAGAAGATTTCAAACTGGAATGGTGATTTTGATCTTTTTTTTTTATTTTAAAATTATCTCATTACAGATAATATTTCATGATTATGTCTTATTGTTATAAATTATATTCTCTTTTATTTCTAAATTGTATATTCTTTCTCTTCAACAGGCGGTTGTTGAATCCGTAACCAGCGCATTTGAATATAGTGATCTTCAAATAGACGAAAGCAAATCTGTCAGTCCGGATATGTTGTTTGACAAAAATAAAGAATTCCTTTATGTGATGACTGAACGAAGGGTAAGATTCTTATTCAATTATAGAATGTCTTGTGTCATTTTAACCTCATTTCTGTATCTGTATTGACGGCAATATTTCACTAGTAAACTAGAACATTTATATGATCCTAATAAATGCATGAGGCGAAATGAAGCTACATTACAAAATTAATAACATGTCCTGCTTCACAAAATCTTACTATCAGCTTCATGTTGTCTGAAAAAGATTTTTGAATAAGCCCATAGAAAACCAAATCCAGAAGTTAATATAAATTAGGAAAAAATCATCACCATTATTTGTATTTCTCATAAGCGCATTATATTTGGATTGAAAATTAATACTAATAGTTAGTAAAATAATGACGATAATTCAATTAAAAATTATCAAGCGATGTAATACAGGTTAAAAAATTCAGCTATTAAGCTTAAAACCAAAGAAAATTACCTAATTTCACTCATTCTTTTGCATATTTGAATTAATATTAAGGTTTTAAAAGGCAATATTTCAAATAAAGATTTTTTTTTTTTTTTTTTTTTTTTTTTTGTAGAAACTCTTATTTTCCTCATGCCAATAAGTTTTCCTGAACAATCAAGGTATAATTATCTAACTGGAATTGTTTTTGCAGCATTTAATTAGGAAAAAAAGCTATTCACTGAGGAATTTTCTCAGGTCCTTTCTTCCAGTAAACCTGAAGGACTTTCAGTGTTAACTAATTGATAACATAGAAAAACCGTCCTTCTCAGCACATGTGTTCGGTTTTCTGGTAATTACTTTCGATTTTAGACCTCCAAAAAATAAGATTACGCCGAGAATTTTGGGCTGCCGAGTGCTTCTCTGCAAGTTAGGATGTGCTGAGCTTTTTTCGCCAGTGAGGCGCTGGCTCCAGTTAGGATGTCTTTTTGCACTTTCTAAGAGGCGAAAGATGTTTGCATTGGTCGTTAGCTTTTCCCAAACAGGATTACGGCCTTCTCGAGCTTAATCTCTTTAGGCATAACGATGATTATGCGAAAAAGCTCAAAGGAAAGAGGGAAGCTCCACAACGAAAAAACGAAAAGAAAAGAAATCGCTAGGAAGACAAAAGAAACTGCAGCATCTCGGGGTGTCTTTTCATCAATAAGATGAAATGCGTTTGCATCACCAAGAAAGAAAGTAAAAAGTTTTTTTTTTCTTTCTTCATTAAAATTTATAATGAAATGACATTTTGAAATATCATTAATAGGGGAGTTATTGAATAACAAATATATAGATTGATTACTAAGACATTCGAAAAATCTCAATGCACTGTCCATCGCCAGTTTATTTAATTACTGCGAACAAATCTTTCATTTTATTACTTGAAATTATTGTAAACTAGAACTTGTGATCCAAAGACCATCCTTTGCATCCAAAAATTAAAAATCAATATTCCCAGGAGATGAATAATATTTACAATTGTCGTTCGCATGATTTTTAATGTGTTTACTTTTTCGTTGGTCTTAATGTTGCTTATATGGAAATCAAAGTTCTTTTAAAAATATTTGTGGGTAGGTTTTCTAGCCATATATGACTAAAACATCATGCCTTAATACGAAGATAAAATTGACAAAATTGTTACCTAAATTTTATTTTTATCTGTTACCTTATTTATTTTTAATTTTCTTAAAAACTGTTTATAGTAATTAGATTAATGCAGTTTCCTAGGAAAGACAGTAAACGCTGTTAAATACTGCTAGCATATTGTAAAAAATAAAGTAGATAGTACTAAATTAGCATGGTAATAAATAAAATAGATCTTGTTTTAAAATAAATCAGCTATTTCATAAGTTAAAAATTATTCCATTGTATTTGTATTTTTCTTTCTTTAAAGAATATTGCTTGAAAAAAAAACGAAATTATTTGAATATCCTGGTTTGATGATTCTGAAATGAACGTTATTACTCTTCCAATTTCGAAATTCGAGATTTTCAAGAAGTAATCATTTATTAGCTCTGTTCGTTTATTTATTTATTTATCTATTTTTGGTAAATAAATATTAACTTCGGAGCTTTCCTTTACAGTAGAGGAATGCTTGAATGTTTATTTTCGCTTCACTTCACTCAATCGGATTTTTCCAGCTAGTTTTGCAATTCATCAAACTCGTATTTCAGAAATGAAACGGTGAATTTAAATGTGGAGGCGGTTTTTATTATTATTATTTTCACCTTCTCTCTCTCTCTCTTTCTTTCTTTCTCACGAAAGTAATTAAAATAAATATTTTTTAAATGTAAAAAAAATCGTCTGCGATTAATGTAATCAAAACTTGAAACGTTTTTAATTACCTCATCAATATCCAATCTGTCAACATTCTATGCCTTTTTTTATAAAAATAATTGCGCATTCCAACGCTACTTATTTATTTTTTCATTATTATTATTATTATTATTACAGGATAAAGGTGTGTGATGATTCAAAAAGCATAAAAAGAACTGTTGCCTTTATAATCGACTGGAAAATCTTCCAAAATATTTCAAATTCATCCCATTTTCTCTTAAGCTCTAGCAGTGAAAAACAAAATTAATTTTTCCTGACGCAACTTACAGAGCATCGTAATTACAAAGATATTTTCTTTTAGTTTCATATTTAATAACGAAGCAGAACACTTTTTCTTTCTTTTCTTGGATGAAAATTTAAAAAGAAGAATAGGGAGGGATCTAACTTTTCATCGATAATGCATTTATTTTAACAGAAAGCTATAGTATTTTCTTTTTCTTTTCCTTCATTTTTTTCTAATTTAGTTTATTATCTGCGCTGAAAAGAAAGATCTTAGACATTTAGTCCAAAATGAAATATAAGTAATGTTTCTCTGAAAAGAACAATTAAATTTATATTTCCTGCACCCAATTAGTATACGCATTAACTGATTCGATAATGGAAAGCATTGCTATACAGGTATTACCGTGCTTTACACATATACATCTTTCGCCTTCGTCAGAAAGTTTTTAATTAGCGTTATTTCAGTTTCAAAGCTAATTTTCATTTTTAATGAAAATTTAGTTTCACTAAGGAAGTTAGAGCCAAAGTGGTGTTTTAAGTCTTTTTGAGACATAAGAATGCATTGGTGCACATTTTGTATTCGGATATTTAATCTTTGAAAAGGAAGTTAGAGCCAAAGTGGTGTGTATAAGTCTTTTTGAGTTATTTAATTGCATTGGTGCACATTTTGTATACGGATATTTAATTTTCAAGATAATTAAATCTGTCTTTTCCAAATAATCTATTTTGAAAGAGGAAATATTAAACAGTTCACTTTTTTATGAATGGAATTCTTATAATTTTTAAGCTTTCAGAAAGCAAGTGGGCCTAGTAACTCTCTCGGATTTATAGTTAGACAATCTCTGTGCCGGGTCCTGAAATCATGATAGAAGATTCATAGCTTTTTGCCATTTGAATTAACTCATGATTCGAACGAGTTACTGCACTACCTATGTGCAATCTATATATAGTGCAGTAACACTACTGTAAGCAAGTTCGAAGTATATTATTATTTGTGGCAAGAACTGCGTAATGCTTATGTAATCGCTTATGTTAGCATCCCCTCCCCAAAATCCCACGTCACACCTACAAGAGGATACTTGCCCCTCGACGCACCAGGTCCATATGCACGATTTTTTCATGAAATTAAGTTCAGAACCTGTAACCGAGACATTATTTCCAGACCACCACAATCCCAAGTTTTAGGTAATAGTACAAAGTTCCATGTACCCTTCCATGCTAATGAATGCCCATAATCAGATGGTAGACTTAGTTTCATTAATGTCTTATTTCAAATTTACATTAAGGCTATTTTAGAATGGACTTTCGCAATTTTAAGCTGCATTACATAACGAAGATCATATCTGAGACAGCATATCTTCCACTCCAAGCATCTACACCACACTACAGTGAAGATATTTGACCTTGATAGGTTAAACGTGTCTATATAAGCAAGTTTTTAAAAATAAAATATTACGAGAAGCAGAAATCACAAATCATAAACCATCTTCAAGAGAGTTAATTACTGTATTGTGCATATAAAAAAATTAAATTTAAAAGTACTTTAAATCAAAATAATTTTTTAAAAAGTACAGATCTCTTTAATGTATTCTAAATTATCAGATACAAAGTTGTTTGCCTGGGTCTTGAAATTTAAATTTTTCTGTCAATTAAAAAAAGGGAGCACAAGGGCTTGCGAATTTATTTGAAAACTTAACAAAACCATGAATAAAATGTTCAGAAACTTAGAAGATACCTGATTCTAATTTGATTATGTTCGCATACATGGCCCTTTTGAATGAAATGAAAGTACAAAAGTAGGTTATTCTGGAAATGATGCAAAAATATCTCTAGGCCTTGGGGCCTTCTATAGTTGTGGAGCTGTAGGTAGTTATATATTTTGTCTGTTTCATAATCTGGTTCTGGTCATTGTATGAGGAAGATTACATCTAGGCCATGATCCTACACTTCAACATCACATGGTATCAATATGAGGACATTTGAGCCACGATGGTAGATATTACGGACATCAGGTCCACATATACTATGGGTGTTTGTTGGAGTTATATTTTGAACCTATAATATAATTACTTAACTTGTGAGAAATAAAATAATTCTCTCTTTCTTTCTCATTTTAATATTTTTTTATTTCCCATATCTTCATTTTTTGTTGCTTTCTTATTCTCTTCAGAGGCTTATAACTTCCATTATGACATAATAAATCACTATAACTCTGCGCAAGTACATTAGGAAATTATATCCATTAATATTAAAATAAAATATAACCTTAAGTTTGTAATTACTGCATTTAAGTGTAGCTTTTATTGAAAAATGTGGCATAGGCGTTCTCTTTTGGTTACCAATTAATTTTTCATTTTAAACGACTAATTAATTGAGCTAAGAGGCTTATTCACAGGTTTTCGTGAGAAAAAGCACTTAATAATCTTATGTGTACAAAATAGTAAAGGCGGTGCAAACCAATCCAAGGAAAACAAACTAAAAATAAATAAATTGGACTATGTTTGATTAATTCCTTATTTTTAAAGATCGTGAAAAGTATTGTGTGTTCCAGTAATCTACCTTTTGAACGTGAATCGGGCGAGCTATTGTACTGAGGGAATTACCAAGAAACTAAACAAAAGGAAAAATATTGTTCGCGTGATCGTGGTTTAACCACCTTCTCTCTTTGCTTCCACCTTAATGTGAAGTCTTTCTGAAGGCAAGCTTGCTTTCCATTACTATAAGAGAAGAGTGGGGAAGAGAAAATTCTGCTCTTTTTTCTTTCTTTCTTTTTTATTCTCTCTTCTCTCTCTTAATTTCGTTTTCTAGTTTCAGAAACCACACGCTTTAAAAACGCTTTCCGTCTCGACCAATTAACTTGCACACGCAAATAACATTTGCATAGTCATCGCATTCCCACAGCATTGAACCGACTGCTCACACGACTTCTATTTATATGCTTTGGATTTTCTTGTTTTTGCTTCTATTCCACTAATGAACCGCACTTTTTTTTTAAAAAAAATATCTTTTTTATTTCTTAAAAAATAAGAGATAAAGAAAACGGGGAATTTTTAATACGATCTGAGAATTCCCTTGTGGCTTTTTACTTAATTGACAGGATTGGTAGGAATTTGTCATATTTCTTATTATTCGTTACTTATTGATACAAAGTTTGTTTTAAAAATATCTTTAAGTGATGGGTTCGATAAAAAAAAAAGAAAGAAAGAAATCTCCCCCCAGCCCCTTCATTATCACGAATATAATGTTTTTAATTCAAGATTTATCAACCTGTCAATGTAATAATTTTTTTTAAATTCAGGATTTATCAGCCTGTCAATAAGACTAATTAAAGTGCACTGAAAAATATCTCACAGATTTCAGAAAGTGAAAGCAGTTTTTGTTTGAATCAAAAATAATTTTTTAAAACACACACATCACTGTTCAAAATATGTAGCCAATAGTCATAAAAATATATTTTTATCGAAATAATTTTACTATCTTTATTCATTAAACAATATTATTTTTGCATAAATGATTTCAAAATTACTAAATGTCCCCTATCAGAGAAAATTGATTTATTCTTGGTATAACGCATTCTGGATATCGTCAATTTTTTACTTTATCGATGTTTAGATGCCATGCAATTATTTACCTTGCCAGAGACTTTTTAAATTAATTAAATTATTCTTCGACAAAGAATAGTTTTATATTTTATTTTGCGTTTGCAGTTAAACAAATTGGCGAATTATAACTTAACCTAATCATTATGACTTTCAAATTCAGTGGTAAACCTTTATTTTGAAAAGACTTTGTATTATTTTTCTTCAATTTTGCAAGCCTTGTTGTGTTCCAGCAAATAAATAACTTTTACTTATAACTGTTTGAAATCCTGGACGTTAATTTTATCTAGAATAAATAGAAAGAAATTAACTATATGTTTTTAAAGTGATCCTTTTGTGGTTGTTGTTGGTTTGCTATATTTTTTGAATAAGGTAGATAAAAGCAATTTGTACTTTTAATGTGACAAACTATGAACGGCACAGATAAATATATGGTTCCTTGTTTCTAGCTTATACAAAAGAAAAAAAAATCATATTGCATTGTATCTTAAATCAAAAAATATTCCACTTCTGGGTGCATATCAGAATTTCGAAGATGGAAGATCGAAATGGGAAGGAGACAAAAATTCTCCAGAAACCAGAGACCTGGTTTCTTTATCATTTCGACGGCAATGCCTATCGTTTTCAATTTTGCATGGGGGAACAGTGTTGCCAAAAAATTTCTCCCATCTTCCCCTCCATCGTCCCCATAACAAATGCAGGAGTTCGATCAATGGCGGCTGTAACGCGATCTGAAACATTGTGGCGAGTTGCCTTGTTCCGCCATGAATAAAATAATAAGCCTTTCTAAAGAAATTTCTTCACCCAAAAAGAAAGACCGAGGTTTTTCTTCTGAATCAGAATCGGTTCACATAAAATTAGATTAGTTTTTCTTTGTTAGCTTTCTGTTAGAATGCGAGTTCGTTAATTGCAGATGAAAGCACCAAGTTGCATTTAATAACCGCTAAACTAATAAAATGCGCTTTTATTAAAATATAGATTTTACTGACGTGGTTCTTCAGGAACATTTAGAAATAGCCGTTGGAATGTTGCGATATCTCAGGTTTTCTTCGTACAAAATTTGTGTCTTGAGAACCTGAAGAATCTCAGCTCAGAATTCGAGTTACTTTTGTACGATGGTAAAAAGTTTTGTTATGATTAAAATGTCTTTTTATGTAGGTAAATACTTCTTCCTGACATATTCTCGAAGAAGATGTCTTTGGGATGTCTGTAAATTGTCCCAAAAAGAGAACTTAAATTCATGTCCCAAAAACAGAATTAAAGAATATCTTCACATATCATCTGTATTCCGCTCTTTAGAATTTATTCATCAGTGTTCTTACATGTTTGCTTTATTGCTCGAAGTTCTAAATTTTGAAATAAAGGTAGCAACAGTTGCGAATCATTGCTACCATGCCATACGTGTTCATGTGCCGTTGGTATTGTTGAACGTCTCATAATACTTCTATCCATTTAGACATCGCATAAAACACTGTAGCGAACTTTATTTTTCTTCTTTTTTTTTTACCATGAATAAAATTGTAAATCTTTCTAAAGGACGGAGAAAAAGAAAGGCCAGGATTTTCCAGTAGAGAAACTGGCGACGAAAAATTAGATTAGCATTCTCTCTCCGGTAGCTTTCAATAAGAGTGCACGTTAGCTAATTGTCGATGGGAGCGTTAAGTCGCATTTAATAATCGCCAAGCTAATAGAGAGGCTTTTTATTACGATGCAGATCGCGTCCAGCCGATGCCGAACGTGAATGGATTTGCCTAAGAGGCGGCTATCATGGAAATGATTCTAATTGACGCACCCCCCATTCGTTCTCCAGGGTTGAATTCATTGTTCGCTATTCAAGTACCCTTTGTTTAGGTCTTCCTATCGGCGTGTCGTTTCCACAAATTGGTCTCGAATGCATTATTGCTCTTCCAGCACCCTCTTTGGCCAATAGCTGTCATTAAACTCCTTTAAGCCGCCTGGAATTATTTGCTTAATTGCCGTATATTTCATGACGCCTAATTGCTAAGCATTGCAGGCCTCTCTTCCGTCCAATTGATTTAAGATTGCTTAAAACACAATAAAACGCGCGATGTTTTCGAATCCGGTCAGTAGTGGGATGGGTAATTAATCAAATACCGCAGTAATTAAATTTTCGGTTTGCAATAATGCTTCGATACCACTGCAGTCTTCACCTGAGGGGAATGCATTTTTCCTGGAGTGCAGGAGCGATTGTCCGATATTTCATGCGGGAAACAACACACCCGGGAAAAATTACTGATACGCAAGCCTATGTGTGCTTTCCTTCGATTTGTGCGCTCGGCTACTTGGAGAAGATTTATAAAATTCCCTTCTCACTTGAATGAAACTCTCAACTCAGGATTAAGCTTCTTAGGGAAGACTATCGATTGGAGCAAAAGCTACTGCTGCGCTGAATACCGAATTCCTAATTAATGAAGTGTTTGTTCAAAAGAGAACTTTAAATTTGAACAACAAATACATAAACAGATATATGTAAGTTCATGCGAGACTGCTCATAGATTAAACAAAATTGAATTAATAAGAGAGACATCTTTGAATTGTTAATATTAAGAAATCTTTTAGGTGATAGAATAAAAAACGAGATTTTATTAAAATTCTTCAGAACAGGATTAAGTACCGAAAAATAATATAATTTATTTGTTAGCTTTGTATTTACTCTTTTTATTGTAAATAAATCTAATATATTGATATAAACTAGTTAAATATTTTTCATTTTACTTTTTATAATACCTTAAATTATTCTTTTGTAAAAGCCTCCAACGAAATCAAGCTAGCAATTTTTTTTTAAATTTTAACTTTCTTTAGATTTTTCTTGATAAACATTGTGCTTGTCTTATTACTAAGAGATTGCGATAGTAACAGTTAATATTCCAAAATGTATTAGAATTTTATCAAGTTGTTTATGGTTAATTTATTTTTGATGAAGCTGTGGGGCACATTATCAGCTGTGACATTCATGGATCGCGTATTCCACCATATATATACTATACTCGCTAAATTAGGCCGTGGTTCAAACAATATTTAAATTATGTGAAACTTGACGTTTGTATTTGACGTCTCAAAATTGCATTATCCTTCAACATTTGTCTTCTTTTCCCATACCTTAAAAAATTGCCATTAATGTGTTAAATATAATCCCTGCTGCAACAGTAACTGTTATTTGATACTTGTATCATTTTCCATTAAATTCTTGTTTTTCTTTCTTATTTACATCAATGCTTTTGAAACCCACCAAAGTGACTGCTCGTACCTGCAGGTGTTCCTTGACAATCACTGGTGCGAATATTTTCAAGACCGCACCGTTAGTTCCGAAGTTCTTTGAAATAAGCTGTCAAAAACGTTTGCGATATCTCTTAGTATTTTGTTTTGAAGAAATGTTTTTGTTTTGTTTTTTAATTTATTATTATTCCCTCGTCTCGTCTTTTTCCTTTTTGGGAGATTCCCCACCCCATATTCTAGCTCCCCTTCTAAATTTCCTATTACCGAACCTTCTATTGTCTCCGGCGCCTTCTTTATCATCTGCATATGATGGTTTCCTGGACGTATTCGAACCCGCTGCTTGAATAATGTTGAGGATTTTTCCCATTTCTTTTTTCCCTTTTTTTTTCTTTTTTTGCTTGACACCCTCCCCCCCCCCTCTTCCTCCCTCCGAGTTTTATTTCTGTGTGACAACATCTGTGGAAGAACGGCAAGCGTAGGCTGCAAAAGAAACAGTATACTGGTGGTTCATATGAAGCGTAAGACGCTTTTTTTTTTTTTTTCGGTTACTGGAATGTTTGTGTTTATGTCCGCTTAATTCTTGCCACTTAATTTTGCGTACGCTTTCATTTTCCGCCTCGTAGATTACGAATGGAAAACTGGAACATTCAAATGCGTTGTCTGAGCGAAAAATTGAAAAACCAGGGAACTTTTTTATATTATTATTACTTTCACAAAAATTTCTTCCAATTTTTTTGTCTGTTATTTTATTTATTTCTAAGGGAGATACTTTATTAAAAAGCGGCTAAAAAATATTTTATTAATGTCTTTTTGATGCTCCGAATGACCTAAGTAAATTGACTGTTCAGTTTCATAGAATTACTAAATTGCGAAGAATATTAATTTTCTTTTGTCATGATTACTGGTGTAAAAAAAGAAATGTTCCTTTTCTCTTTTTGTGTAAGAATAATTCTTGGGCTGTCTCTTTTGAATTCTTTATCTTACAAAATTCAGCACAAAGAGTTAATATTAATTTTAATTAGCATATTAATATTAACTCATCATATTAATTTACATATATTATTAATATAATTTAATATTAATTTAATGTCATCTTACCTGCTGATTCTTCGAATTTAAGATATATATCTTAAATTTATCCTTATTTACTTATGCAATTCACATTTTAAAATGATTCTCTTTTGCATTCTCACCGATTTCTGAATATAATGGATGAAAACCAGTTAAACGAATTCAATTTGGACTGTAAAAATTTCCTTATACTTTTCAAAATTGTTACAAATTTCAATATTCAAGAAAAAGACAAAATATTCTTAATAGTGTCCAAATGTACAGTTTTTACATTAGGCAAAATATCTTAATAGCATCCAAATGTACAGTTTTTACATTAGACAAAATATCTTAATAGTATCCATATGTACAGTTTTTACATTAGACAAAATATCTTAATAGTATCCAAATGCACAGATTTTACACTAGACAAAATATTTTTAATAGTATCCCAGTGTATAGTTTATACACTATAAATGTATAGTTATTACTTTATTTTAGAAAGAAACTGTTTCAAAATAATTTTTTTTTAGTGAATTTAGACTTTAGTTCGTTTCTATACTTATAAATATTCTGGTTAATTCAAATCTGTTTCCGCTTAATTTATTTGTACATACTCAATTTTTACATAAAGCAATTATTTTAGAAAATGAAACCCTTTTAGCTTCAAAAGATATAACAACTACACCAAAGATCATTTTTTGGAAGAGTATAAAATTCCAGACATACTAGTTATCTTTTATGATAGGTTGTATGTAATGAATTGTCAAAGAAGAACATTGTATGAGAATTTTTTCCTTTGATTTTCCTCTTTACCATTTGACTAATGCCGGATTATAAAAAATGGTCATTTTGTCAAGGATACGTGGATTGATTTAAAGTCATCGGTCCAACCCAATCAACGCACATCTCCGTTTGGTCCATTTCAAACATGAAAAGTTGATATACATGGAATATTTAAAAAATTCAGATTAAGTATTTTGTAAGGGAATATGAATATTAAAATGAAAGTTCATGTTCCAAAACATTCAAGCAAATTTGTGGAACTGAAGTTATCTTACCTGGTATTTCAAATTGACTCATAGACAGCTAAAAACAAAATGGAAAACATTTAATCGTGTTTTCAAAATTCCTTCTTGTATTTCAAAATCCTATTAGTTATAGTTTTGTTCTCTTCCATCTCCAAGTGAAAACAAATACGGGCCATTAATAAACAAAATAAATTTTTCAAAAGAGTAAAACTAAGAAAATGCATTTGTATTATTCGATTTACTTTTCTCTTTTTACTGCCTATAACAAAAAAGAAAACAAACTTTTTTAGAAAATTTTCTTATGAAAAACTTCATCTTTTGTGTAAGCGAATGAAGTAAAACTTTGAGTTAAAAGAATTTTACTCTTGCTCGATGATACCGGCTATCAATATAATCGATTAAGAGACTCTAATCGATCCATGCAGCCATTCCCTAAATTGCTCTTCTAAAGATGTATGATCAATGTTGGCCGGTCACGAAAATTTCATTTCTCGGAACGATTTACTTCCTTCTTTATTTGCAGTAACTTTCTTTTATCTTCTTCTAGTTTCTCCTTCTTTCAATCATATTCCTTTTTTACTCATTCGTTAAGCGACTTTTTTAAAGTTTTGATGAAGTTCTGTTCGGGCAATTTGTAGATTCCGCTTTGAGCGAACGATTGTTATCTATTATCTCATTTTTGTAGGGCACTTTTTTTTTTATATAACTTCGGGAAAAGGGTGAAAGAAGAATGAAAAATCAAGATATTACTCCTAATCTTACTTATCTCTTCTATCTTACTTATCTATAAGGATAAAAAAAATGTTTTTATTAAGATAATGAGCGTTTATTGTGATTAGCTGAGTATTTATTGGAATAATTTTTGCTAAAAAATGTGTTATACTGAAAAATATTCATAAATTTCTTTTTTTATTATTTTTGAAGTGTTTTGTTTCAGATTTTTACTTTTAATTATTAATGCACACACATAAAAAAAAGCTAAAATGCTTACATACTGTATATTTTAACTGCAAAAAATCAATATTTTCATTCTATTCGTGTTTTTTTTTTTTTTTTTTTTTTTTTTTTTTTTTTTTTTTTCATATAATCAAGATTCATTTTTATTTAGTTAATTAAAATAAGATTTTTCTTGTTCGGCTGTAATCCGGTGTGTATCATAGAAGAGTTTCAAATTTTTCCATACAGAATTTTAATTAACGATGGTAAATGGAACGAAGGTTGTTTTTTTTTTTATGCTGTGAGTTTGCAATTATTTGATGAATCGAGTCTTTTATTTTTAATGTTTACTGCAATTAATCACACATTCAGAATGTTTAAAAAAATGCCGAGTTCTATATAATCTGTAAAAAAAAAAAAAAAAAAAAAAAAAACTGATATTCAAAACATTTAGAATTTGGAAGGGAAAAAAATGCGTGATCCTTTGGGAATCATTATTTTTTGTTTTGTTTTGTTTTTTTCATAATGTGATTAGAATATTAAATTGTATTTAAACTTGTTTATCTGTATTTTATAAAGTTTCTTTGAATAAATTTTAATTATTGAATGGTAAGTATCGTCTAGTGAATTTTTTTCTTTAAATTCAATTGCTTTTTATAAAGTCATGCTGAACTCGAAGGTAAGTTTTAAGTTAAAAGATAATTCTTTATCCAACATAAATGCTGAAGCTTTCAACCAACAGTTATCATTCGGAATTTTTTCAATATTTGTATATTTTAAAATGATAATTATATTATTTATATTCAAATTTTTTGCGATATGCAGTTGAGAAATTCTTTGAATTGTTGAATGACGTCACTTTATTATCCATAAAAAAATCTGCTGAAGTCATTGCACAAATATGAAAAAAAGTCTGAGAATTATATTGCCTTAATAATATTTATCTTGATACAATTTGAGGATTCGTAATCTAAGATGGTCATCATGCCAGTCTCGTTCTTTAATTGTTGGTGTCACTAGAATCTTTCTGCCTTGGACTGTCACAATGTTAACACTTTTCCAAAGCCAGCTTTTAAGAAAGTTGTTTTTATGAATTGGAAGAAATTATTTTTTAAGAATAAAAAGCTATTTAGCTATTGAATGCGGCTTAAGAGTTCTTTCTTCTTACTATGCTAAATTTGAGATTTAAAATATGATAGAAACATGTTCTTGCATTTTTGGATGAATGAATGAATAGTAAAACAAAATGGTTATCTTGATTGTTGTATTTCGGCGTAGAGAAAAGGCTAAATTTGAATAAATTCTCATCTTTTGAATAATTATTTTTATTGTCAATAGCAAAAAGAAGAAAATTATTCTATCTGAGCAGTAAATAATTTTTATTATCTTTCCAAATTGAGCTATGTAACATTTGACTATGCACAATTTGATTGAACTTCGTATCTAACACTTTATGCATAAATTATTTAATAATCTATTTATTTATTTTTATTTACGTTTCCTTAATATAAGTTTTAAAGCTTGATAAACCAGTGAAGAATTGTTATTTTGTCGCGAGTACTATTTTATAGAATAACTTTTAAGAAAATAACTCAATTTGTATGAGACTTGGCAAGACAAATTGATTAAAGCAAGCCAGTAAGTGAAGCAGTAAATGAGTTTTATATCTCTTTTATCTGTTTTATTTCTCTGCATGCTAATGAATGATTATTAAACTAAGAGTCTGGCCTTGACCTCATGCATTTTGACAGTCACATCTTTCAAAATAAGTAAAATTTGTTTTTATTAAAATATGCTTTTGAGTGAGTCAAAATGAAAATGACTGTCCATATTTAACAGTCTTATCGTTTTGGTGCTTTTAGGTGACGATGGTCAAAGTGCAAGAGTGTCTGGTCTACAAAACTTGCAGTGAATGCTTAGAAGCGCAGGATCCTTATTGTGGTTGGTGCTCTCTTGAAAACAAGTAAGTTATCATTTTTATGCTATTCTGGAATTAGTAAATAATATAAATAAGTAATCCTATGTTCTAATTTAAACTTATTTCTCCTATTGTTTTCTGTTGGAAAGTTTCGTAAGAATTCGTAATTCATAATAAACACTTTTGGCAATTTTTTTTTACTTGAATTACCCAGCTACACGTGGGTAATTAAAAATTATAGATAGCCCATAGTTTATTGCTTTTTTCTCCCCCTTTCTTTAGCCACTTAACTGTTTTATTTTCTTTACTATCTAATAAGATGACACTTTCTATTTTGGGAATATTTTCTTATTTTGATTCAAATGGAAATCCATTGAATACTTGACTTATCTATGTTTTCAAAGTAATTTTAATACTGAATTATAATCGTTATGAATGGTTTATTTTTTGCTTACAACTATCAAAATTCGATAAATCGATGCACATATGGCATACGGTAAAAACAATTAAGCGGTTAATACGATAAAAATATAGTTGATTTTACCCAATTTGGTTATTGTTATTAGTTAGTTAATGTTATCAAAATGCTTTCCAAATCCCGTCCCGAAATTGTCTCATTCAGCGGCATCTGTTGTACTACGAACATAAAAGTGGCCCAAGCCGAATGAATTTAACGTCCATTAACTATTACTAATAAATCATCAATTAATTTCATGATAATATCTTATGATTCAAATTTTACTTTAGGTGCAGCTTGAGAAGTGACTGCGCTGAAGCTGCTCAGGATCCGCTTTACTGGTTATCTTACAAAAGTGGCAAATGTACCACAATAACGAGTGTACATCCTCCTCAAATTCAAAGGACAACGGCAAGAATTGTAAGTTTCAATACATAATTTTTTTTGAAACTTTTAATGTTGAATAAATAATAATAATTATAATTATATTCTGTTGTATTTTACTCACTTGATTCTTTTTCCTTTTAGCTCAACTTGGTAATTGATAATTTGCCAGTTTTGGAAGGACAGTTTTTCTGTGCTTTCACTGCCCTGGGGAAAACCCTAGTAACAAACGCATCTCGTTCAGCCAACGGAGTAAGTTGCGCTACGCCGCATACCGATTCCCTTCCACCAATTCCACCGACACAACGTAAGTATTTTTATACCTTCATTGATATTTTCAGTTATGTATCCATATTGTAAAATTAGGTAATATTGCATGTATACATGATGTAAATTTAGGATAATAGTTCACACATCCGTGCTGTCAAGTTAGAATAATGGACAATATTTAAGTTTTAAGAATAATTTATCATTTATATGTATAATGTATTATTCAAGCTATAAAATTCTATAATTTGTTTTAGAAAATCTGTTTAAGTGAGAGATATTGAGCAATCAAAAATTTCCAAGTATTTAAAAATTAACAAACTATCTAGAAAAATCATTAAATAGTAGATATTTTCGATCTTTTTTTAAATATATCGCAGACATACTAATTGAAATTCAGGCTCTAAGTCTTTTTGTATATATTTTTGCCTTCTAATTTCTTTTTTATTCCATTCACTACACTTCCGTATTATTTGTCGCTGTTGATTTGTAAAAAGTTATTCAACTTCTAATGCTGTATATTTTAGTAGTGGTGATACTTTTTGAATATATTTTTGTACCTAATTCGTAAAACACAGTTATTTTTTATGATTTTCGTGAAGCATGAGATTTATTAATTCCATAAAACACGTGAAAATTCCACTTCATTTATTTTATTAATTTCGTTTAATTTCTTTTCAGATCATTTTACGGCTAAATTATCTGTACGAATGAAGATTGGTCCTGATTTCGTTGCTACAAACTTTACATTTTACGATTGCAGCACTTATACATCGTAAGTTGTGTTTTCGAAAACAAACAATTTTAATTTCGTTTATTTATTTTTGAAAGGAATTTATGTCGAAGCATGCATTTGGGCTCTGCCGCAATAATTAACTCTATTATTTCACTGCTGTTATTTAAGTGTACGTATTCTTTTTGCAGATGTACTCAATGTGTCTCCAGTCCTTTCCCGTGCGACTGGTGCGTCGGAGGACATCGATGCACTCATGACACTGGAGAAAACTGTCGCAATGACATATTAGTGACTGGCATTTCGGTAAGCATTGATTGTTATTATTAAGATGGGCACAACTTAATAAAAACAGATTTTCCCTCAGTAGGATCAGAATAAAATGCTTTCTCTTTTGCAGAGTATTGGTCCCAGCATTAGGTCTGGTCCTGGTTTCTGTCCGAGAATAAATACAACGACTGGAGGTTCTATTGAAATTTTAGTACCGTCTGGCATCAGTAAACGAATTCAAGTAAAAGTCGATAATATTCAGGTAAGTGTTTATTTGTTTTTTTAACATGTTATTTTCGTAAATAAGTGCATTTTTTTCAATTAAGTAATAAAATAAGAACTATTTGTAAAGTCAAACTGAAGATTTTGATACCATTGCATCTTCAAAAATATTTCATTACATAAATAAATAAATAATAACTAGAGTTTAACTAAGTTTTAAGTTAACTAACTAAGTTTTCAATTATTTTATAAATTTAACACGCGTTTAAAGATAAAATATACGCTTTTTATCAAATACTATAGCTACCAACCTGTTATACAACTATGCAATAAATACTTGCCTTTTTTATATTGGTTATAAGTCATTTGAAATAAATTGCATCGTATTTACACGAAATGGCGTATGGCGTCCTAAGAGTTTATTTCTTAGACGTTTCCGCTAATTTAAAATCAATTTGTTTCATCGATCGAACAACTTTTGAATGGGCCAGTGAAAAATTCTTTGAAGCAGTGCATATTTTATGGTGCATTGTATATAACTCTTGCATATTTTTATTGTCTCCTTACATTATTTTTACTTTCTCCTTTAGCCCATTATTGCGTCAACTAGATTTGTATGCCAGTTTAACATTGAAGGAAGAGTTAGACAAGTACATGCACAACTTTTAGGTGACACAATATATTGTGAGCCGATGGTGGTAAGAATAAATAATTTCTAGATTCCAAATTTCGTCAATATTTTTTTTATTCTTGAATTATATAATGCTAACCAGCAATTCGGTTATTTCAAATATTTAATTTTGATTGTTACTTTTTTTCTCTTTCTCAGTTTGCTTATGGAACTCAAGCACCCAATATTACGACGGCTTTTGCTGTTATTTGGGATGGCAGTAAGCCGTTAGACAATCCCGAAAACATTCATGGCAAGTATTTTAATCCCCATTATACCTGTCAGAACTTTTGAAAATTTACATCTTTATTGCTAGTTCTCATAATAAACAATGGTGAATTTTCTCCTCCTTTAGTTTTGGTTTATCGATGTCAAGGAATGGCACAGAATTGTGGAATTTGCTTAGAACTTCCGGACAAATATGCTTGCGGGTGGTGTCAGGACCCGCCATCTTCATGCCAAGTTCACGAGCAATGCAGTGCAGATCCAACTCAGTGGTTAGATCACAGTCAAACATGTCCAGATCCGAAAATAACGAAGGTAAGCTCTGTTTCAAAACTTTTGTTTAAATTTGATTCTATCAACTGATTCGATTTTAATCATACAGCCATAATTGGCTTTTGCAATGCGCTAGAACATTTAATGATGGCTATATTTTGCATCAAATGTTACCCGATGATCAGGACTGGTCTACTACATAAAGAAGACTACAGCAAAAAATATTTGGGGAACCTAAAATATTTTTTCAAAGATGAAAACAAAAGGAATTAAAACAAACATTTAAAAAATTGATGAAAAATGTATTTATTTAAATATGCTTATTTCATATTGAATAACGTTTGTAGGACGGGATGTAAAACTTTTGAAACAGCTGCTCTACGTAGCATCACAATTAGAAAAGTTTAAAAATTTATTGCTTTTAAAGCTGCCGGATATGGAGCCCCAGTGAGAGAACCTGCTTTCAGATATACCTTCATTTTTTTCTCCCTTCTGTATGGTCCTCAAAATATTTCCCCATATCCACGATGAGTAATAATTCATCATGGATATTTCCAAATGTATGAGGGAGGCGCCTTAGAATATCAGTTATCGCCGAAACGTGTTACAAGGATCAGCAAAACTGACCATTTTTGAAGATCGTCGGGAGCTTTGTGATTATGCTTTCTTTGCATCTTCTCCTGATAGTATTATCTTACTTAAAAAAAAAAAAATGGAATTTGTATTATAGGCTCATCAGTAAAATTTGTGAACGCTTCTAAATAAATCTGTATTATATAATTTTTAGTATTTTAAAATATAAATAAAAAGAAAAGTGAGCGTTTAGTTCTTGATAGCTATACTTGATAGCCTGAGATTGTGAGGCCCAGGTTGCATTGCAGCCCCCATACCTCCATATGGTTGACCTTGCCTATAGTCTGTGTATTTTCTGTAGACGGTTCAAGGTCACATTTTCTACCTCGTTATTGGTTGTCTAGTACTAGTAACGTGGTAGAAAATGTGACCTTGAATTGCCTACAGAAAATACACAGACTATAGAATTGGTAGAAACAGTTGTATAGCGAGGGCAGTATAAGCCCCGAATGCGACAAAAGTGCATGTTAAATATATTGATATGGTCCTCGTTTTGTAATTATTGCTTAAAATTATGGAAATGTTCTCTTAAACATTCTTAATAACGCTTTAGAAGAGAAGCCATAATCAGACGGACAAATGGGATTTTTAAAAAGAAGCGTTTGAAATACTGATTTTTAGAATTAAAAGCAATGAATTTGCAACTATAGCAGAATCTATTTGGAATATAATTAGTTGTAATTGTTACGAAAATACGTTTAACGGTACATAAATTAGTTTGAATAAAAGATTGTTTTGCAGTAGTCGTCAAACGTCCAACGGGAACAAAATAGAATTTAATATAATTATTTTTCAGTAAAATTTCGTATTGAGAATTGGCTGATGAAAATTACTGAACTAAAATATGAGAAATCTTCTGTTACAAAGTTATATTTAATATCATGGAAGAAAAGCAACTACCTCATAGCGACAGCAGACGTTTTTTGTGAATCAATGTACTTTTTCCATTGCTGCGTTTTCTATTTTATTTCACTGCTGGTAATGCACTGTATAAATATTTATGTTCATTTATACTTATCTCTTAAAATTATGTGTTTACTTTCAGTTTTACCCAGAGTCAGGACCTTGGGAGGGTGGTACTAATATAACCATTGAAGGGATCAATCTCGGTCGTGTATTTGAAGATGTAGCTGGTGGAGTAAAAGTTGTATATGATGCTGATGGTAGAACCATTGCAGAATGTCTACCTCACAAAGAAAATTATAGAAAAACGAGCAAGTATGTATATACTTTTTAATATTCTCCTCTTATTTATTACTTAAAAGTAGTTTTCAACTGAGTCTTTCCGATACTGACCTATTTCATAAAATATAAAAATATTATTATATTTTTTTATTATTATCTTAGCTTGAAAAAAAATTACGGAAAATTTACTAACGAAATTTTTTATTTTAGGATTGTATGCCAAGTGGAAAGTCCTCGCAATTTAACAACTGGTCTCGGTAGAGGTTCGATTGCTGGTCCAATTGTTGTCAAAGTTCAAAATGATTACATTGCAAGGTCAAAGAAACATTATTCATTCGTTGTAAGTACAATTATATGAAAATTTTATCCTTACTTTATATACTACTAGCCGCCTTTGGCGACCAGCCGGTTCGCCAATCTTAATGTTCGTTAAAATTTTAATAATTAAATATTTTATGCAATTTCTACTTTAATAGCTTCTTCATCAAAATATTTTAAAACTTCAAATTTTGATTATCATATAATTCATTCATAATATTATAAAGGCCTTCAGTCATAACGTAATATGTATCTCTCTCATTTTCTGTTAGCACCCGTAGAATTTATGCTTTAAATTAAAGTGGAAAGAATTTATCTTCAATTAATATAATAATATTTTTTACTGAAACAAAGCATTTTTTTATAATCTGATTACTGAAAATAGAGTCACTCAGCGTTTAAACTTTATGGGTACTAAAGAATATCTTTTTTAATTTATGTAATATCTCAAGAGTTGGTCAACAAAATTTTCTTAGATTCATTATGAGCAGATCGATTCATTAACAATGTTTAAATTTAGATTCTTCAAACACTAAGAAAATAAAACGAATCGTTTAAAATAAACGGTTGAAAACAGGTTTTAAAAAAACTACTTAAAAAACGATGTACTTAAAACTATAAGCATATACAAAAAATATATAATTAACATAAATACAATTTACTTACAAAAGCATGCAACTAACCCAAAAATAATTTAAATCATCCATTGATAACGTTGTCATGGCAACAATCAGAACAGAATGCGCATGCGTGAATTTTCTTCGCCGGTTACGTAACGCAAATACGTGATTTTTTCTACGCCAGTTGGGGTAACGCTATGCGGATTAGAAATTTTTAATTTCCTTTATTCTGTTTTATTTTAATTCAAAAGTACTTCAGAATGAATCTGAAAGATTGATTCATTAACAATGTTTAATTTTAAATGCATCAAACATTAAGAAAATAAACAGAACCGATTGAAATAATCCGCCGAAAAATTTTAACCCTAGCCTCATTACTGTTGGGAGAAAAAAGAAACTGAAGCCGTTCTCGTTTGGCGCTGGGGATAATGGAAGATTTTTTTGGCGGAAAAGTTGGCGGTGGGGAAAATGGAAGATTTTTTTGGCGGGAAAGTTAGTTTTTAATTAATAATTAAAATTCTAATTAAAAATTCGAAAAAAGAAACCCCAGGTGCACATTCCCAACCTCCAAGGTATACATGTACCAAATTTGGTAGCTGTATGTCAAACGGTCTGGCCTGTAGAGCGCCAACACACACACACACACACACACATTGAGCTTTATTATAAGTATAGATAGATATAGATGAATTCTTAAGCTGGTGCCAATTGTAACACATTCCGAGATTAAAATAAAACGTATTTAAATGTATTTTGCGATACAAATGTAATTTTTGTCCTCTAGAATCCAAGAATTACTTCGGTAGAACCAAGCAAAGGTCCAAAATCTGGCGGAACACGCTTAAGAATTTGGGGATTGCATATGGATGCCGGAAGCAGAGCTGAAGCTTTTGTAGACGGTTTGGAGTGTAAAGTTACCGGGTAAGTAAATTAAATTATCGTTAGGATTTTCCCATTTAGCACAACGTTGAGTGCATTTTGATAACGTTTAGTTCTGTTTACAGGCGATAATAATTTATTTCCATGATGCAATTGAAGGCTAATTCTGAATAACATCTAGTACAGAAGAATAAAACTTGAAATTAGTTCAGTCACGTATGAAAACCATCTGTTTTGAAGTTAGGGACTATTTGCAGTTGCAGGTGCTCATAAAATATTATCTCGGGTAAAGTTTGAGGTTTAAATACGTGTCACTGTCAGAAATATATATCTGTTTTGATCCTTAAAATAGGTCATGTTTGCCGTCTGCAATTATTTACATAATAAACTCTCTGACATTAACATAAATCTCGCACCTGTTTACCGAGTTCAAAGATCGACTTGCATTACAATTACTTTCCGCATGGGCTGTTACTGTAAAATGCTTGGAACAGATTTTAAAATATATCAAGTTAATCGTGTTCGCTTAGAAAACTGAATTACATATGGTGTTAAAAAAAAATTTCATTATAAAAAGGTCCCTTGAAAATATTTTATAAAAAATTAGTTATTTTAATCTCTTTTTAAACTTTCTGCTTCATTGTTTGCCTATGGATTCTAAATCCACCGCGCTTTTGCGCATGCGTTAGGATGGATTTAATTCGACAAAATAGGTGTGAGAGGAAAGATAAAAGGAGGAGATGTTTATATTTAACAATAAAGTGAATTCCAGAAGTGTGCACATCCTTCCGCGTCCCACCCCTTAGTGAGATAAAATCGTCGAAAAGTGGTCGTCTGAGGCTACTGAAACGGACAGTACAGCATGTTTTATTATATTCTAAGTACAAAAAGCTATATACATAGAATTTTTATTTTCTTTTTCGTAAAAATTATTTTCTAGTATTTTATTTACTTTCCAGTACTTTAGCAAATTCATTGCGTTCTTAAGTAATTAAGATATAAAGATTTTTCAGTTTATTCCCCGTATTTAATGCGCATGTTGTAAGAGTTAACATCTTAATTTACTTCAGAAGAAGAAGAAACTGTGTCGAGTGCATTACTTCTGCTTCAAAAGAAAAAGGTCCAGGGAAAGTCCGAGTAAAATTCGACAATGGATTGAGAATATTTGAAGATTACAATTTCCTGTACGTGGATGACCCAATAATTCAACATGTTGAATCAGGTTCAGGACAACGAGGAACTCCAAAGGGAATACCGAGGTAAATTATTCCATTTTGTGGATGTTTTAAAACTGAATTAATAATTATTGTTTTTATTTATAATATTGACAGCAAAATGAAAAAAGAATTAAATGCATATTTTTGATTATTAATACGAGAAAAATTAATTTGATGAACATTTATTAAAAATATAATTTTCCAGAACAATTTCAACAGAAATTAATAATTATTTCAAAATTTATCTTCATAAATAAAACATTAAATAAATTCTTAAAATTTTGCGAACAACTATCATTTTCTTTTAGTTTAATATAAATTATATATTAAATGCTAGCATTTTTTCTTCATTTTATCATATTGAAATTATTAAAGCTGTTTTGAATTTTTATATTAATTTATATTTATAAGATATTAATTAACATTCCCTTTAAAATTTTCATGACAATGAGAATTCTGTATTTTTTAGAAATGCTCATTACTCTTGATTGCAATATTCTTTTTTTATTTATATGTATAGTGGCGGGATTAGCATAACTGTCCATGGAACGAATTTAAATGCAGTTCAAGAGCCGATGATGTACGTTTTAGTTGACAGCCAAGAATACACTAGTGTAAGTATTTTAAAGCTGACTTTATAACTCCTTTTTCTATTTTTTCCTTTTTTTTTAATTTATTTATTTACATTAAACTAGTCATATTTGAATACTCATCGCGAATTTTGAACTTTTTCCAGCCCTGCAAAGCTGAATCTGCTACCGAAATGAAATGTCGAAGCCCAGCTGTACCGCCTTCTAAAATTGATTTCTCTGGCGAAGAAGCTGTTGAACTTGATTTTGGATTTCTTATGGACAGTGTTGAAAGAGTAAAAAATCTGAGTGAAAGACCAGGTTTCCCTAAGTTTTACATGTATCCGGATCCTGTGTATTATAAATTCACTGAAGAAAACAACATCAAATACTACAAAAGCGATTACTTAACAATAAATGTAAGTTTTTTTCCCATTAAATTAGCCGTAAATACTCTATTGTTGCATTTTTTTTTTTAATTTAATGGCTTAACGTTTTTTTCTTTCAAAAGTCTTTAAATAAATGCATCTAATAGTTTGTTACCAACATCGTTAAAAAAGAAACTCAGTACGTTATGTAGTCTATGACGGATTTCTGAATAGACAACTTAAGCGTAGGGTTACTAGGTTGAGGGGGGGGGGGGGGCGCTACAAATCAATTAAAGAACCTCATTTTTCTAATTTCGAAATAAACAAGTTTGTAAAAAATACAAATTTTCTGAATTACAAACTGCTAAAATAATTCTTATATTTTATCAAATATAATTGCTCAGGATCTTTTGTTTGTAATAAAATCTGCTTCGTTAATAGAATATTTAAGAACATCGAAAATCTGCATCAGTAATATTTCCACCTGGATGCCGAGTCGTTTAGAATCATAATAGATCTATAAAAACAAATACATTCTTACAAAGTTTATAAAATAAAAAATTAACATATTAAAACTACGTTGATACGCGAAACTAAATCGACGTATTTATTTAAAGAAGGGCTTGGTAATGTGCATTGTCCCGAACCGCAAAATACCGAAATCCGTCATTGCTTGCAGGATAGAAACTGCTCTTACCATATGCAAGAATATTTTAACAAGCCTTAAATTTTAAATTAATGGCGAGTATTTTAGGTTTCCCGTGAAATATAAAAATAAATGGGATTTATGGTGCTTGTCTGTGGTAATTTTTTATGAGATGAAGTAACCTTTTTTGTTTTTCCATTGATTGATACCGATAAACTGAGTTCTAAGATTTTAATTCATCGTGTTAAAATCAAATGATGAACACTATATCATGATAGGGACATTATACTTGTTTCTTTGCCAAATCGGCATTAGGCTTCTTGGGTTTTCGATTTAATATGCAAATATAAGTGCGGATACATTTAAAGAAAATCTATTTCGAATTTGAAACTTTTTATTTTTAAATCACTTAGACATTAGGCTACCGTAATGTTATAAATAGTTGAAAATACATTAAAAAAATATTTTTAACAATTTTTATTTACTTTTTTTTTCCATCTGCTTTTTAAATTACTTCCTTGAATAACACTAATAGATTCATCTTCTTCTCCCCCCCCCTCCACTCTTATCACGATTAAAGAATAAAGAATTTTACAGAATTCTATACTGAAAACTTTTGTGCAATCAATTTTAATGTTGCAGTGTCTAGAACTTGTTATTCTTTTTAAGGGCCAAAACTTGGACCGAGCTTCTCAAGAGTCTGATGTGATTGTGCGAATTGGAACTAGCTACTGCAATGTTACATCTTTGTCTCGGTCCCAACTAACTTGTCGACCACCAACTTCTCAACCGTTAGCTCGTGATGCTGCTGGGTTCCCCGTTCCGGGTCAACTTCCCGAAGTTGTTGTAAGTTTTCGATTTTTAAATTTAAATCACAAATTTTATTACATTTATGATCATAATAATGTAGGTAATTTATTGATTCACTTCTAAAGCAATGAAATTAAAAATATTTAAAGTTTACTTTTAATAATGGTATCGATTTGTTAGTTTACGTAGGATGACATGTACTTTATACTGAGATATTTAAACCTTCGTATTGATACAGCTTGTGTTTATTTCATAGGTGGAAGTTGGCGACATATTGAAATTTCCTATTGGAAAGTTGAGTTATGAATTACCGTCATCTCATGATAGTGCTCTGTCCAAACCTGTCATCATTGGTGTTATAGTTGGCGGCTGCATTCTTGTTATTATAGTCATTATTATTTTGATTGCTTACCGTCAGAAATCAACAGAAAGTAGTCGTGTATTGAAGAACATGCAAGAACAAATGGATGTGTTGGAATTGAGAGTAGCAAGTGAATGTAAAGAAGGTAAGTAAGATAATGTAAACTTTCCATATCCTATTCTCGTACATGATATCTAGAATTAAAGATTCTGTTTTCAAACCGTAGATTTATTTTAGAAACTTTTTTTTTTTTTTTAATATTTCAAAAATATTCAGTTAATTTTGAATTACGCCAAACCATTGTGTCATAAAATATTGTTTTTATAGCTTTTGCTGAGTTGCAAACAGAAATGACAGATTTGACTAGTGATTTGACTGCTGGCGGCATTCCATTCTTGGATTATCAGAGTTATGCAATGAAAGTTCTGTTCCCGAATTCTGATGATCATCCTGTTCTGAGAGAAATGCAGGTAAATGAATGTTTTATCGTAGTTTTGTTAAGTCTTTAGGATGCGTTAATTCGAAAAATAATTTAAAACTTTTCTATTAATAATATTAAATATAATTAAAATTTTTAAAAACTAGATGGACTTTGGAATCTTTAAAAATGTACCTCGTATTTTTGTGCTAGGATTTTAGACTTCAATTGTTATTTTAAAATATAATGATGAAATTAATTACGTATTTTGATGTATGTTTGATCTAATAGTTTTTTTTATTATTATTTAAAAAAAGTTTTTATAAATGGTTTCATTATTGAATTTCTTTTCAAATGCCTCTGTAATTTGACGAGAAACTATTCTTTCATACGTTTACAGAAATTAAAGTCTTAGATAATATTTTAGTTCTGTATTTACGCGTTTCGATTCTTTATACTGTTTGTGGTAATAATTTATCTAGCATGTTCATACACCATTAAAAATATTTTTATTTTATTATAAGTTTTTTTTTTTTTTTTTTTTTTTTTCGTTTTTAACTGAAAAACTTTGGTAATAAATTTCTGTTACTTAATTATTGTTATTTATTCTTAGGAGTAAATTATTCTTTTATATTCCTAATAATTCGCTTTTTATTCTTATTTTAATGCATTTAAGCGTTCTCAATCAATTTGAAAAATCGTTTAAGAATGAAGGTTTTTATACCGCGAAGTTTTTAAATTATATTATATTATATTCTTATAGCTTGATCCACTGAAAAAATCCTACATTGAAAAGGGTCTACGCCTCTATGGTCAGCTGATAATGAATAAAATTTTCCTTCTGTTATTCATAAGAACTCTGGAATCTAATCGTTACTTTTCTATGAGAGACAGGTGAATATTTTTATTTATAATTATTTATATGTAATTTTGCTACTTAAGTTACTATCCTCGGTCTCCCTTAAAAATTATATATGCAAATATTTATATATTAAATTTAAATTATCAAGATTTTGTTCCAGATTTTTTGAATTTCAAAATGTTTTATTTTGAATAGAGCATCAAACAAAATAATGAAGGAAATATTTGTTTTACCGTAAATTGTTGCATTTTTGTATTATTTTTGTATACTCATTGATTTATCACTGTACTATATTTTATAAATTTAATATTTGCATAAAAAGAAATAATTTTTGTAGGAATAATGACTCTAGATGTACTATTGTTTATAAGTAAATTTCTTTGCTATAAACAATTTGATATCACATTTTATTTCCTTTATATCAAAACTAATTTAAAATGAAGGAAGTAGCGATATTGGCTCCCACTAATTAACTCAGCAAGAAGTGGGCCTTTGGAGAATGGCCTTTTAAAAAAAGTGACTTAAGGGTTTGATTGATACGATCTGTTATGTAAATAAATAAATAATAATAATAAAGAATGGAAGAATCGCTATCTAAGTTTCATTTAAAAATACGAGTAAATTAAAAATTTCTTTAGAAAATATATACAATTTGTAATTCTATCATTGCAATCCAATAATATATTACAAATTAATTGAATAATAGATTACAATAATAATAATATATAAACTTTTTACTATATTTTTCAATATAGTCGTTAAAGTATTAATTCTCAAGAATACATAATTTTTATTAAACCTACTTACAAAATTATAGAATTTGTTAAATCTGTGTGGGAAAAAAATTCCAGGAAACTTTTTTTTGGGGTGGGGGAAGGGTTATAGAGGAGATGAAAAATTAATAGCAGTGTAGCAGGCGGGACGTGGTTTTCCCAAATCTGCCAAGAGCACAAAATCATCTCGGTGTGTTCCTGATTCAGGGCTATTAAAGCACCCCCTTTTCCAAATATCGATTTCAATTTAAAATTTACGATAAAATTCATTTATTCATGTGTCTTGATAGTAATTAACTTTTTTAGGGTTAATGTTGCATCATTAATCATGGTGACTCTTCAAGGAAAGATGGAATATTGCACGGAGTAAGTATACGTGACTAAATGCAAATATCATTCAGTGAAATTTTGGT
This sequence comes from Argiope bruennichi, assembly GCF_947563725.1. Taxonomy (NCBI): domain Eukaryota; kingdom Metazoa; phylum Arthropoda; class Arachnida; order Araneae; family Araneidae; genus Argiope; species Argiope bruennichi. The sequence continues at coordinate 75,671,731 of NC_079162.1, read as the reverse complement.
GATATGTTTATTATTGTAATTATGGTTGTTTAACTTTTTCTTGTATTTCAATTAGCATTCTGAAAACCTTACTTGCTGAATTGATTGAAAAATGCATTGAAGGAAAAAGTCATCCCAAACTTTTATTAAGGAGGTATGAATTTCTTATATAACATCTTTAGATTTCGATAAAAAAAATGTGTGGTATTGCCTAGTGTATGATTACTTAATGGCATATGTTTACATTGTTTGAATTTAAAATGCCTTTTTTGCATTATTTTAAATGTATTTATTTATTTTCAAAATTAGGACTGAATCAGTTGCTGAGAAAATGCTGTCGTCTTGGTTCACGTTTTTGCTGTACAAGTTTTTGAGGGTAAATATCATTTCACTAAAATCTAAAATTTGGAAATGTATCACTATTTTTTTTTTTTTTTTTTTTTTTTTTTTTAGAATTTCGCGTTAGAGAATTTTATAAATGATCCCTACTTCTTTCTTGCAGGAATGTGCTGGCGAGCCTTTATTTATGCTTTACCGTGCAATAAAACAGCAAGTTGATAAAGGGCCAGTTGACGCCATTACTAGTGAGGCAAGATACTCCCTGTCTGAGGAAAAACTGATCAGGCAGTCAATTGAATACAAAAGCATGGTAAGTAGAACACATAGTATTTTGATATTAGAGTATTTTCTCTGTTATGTTTTTATGTTAAATTTTGATATACATTACTGACTGCCCGATAGTTGGATCAATGAATTCTGAAGTATAATTTTTTTATAAATATTTTTGTTTTTAACAAAAATAAAAAGATTCAAATGGTAAACGTTCTGATTAGTGGAATTCTCATGGATTTACAAAACATCATTCTTTTACAATATAATGAAATAATTCTCACAAATAAGGCATAAATGCAATGCTTTTGTGAACTAATCTTTAACCACTTAATCGCTATTTACTTCTCTTGTAACATAACTGAATAAAATAATTTCCTCTGTTTTTTTCCCCCTTTTTTAGACTGTTTATGTATCCATGTCTCTTCAAACTCAATATGTGTCTGGGCTAGAACCACCTGGAGAAAATATTGAAACCCCTGTAAAAGTTTTGGATTGCGACACAATTCTACAAGTGAAAGAAAAGGCTTTAGACACTATCTATAAAAGCACTCCATTTACTCAAAGACCGAGCAAAGAAGATTTGGATCTTGGTATGTAGCTAAAAATAAATATAATTTAATAACAAAACGGAATATATCTTAGTCTTTTTTCTTTCATATTCAATTAAGAAATCTTAAATCTTTATTTAAAAAAACCAACCTTTCACTCATGTAAGCACTTGTTACCAGCCATGTTTACTTTTTAAACCGTTATTTTATTTTAAAGCAATACTTTCATTCAATTTTTTCAATAATTGTTATTTGAATAAATTCCATTTACTTAGTATTATAACATTTAAATTAATTTTGTTACCGAATATTTAAAACAGTGTTTCGAAATCAGTGTTCTTTTAATTAGTTGTACTTCGAAAATGTAACGTAATTTTAAATAATTAATTATGCAAGGAAAAAAAAGCATGATTCTCAATAAAATTCTTTGGCAGAATGGAGAACTGGTACTTCAGGACGTCTTACTTTGTCCGATGAAGATGCAACAACAAAACAAGATGGAGAGTGGAAACGGCTCAATACTCTTGCTCATTACAAGGTTTGTAATTGAATACCTAGAAAATTCCTGTTGCTTTCTTGTTCTAATAGAATATGTATTTGCTCATGTAGATTTAATTATGATCAGTCTTATATGCGTGCATTCTTAGTTTATTTGTTAGAGATATTCTTCATCATGAGAATTTCATTTCCATGTTCATTTAAAAATATTCTCTAGTCTAAGCAAGGTTTTATTTATTTAGTGAACATACTGTCAGATGTCCGACAGATTTCATTTTTTAAGGATATGGTTAATCTTTCGAACTAATCATTCTTATTAAGAATGTCAGGAAAAAAATAATTTGCTTGCAAATAATAAATGCTTAATTTTATTTTACTTAATTATAGGTTCCAGATGGTGCTCTCTTGACTCTAGTGCCAAAACAGTCGTCCATGTACAATCTCTCCATTATGACAGATAAGGTTGACAGACATAAATATGGTAAGGGATATTCTTGTTTTTAACAGTTTTATCGTATACGAACCTCTGTGCGTTCTTATAGTTATTCATGAAATATTCTTTTATTTTTCACTCTTTTATAATGCTATTTTAAAGTATGAATGCAATTATTTTAATTGAAAATATAGTTAATAAATTTTAAAATAATTAGTTTTTTCTTCATTGATTTTCAAAGATTTTATTGATTGCCTCTTAGATATTTAGGGATAAAATAATGTGAAACTGTACTCATCTTATTCTATGAGTTTATGAAATATCCTTGCTTAAAAAAATCTTATTTTTCAATTTCAGAGACTCTAAACTTTTCTCTTAAAACAAGTCCTACTCTTAGTCGTGCTACTTCACCGTTAAATCATGATCCAGAATCTGGCTACAAATACTGGCATTTGGTGAGAAATGTGCTCTGTTGTACATATATGAAAGAAATTATTCAAGTTTCTCTTCATGCTCTTTTCTAACTTTTTTCTATATGCTTTAGGTAAAACACCATGACGCAGAAAATAATAAGGAAGGTGAGCGAGGGAACAAAATGGTGTCTGAAATCTATTTAACTCGTCTTTTAGCGACTAAGGTATGTAGTTTTTAGAAAGGCATGGGATATTTTATTGTAGAAAATGAAATATTATTTACTATATTTGACATCATTTTTATTTTCTTTCTCTTTTATTCAGGGTACCTTACAGAAATTTGTAGATGACTTGTTTGAGACGATTTTCTCTACTGCCCACAGAGGGAGCGCTTTACCTCTTGCAATAAAATATATGTTTGATTTCTTAGATGACCAAGCTCTAAATCATGCAATTTCTGATCCTGAAGTTGTTCATACATGGAAATCAAACAGGTATATAAATTAAATTTTTAATTTATTACTAAATAATTACAACATGTACTTAACTTACTTTACAAAGATCATAATGTAAACATGTTTTAATTTTATAATATTTTATGGAGCAAAACCTTTCAGTTTCTATATTCCATTTCGGCAGCTTTTAAAATCATTTACTTATTTTAAAGAGTCTTATGGAATAAGAAATATATTTCATCTTCCACAAGTGTACTTATAATAGAAAATAAATAAAAACAATCTCAGTGGTGCAACGATGGTTAAAAAATTATTCATATAATTCTGAAAGAATGCTATTTAAATAATCCTTAAATATATTGATTAATTAATTATATATATTATATCGTGCATTGACTTGTTATGTATATATTTTTATTTTCATTTTTAGCTTGCCATTGAGGTTTTGGGTAAATCTAATAAAGAATCCTAATTTCGTGTTTGATATTTACAAGACAAACATTGTGGATTCTTGTCTATCTGTGGTAGCTCAAACATTCATGGATGCATGTTCAACATCTGAACATAGATTAGGAAAAGATTCTCCTAGTAGCAAACTTCTTTATGCCAAAGATATACCAATCTACAAAGATTGGGTGGAGAGGTTAGTAAATGATCTACTTTGCTTTGTTTTTTAATTGTTTCTTTTAATCGTAACTTGCAATCACTAATGATACTATATTTTTTTATTCATATTCTTTTTCTTTTTTTCTCCTTCTTATTCCTTTAAAAAATAATGCTCATGATTAGTATTTCTTGCATTCAATTTTTTTTCTGCTAAAGTTTTACTGTACTTCCTCTATGATTTTTATAAATTAATTTTTAAATACATCATATATTAACGATTCATTTCAAGGAATAACACAGAAATAAAAGCCTCTTAAATTTTATTGGCATGACGTTTCAGAGTCTTCTTATATTATATAAATATAAATTCTTATAAAACTTTTTGTAAATATCCCTTTAAATAGTTTTAAAGGCCTTTTTAAAGAATTTAAATTTTCAAAGTAATATTATTTCAAGCTACAAAAATAAGATAAAACTTTTAAACCTATATGAAATGCCTTTTAAAACGGACATAAACTGTTAAAAACTAAGACATTAAAATAATTTTAAAAAATCAAAATATTTGATTGAAAGAAAATTGTAATGTTCTTTTGTGTAAATCTTTTACTCGCTTGATCAATGAAATCTCTACAGCAGAAAACAATATAAAGTTTCATTCTTTGAATCTATCTATAATGCTACCTTTTTTAAATAAAATGTTTATCATTCCTGATATTATTTCGATATCACCTCAGGTATCGGTAAGTTTATTTCTTTTTAAATATTGGTTTGTTCTACTATTAGCAACTTAAAAGTATATAACTGAAAAATTAGAGAAAAAAATATGGATGGGTTAATTTTTATATCTTTCCTGTAGATATTATCAAGATATCCAACTTATGCCAGCAATAAGTGACCAGGATATGAATGCCATGCTCGCCGAAGAATCCAGGGTACAAATTTTATTTTTTCACTTTTCCTGCTGCTATGAAAGACAGAATTAAATTTATTGGGTCCTTAAATATGCTTGATCTCTTATTATAAAATCACTTTGGTGATAGCTCGTTTCTTTATTGCATTAAATTACAGCACATTTTTTTTTTTTTTTTTTTTCGTATTGCTAAAGGGAAATAATTTTATAAATATTTGTGATTTTTCTTTATTCCATAATATTCAAATTTATAAAATATGAAATTTAAAATAGCTCTAAACAGCTTTCACTTATGATTGACTAGTTTAATATTGTTCTTTTTTTTTTTCTTTAAATATGATTTCTATTTTTTACAGCTTCATGCACACGAGTTCAATACAAATGTGGCCTTGTATGAGCTCTATAGTTATGCAGTCAAGTACAATGATCAGGTAAGAGTATTAGAATTTTCTGGGACTCTCACTTTACATACGATATGAATTTTATAATTTATGTATTTATTGCTTATCAAAAATACTGGATCAATTAGCATAATTGTAAATATTTTTAAATATTGATTAGCTTAGGATTATTGATTTCTGTTGTAAAATTGTTTCGCAATTAATTTTAATAATCATTAATAGTTGTAGTTATATCGGAGATGAAATTCATGAAATGAAATGTCCATTACAATCCTTAATTTTGAATAAATAATAACTTTTTGGAAGACCATCGCTATTGTGTATAAAATACTTTCTTCGAACCAAAAATTTATGATCTCTTTAAACATCCTAATTGTAGATATGCCACCTATATTTTTTATTATTTTATATTTTATCGTCTATTCCATATATGAAAATAAGTTCATTAACGTATTTTTTTCAATTTCAGCTAATGCAAACGTTAGAAGAAGATGAATTTTCAAGAAAGAACAAATTGGCTTGGAAATTAGAACAAGTGCATGCAATAATGAGCGGAGAATCAGAAGCATGACAGTATTACTGGCAATCCGTGGACGTGTGACGCTATTAATGTCCCAGTGTGCTTTGTCAAACCTTCACCGATTGCCACGGCTCGGTTACAAGGACTTGCTGCCACTTGTTGGGATCCTCCGTTCTACACAATTAGGATACCCTCTGAGGTGCGAATGGGTGCAATAAATTACATTTTCACCCTTTGCCCCCAGTTCCTAGACAGCAACGAAAAATCATTATGAATGAATGAATCTTTTAGGTACTGAAAACACTGTGCGCTGGACAACAGGATAAAAACTTGTCACAAAAAATAGCCAGCCTGCTTTCGGATGCAATGTGAATATTTGTAGAAATTAAATTGTTGTGTAAATGCAGGCACCTAGTGAGTCAAGCTCAAGCTCATTATATTGGTTATGGTGCCAAATTATGGCAAGCATTTCTGTTTGTTTTCAATAGTTGGCCCTTTTTGGATGCACCTAGTCTTTTACTATTGTTCATCCCCTCTTTGCATCCCCCGCTAAAAAAATTATTATCTCACGATCAAATGTTCACCAACTGCATGTGCAACTTCCAGTGCCTTTGTAATGCATGCTTCTGAGTTCTTTTGAAAATTAGAAGCCATTCCAGTTTTACCCTTAGTAGCCTTGACCTTGAGTCTTCCACTTTGTGTTCCTTGTCTATGAACAAAGACTTGTTTATTTATCTCATTATTTAAGGGGCCTTCGTGAGTTGGTATGATGTTTGGAAACAAATAATGAACTGAAAACCAATGAAAAATTAAACAAGGCAATATGTAGAAATATATATCTATATCTATATATCTATATTATACAATCTTACATATACATACATATAAATGTATAGATGAAAATTAACGCATATATATTTGTATGTATGTATATGTATACGTACACGAACACATCTGTGCACTATCGCTACACGTGGTTACTGTTGCATTTTAAGGCACGGAATAGGAACAATTTACAGTGCCCATACAAAGTAGCCAATAGAACGTAGTTCATCTACCAAAATCTAGTTCCCAGTTTTAAGGACTGCACTGTGATAGACTTTTTATTTTCTCTCACCCCATTAATGCCCATTCCATTTGTTTTATACACTTCCATGTAATTTTGTTCCACAAAATATGTGCAAATAAGTATAAATGTGACAGAAGGAGAAACAAGAATCCTTCATCTTCACCATTTGCAAGCTATACATGATGAACTGTCGTCCAAAAAGACAACTAATTTCATCCAAATTGAAGAAGGTTGTAATCTGATGTGACTTTTGAATTGTGTGCCCTTTCTTTTCAAGTCTATGTTTATGCACAGAAAGAGCTCAGTGGAAAGAACAGTGGCACATCTATCACCAAACTGCTTATGCATTCAAACTTCCTGGGAAAAAAACACCTAAAAATATGCTAAGTAGTGATACCAAAGTCACAAGGGTTTATGTGCTTAGAGGATGAAAGTTAAGCAAAAGACACTTTTTTGGTACAACCTTAAACTTTGTAATATATTTATAGCATATTTTTATTATGATGTTGATTTAGAGCCTCTACCTTGCTCAAAATGATTTCCTGCATTAAATTGACACCAACAATAAAAAGAGGTGGTACAATTTAATATGTTGCTCCTCCTACATATAAGATTTTTCAGTTTAGATGATTGGTCCCAATTTTCAGCACACAAATTGTTTCATAATGCAGGTAATTACATGACCAAATCACGAATGTTTCTCACAAAATTTCTACGTGTATTCAAGTTTTTAATAAAATGTAATAAACATGACTTGTGATATTTTATATGCTAGTGTGTCTGAAATTGTGTTAACATTTTTATTGTGTTTTGTTAAAATCTGTTCATCATGGATCATCAACAATAAAAAATAATTGCAATTAAATTCACTATTTGTGGTAATGGAATTTATACATGTTTCACGTTTAAAAGAGGAATTTTGAGCTCTATAATATTTCACTGTTTTAGCGCTGAATAAATAATTATAATTTATATATTACACGCATTAACCCTTTACCTGCATAATCTTACCGAAAGATAACTAATAACCCCTCAAAACACAGAAAAGAATCCCTATACTGAATAATTTAAAAAAAAATGTTCTCTAATAATAATGACTAATGATGACTTAACGCCATTTATAGGATAATTTAATTCCATTATTTAGATAAATATTGGAAATAATAAGCATTTAGTATTAAAAGTGCAATAAAATAAATACTTAATTAATAATGTTTATATTTACACATTCGTTGGCGAGAAAAAAATTAATCCAAAATTGCAGCTAAGTACATGCAACATATTCGAGATTAAAATAAAGCAAGTAGCGAAATAGAATTTTGTTGTATCGGTTAAAATGAAGTTTAACAACAAAACTTAATTAAATGCTTTAAATAAAGCAAATTATGAAATATTATTCAGTTAAAACATCAAAATCGCCGAGTGATTCTAGTAAAGAAATTTTAAATTGATTTAAAATGGATAAAGAAAAAAAAAATATTTATTTTATGATTTGTGAAACGATACGATATTCTTGGAAACCTTTTCTTTACGTCTAATTGCACAGCAAACGTGCAGTATGATGGGACTAAGCTTTAAAATTTCATAGTTAAAAACAGGGAACATTCTCTATTAAACTGTAACGGAGAGTGAAGAATGCGGTTACTGCGAACACGATTTCTAACTACCTTGATTTTATGTCAGATTTTACGTCAGAAAAGCATTATATATGTCTTCAAATGATATTCTTGGAAAAGATTGAAATTTCCCTTATGGTGAGCTAGTTAAGTTTGCTTTATATTGTCTGGTTCTAAAAATATGTGTGAAAGTTTGCTGGGAATCAGGTAATATCGGAAATTCTTTCCATTTGGGCCTCGCTCCTCCCAAAGTCAGCCCTGTCTGAGGATTTTATTCACAAAAGCTGGCAGAGCATACCAAACATCCACGCCTCGAATCTATCTTCCACAATCTTTTTCATTATAGACTGCGGATGTATGGTTCCGCTAGTTAAAACGCTCTTCAAAAATTAAGCCCAGCACACCATGCAGTTCTATTGTGGTCCGATAACTTTAGAACCTCACCAGTTAAAGACACATATGTTAATTGCCGTGAACTTACTCTGAATATGAGACGGCAAATACTAATTATCTTTGAATTAAATTATTATTTTTTTTAGAATCGCATCGAATTCACTTCATCCATTTTATAACTACAAGCTACGTCATTCACTTCTCAGTTACAAAAGGCAATGAAAACATTTATTCCACCATGCTTTTGTAAAATTTATAATATTCTTTCGGAACTGAATTTAAGCCGCACATATATCTCCACACAATCTGCAATCATTTCATTCCCATGGAAAATCTATAGCTTTTGTTATTTAAATTCCTTTGAGAATTTCTCTAAATTTGAATCAGCAGATGCAAACTACCAAAAAATTTAATGAACACCGATCTTATTATCCTAGTTTTATCACTAGTTATACTAATGAATTTAAATCCACCACAAAAACATCTTTTGATGGTATTTTTCCAAATAACAGTTACTGTTTCCAGCTTCGTATACCATGTTCCTTATTTTAACAGCAGAAATCGCTGTAGCAGTGATTTATGTTGGAAAGGATTTTAAGGCCTCTCTAATGTTACATCAAATATATCGATTGTTTGAGTGTTTTACAATCATTGTAATCGTTGTATCTTCATAGTCATCTATCGTCATACAGTTTTAGAATTTTATGACAAATTTTACGTTCGTTATTTTACCATTTTATTTTATTGGTAGAATCCAATAAAATAAATGTTGGCAATGAAGAAGCTTCTAAGATGGCTTCCAACCTCTATAACATAAGAATACCAGCATGCGATCTCCAAAACAGACGAAGAACATTATTCAGATTGACAGAGTGAAATAAATTTCATGCAGAAAAACCTAATATACAGAATTAGAATCCTTTTACTGACAGGAAAAGTGTTATTCTAACACGCTTGTGTGTTTGTTGGTCATGCGCAATTCGCACATAGGTATTTGTTACTTGGTGAACAGCCTCCTATTTTTTCGCACTGTGATGGTTCCTCTTGCGTTTTTTCATATTCTGAAGTCCATTGTTCAATTCACTGCGCCTTCGTTTTTTACAGACAACTTCAGATACACTGACGGCACTAATTGATAATTTATATCAAGCTCACTTTTTCGCATTTTAAAAATCAATTGGATTTTTAATTTTTGGATCAATTGGACTTGGAATTCGATTTAGGTCAGTTTTGCTTTTTTATACCATGTTTTCAAACTAATATTGGTTTTACTATCTTTCCTAACATTATGTTGATAAGCTTTTCACCATGATTTATTTATCTGTCATGGTTTAATTATTTTCGATAGATAGTATGGCCAACGAATAGCTTTTGTGCCAACGAACGTAAACTTGTTTGATTTCTTCTGTTTCATTTGGATTCGAGTCAGTTATCCTTCTTATTTTTTTTAAAAAAAAAAACTATATCAAGTTAGAAAATAAGTCGCTCAAGTTTTTTAGATTCAGAATGCGTAAAGGACATTACTTATGGAATTGAATTTAAATTCAATTCAAATATGGCTGCGGGTCTTTATATATATTAAAAAAGCAGAAAGTTCACTAAAGAACTTGTTTTTGAATGTTAGAAACCATTTCACTAAATCAACGTTGTCTTATCTAATGTCGATTCGAATGCTCGTTTACCACGCTTCAACGCTTTCATCTTATTGATTTCAATATGCCGGCCATTTCAAATATGCCAAACACATAAAAGAGAACTTATTTTTTCAATAGAATAATATCCCGTTTGTGCTGCACAATTACTTTTTATAGACAAAATTTTGTGTGTTCCTATTAACTAAGATATTATTAGCTGCACCAGATCCCATTTCCTGTTGTATTATTTTCCAATTACCGCAACTATGGAAATTACGAAGTCCATCTCAAAATAGCCCTGGCGTTTCTTTAAAATGGAAGGTGAATATGACTAAATTAAATCGCTACTATTGAAGATTTTACAAAAGAATTGTCTGCATATAATGACTTTGTAGTAATTGAAATGAGATGTTTTATAATACAAAACAAGAGAAGAGATGCATCCCCCTTTCTAATGATAATTTTGTAAACTACCTTATCGGAAATAAAGTCTGAAGTACTCGTACCCACACTCAATTATTTGGTGATCAACTTTTTCAGTCTGCTAAATGCTTTACTTTTTTGCACCTAACAAGGGTTCACGTTAAAAATCCAGTATGCACATCATGAGACCTTTCTCATTCTGACCCTTGCACATATCCCGAAAGATGCAATAAATGTGGTAACTAACATAAATCTACATCTCATTCCTACGTCTTCCTTACTCGTGATTAAGCTATCTTAACTCCTAGCACTCTACTGACGCCATTACTGGAATATCGGGCTGCTATACTTTACGCATACTTTAATTTTAATACTTTAATTTTTTATTCAAATAGTATCAACAGACTTTTACTAAGATCGCAGTTACTAATCAAAGTAACAGCATCGTGATCATGAATAAAAAACTGAATTGTATGTGTTTTATGACTAAAGTAATGCGACCCAATATTGCCGTAACGGCACCGGTGGATAAGAAGATTAAATCTAAAAGTTAAATCTGGAAAGTAAAGAACTGGTAAAAGCACATGAAGTCAGACGAAATTTCAAAAAATATCTGTTGTAGCAAAATATTCTAAAATTGTTAAAACTAACTCGGTTTTAGCGTGAAAATTTAAATGATAAATCCGAACAAATTTCTCGGAGCTCAACTTCAGAAGAATTGCTTTATGGAAGCCCTCCATAAAGCAATTGAATATATTCTTTACAAATTTATCGATTGACTTAAAACTTCTAGATAAACCATCATCTTCTTTGAGAAAGAAAAACTATCTTTCTATTACAAATAGCGATATGAAATTTCAATGGCATTCGATTTTGTAATATTACCTAATGCAATTAACTATTAGTTGTTTTTGTAAAAAAAAAAAAAAAAAAAATCTTTCAAATATTCTTCATTTTCTGTTACTTATAGTTAATCTTTTTGTAGAATGTTATTGAGAAACCATTTGAACCTTGTTTCTTTCCACTACTTTTGATTACTTTTATATCCAATTACATTGGGTTAGTATAAATTTTATACTTTAGAATTGTTGAAGCATTGGTAATAAAAAGATTTGGTTAATATCCCCTCCCCCTTCCTTCAAACAGAATTCTGAGTTTTTCAAGAGAACTTTTTCACTGAAAATTAAGATTTTCGATCCCATATATAATATTTTTTTAAAAAAAAAAAAAAAAAGTCGTATAGAAGACGGAAGTTCAATACAAGGGATCCCCATAAGCGCACCACAAAATTCCGATTTGAAAATTTTGATAATTAAAGTCAACACAGGCTAATTAGTCAACAAACTCATAAAGTATGAATTTATATGCTTCCACTTGTTTTGACATTAAAATAGCAAAAATAGTTTTAGATTCTATTACTGAAACAGCATTTATCTTTAGGGATTTTAATTTGCATCGACCACTTCGATGCTTGCAATGGCTTTTCCGGACTAACTAATAATTTTGATGACTGGCTCACAGACTTTAATTTTGTTATTTTAAATATTTCATCCACGATTCACACTACTGCTACAAGGAATCAAACATTATTAAATCTTTCTCTCTTCTCCAAACAATATTCCGCAATGCAGAGTGTTTTGATCGACTCTAGTTGTCAGCCCATAACCCTTCCTCAAAATAAACAAAAGCATCCTATGAATACTCTTACGTAGAAAGCACAAGGGAAAAATGGTCTGTACTAAATTTTAAAGTTGTATTTATTGAGTTAACAACAGCTCGCACCACACTTAAAGAAATACTTCACTAACTAAAAGTAACATCTAGGTTCTCATCCCAAGGTTGGTCGATACGTACGAAGAGGATTTATCAGAGAGCGTACAATTTCGCCCTTGACTAGGGGCATTAGATCATCTTGGAATGCTAAACATTCTCTCAGGTTGATATATAATATTTCAAGATATAATTTCGCATGCTAAAATTAAAAAATCAATCATCAATAAAACAGAAGAAATACATAAACACATTCGTATTAGAATAAGGAATAAATATTTATTATTTTTCATTGGCAAAACACAAATTTGAAAATTCCTCGCCTATATAACCCTGATTGAATATGAACATCAACAACATGAATTTTTTCACCAGATCCAAGAGTAACATCTTTAACTTTTCGCTGTAAATGGGCTATGTATGGATAAACAGGAGATCAAAGTTTTAAATCATTTTCCTCAAATTGCCATTTTGAGTACTGTTGGAAGTGATTTAAATAATCACAATACCACCGTTTCCAAATGAAATGGGCCAATTATGTTTTTCTTTGCCATTAAGAGAGCATATTATCAGGTTAGTATATTATTATTATCTCTGATTCTACTATTGATGTTATGGATCGTTGTATGAGCAGCTAATGACCAACAAAATCAGAAAGTTTGTCAGGAATTTAAAATTCTTTCTATTTGAAATATAATAGAAAAAAAAATCCTCGATGGTCAATTCACGCTTACGTGACAGTTAACAAACTACCCGCCCAGGTTCAAAGTTCGACCGTTCTGAGCGTTTTCAGGATGTCTTTTGATAACGTTAAGAACACTGAAGTTGAATTTTGAATTTTATCTAACGAAATAATCACTAGAAAACTTTTCTTTTTTTAATGACAAAATTAATATTTTAATAAATTTTCTATAAATGTTCAGTGGTAATGTAATTATATTTCTTAAATAAGAAATTTAATTAAGTATTTTCAATAGCAGTTAATGTTTTAGGTAGCTTTGGAGATTAAAGCACCTAATTATTTCAAAAGGAAAATGGAAAAGGGTGAGATACGTTAAGTGGATATATAACATTTAAGTATTGTCACATTAGGCAGTGTAATTTAAAAATATTCAGAAAAATCATTTGTGAGCAAAAGCACCACTTTTTGACACATTTTTGTACTGAAACTTTTATTCAACAAATAACTAGCACATTATCTGAATTACATGAAATTTAAAAATCATCTAATTACAACAGAAGAAGTAAAATAGTATACGGCAGAATAGTATACGGATCTAAATATTTCTGCTTATTAATAAAAAAGAATCTAAAATAAGAATTTATTTATGAGGTTTTGACATATCCAAGATAAATGCATTCGACCACAAATGTTTGGAATCCAAAGCGCAACTCATTTTCTTCTAAAATAGTTTAACAGCAACTTTTTAATTGCATTTCTGAATCATTAGATAAGTTTTGGTGCAGAAAATTCACAGAAAAGAGGAAAATACTTATTAATTAAACTCAATTAATAATTAAAATAATTTAATTTCTAACTTCAGTTACCATCTGCAGGTTCCTATCAGGAAACCACAATCTTCCTTGTGAATACTGTCAGGGAAAGTGTTATGAAATGATGAACGTTTGATAAAAAAAGTACTTTCAAGCATTGGCAGAATAGAAAAAGTTAAGAAGTATTTCTATAAATCTCTAAACTGTGTTCTTGAACTCGTGTGTGATAAAAAAGTGAAAATATCTATGAATTGAATATCTCTGCCAGTTTTACAGACAATTCCATGAAAGTTTTTCCTCTGCTTTTATTATGGTATATTGTACATTCTTTAATTGGAATTTTTATTTTTTGTATTTTCCTTGCTTCGCCGCTAAGGGCGCTGTAACATTGTCTCATTAAATTCAGGTTTATCCTTTACAATAATTACACATTGTTTCCCTAGCTATCCGAAACGCCGTTTTGAATTTAAGGGGCTTTTCTAGCCACCCTGTATATTAGGATAAATACGTATATATTAGTTGCTAAAAGATAAATCAATTAAGATAACTGAAAAATAATTGTGCAATCATGTAATATAAAGCAATATTGTTCTTTATACAGGTTTCGTAAAGAACCAAATTGTAGAATAAATTTTTTTACTAGAGGAAAAAGCTTTTTATTTTTTTATTTTTCAGGATGTTTATCCTAAAACTTTTCCAGAATGTATACATATATTTTTAAAGCTTCGAATCTTTCTAACCTTAGAGTCAGAATGGAAGATGGAAAAAATAAAGTACTACATAGTTAAAAATATTTGCTATTAAACCATAATAATTTGTATATAAACACTAGATTTCTTTAAAATAATGGATCTTCAGTTTCATGACACTTTAACAGTGACTTTTAAAGTGATAATAAAACGAAAAGAAATGATCTCTTTGTTTTGGAAATATTTTCATCTTATATTCTTTTGCTACAAGTCTCTTTGTCTGAAAATGTCAGTAGTTTTTATAATGATTTTAAAATCGATTTAGTGGTAAAAAAGGCCAATTGAATGAAAGCGTTAGAACAATTGCTTTATAAGGTATCATGATTTAAAAGATTCATAGGAAGGATATAAAAGTTGAAGAAAAACATTCACTTTTTAAAAAAAATTTCTTTAAAGAGATCTTTTATAATAGAAGTCTTACTTGCAAATTGATAATTTGCCTCTTTAAGTAAACGGAATTATAAACTCAGCTGATTAAGTCTCGTAGGACAAAGAGAGACAGCAGTGGCTTCATGATAACTTTTACTTGGTACAGAATATCGGTACCCTTTACTATCTCCAACTTCCGGAACCAAATATTTTTTAATTGATAATAATCTCTGTATGTGCAATTTTAAGTAGTAAACTTCGACAAGTAAAGTAGTAAAACGTTTAACTTGTGGTTATTTAAAAAAAAAATGCTTTCAATATCTATAAAAAATTTATATTTAAAAGTGCCTTTTTTTTTTTAAAAGAAAAAAGTAAAGAAGAATGACAAAGTTTTTAAGACAGTTTAAATATTATTTAATCATCTGATCGTAAGACTCATAGGACAAGAGTATTATTGTCCTGTGAGAGTAAGATTCATTGGACAAAGAGTATTAATGCTCTATGAGAGTAAAACTCTAGAATAATACTGCACTGAAACACTAGTTACATTTTATATTGTCATTCCCATTATTTTAATTAGATTCCTTATAAGAAGACTACCTATTGCAAATGATTCTTATGACACGACTTCGGAAAAATTTCGACAGATCTTCATCGATCATAATTCCAAGAATCCCAAACCATTTCATTGAAAAATTTATATATATATACACCATAATTTTGCAGATGCGTTGCCGAAAAGAAGACACTTTTGGAATAAATTCCAATTTATTTTTCGACGGGAGGGCAAAATTTGTACACGAGAGGAAGTGATAAAACGACGCATCTATCTAGACAGCTACACAAGAGCAAATTTCGAGATACTTTGGTGATTTTAAGAAGAATTCCTTCTTTTTAGGGATTTCTTTGACACGTGCAGAGTTAGGAAGGGGAATTTTAGGTATCTTTGAAACTATGCCGCAGGTGTTGGCGAATCTTATCCTTTCTATCTTAACGTAAGAAACCAAAAACATCAGTAGTTTTTAGAGTGCATGTTAGAAATAATTAAATAAAAAGTAGGAGTTGGATCAGAAAATAAGAGAAAATTCTAGCATAAAGTAACTTGGACTAATTTAAGATTAAAAAAAAGGAATTTAATTAGGTTTTAAATTAAATTAAGAAATGCCATTACACACGCAAGCGCATACTATATATATATATATATATATATGAATTTAAAGTTTTTCGATAGCTGCAATTGCTTACAAGTTAAAGGCTAAAAAATGATTTCCCGTCCGAAATTTTGGCTGTTTCTAATATCACCAATTTTTGTTGCCAGTTTTGAAAAAAAAAAAATGAAACTTTTGCCTTTATTTCATTTATGTACTTAGAAATTGTTTAAATGCACGTGGACTGAAGATTAAAAGCTTGAATAAAACGAATTAAATAAAAATCAAGTATGAGAAAGATTTAATGGTAACATTATGTAAAAATGGTTAGCTTAAAATTTCCAGAAATTTTGTGCTGCTTTTTTTTAAAGCTCTTTTGAATATATTTTATCATAATTCTTTTCTTAGAAGCAAAAGTGCTTGTTTTTTTTCCCCGTTATTTTTCCGGTAAAACAGGAGAATCACATACCAGCTTTCCGGACAAAGGCGTAAAATATTCTATCCAAATCTATCAAAATTCGTTCTAACTAATATAATAAGAAATTTTAAAAAATTAACACATTTTTCACTTATTCTTTAAAAAAATTATAACTTGTCATCATACGACAACATATACCCGATTCTACTGTATGGCCATTTTTAATTTTAAAATAAAACAAATTATTTTCTAAAATTGCATTTTTTTAAACAATAATCACAAAAGCGAGATATCAGAAATGCGTTACTGATTACGAAATCTCAAACAAGAATTCTAACCAAATCTATCAAAATTCGTCAAATTAATTAATATAGTAAGAAATTAAGAAAAAAGATTAACGTATTTGACAACTTATCCTTTTAAAAATTACAACTTGGCATCATACAACGACATATGCCCGATTCTCTTGTATGGACATTCCATTTTTTAAAATTAACCAAATTATTTTCTAAAATTGTATTTCTTCCTGACAATATACAGAAAAACGAAAATTCACTGATGTAGTATCTGATTACAAGATCTCGTTCAACATTAGGAAATTATTTGAAATTAGTCAGGTGTTTGTTTCTTGGTAATAAACTTTTGCTTTGAATGTGACTAAATTATGTTGAAAGGATCTAATTCATGCTTTGCTATCCGAAAAAAAAGAAAAAAAAAAAAATACTCATAATGAAATTGACTATTTAAAAAAATTAACTAATTTACAAAACGGATGTTAATTATCTTGCTAAAGCGTAAAATGTGTTGCGTCTTAAACTTTTAATTATATTTTTCGATATTCATTATATAAAGATCAATTTTTGAAATAAATTCTGCATATTTTGTGCAGTAAATGTAAGTTTGGTTATTTAAATACATTTTTTTAAATGAATTATTCCTTATAACCAGAGCTTTTATTAATTTGGGGGTGCTGAGTTATAGAGAGTATAATGTATTAAAATGAAAAAGATATCAATTATAGCTTTTACCCAAATGTTGGTACTTGTGTCAACCGCATAGCAACGATTAATCAACAAAAAGGTATGCCAAAGATATCATGTTAGTCTATTGACTATGTTCGACAATGACATGCGGTCAAGCTTAAAGTTCGCCAATGGCTGGCAGTTAATATACTACTGAGGCCATTATTTTTAAAGAAAAAACGGATGCTATATTTCTTTTTATTACAATTAATAGTTATAATTAAAATATTCAGAAGCGTAGTCAAATTAGAATACAATCTTTTGTATTCTAATCTATAAATTCATTTGCTTAATACATGACAGGAACAAACGAACTGTGACGTTATACATTACAGTTTAATTGAATTGTTTTTAACATAAATTATTAACTGCAGACTATATTGCATCAGATTGTTGATTGAGTTTTTCAGTGAATACAGGAAACCTACACCTCTACTTATAATCTATATTTAATATTTTCTGTTGACATCAAATTTGACATGATGAGTATGAGTGGAGGGGTCAAAACTGTAGATTTAATCGCATAAGCATGCAATATATAATTAATTAAGTTGCTAAAATGCTATATTATTAATTAGAAAATAAATTTAGATATAAAAAAAAGTACACAAAAAATGTTGAATTATCCATCTAAGAATTTCTATTTGATAGAAAACGATGCGTTTATCATAACGGCAAATTTCAACCCTATTATTAAAAAAAGTGATGTCGTGTTTTCGAAACTAGAATATTTTTTAATCTCTTTTACTTACATGTAATTTAGAGGTCATAATGATCCATATTCTGATCCAAGGATTGAAAACAAAGAATCAATACGAAAGCAATTGAAGAAATTTAACAGATTCTTAAAATTAAAAATCCAACATTTTAGACCCACTTTTATAAACAATGATAATTAAACTAGTTTATATATTTAAATTAAAAAATGAATTAAATATGGAAATTTCAAAAAATGTCTGGTGATTAATCTTAAATGTATAATCATTTCAGATATATTCAATAGCGAAATTTAGGGATTCTTAATAAATTCAAGGAAATGAAAATTTCACAAAATAGTTATAATTTAATGTTCATTATTAGAATACACACCTTTAGCAAAATGAGAATTTGCAGTTCCAACTTTTACGAAATGTATGCAAAAAGTGATATGCCATTAGATTAGTAGTTTCTGTTGAACTCTTCGAAACTCGATGCTTTAATTGAACAACATACCTGATTTGAGTTAAAATTCTTTCAGTTGAAGAGAAATTATTGTTGCAAGGATTGCTGACAAAAAAAATATTTCGGGATCTAACTTTATCTACTGAATTGTAGCTTCAGAGCTTTATTCTTGTAACAAAGTGTAGGAAATCCCGTTTTTCATTTATTCTTCACCTTGTGCTCCTTTAGGTTCACGACTTATTTAATAACCCAATGTAAGAAAATAAATCAACTGAATACTAACTTTTGAACCGGTATTTTGAGTTATATTCATTTAAAACGAAATGTTAAACATAGATGGCAGCACAGACTTGGCTGTTTCTATTATATTTAACGTTTTGATGTGAAACCAGAAATTTGAAAATGTGATTTGTTATAAATGCATCTTTATATTAGATATTGAACAAAGATAGCGATAAGAAGGAAAAAAAACTAGAAAATTTTGAATTTTTTGATGGCAGTTTAGTTTGATTATAATCCCTTTCAGAAGCAATACTACGATTATATGGTAATCCGTCGATGACGTAATCTGTCTTGTGCATTAATTCTTCTAGTACAATTATATATCAAGAAACATTATTTACTTTTAAGAAATTAACTAATCAAGAAAACTTTATTTTATTAAGTATTATTTTGAATACGATATCCTTATCCGATATTAGGTATTTATAAATTGATGTAGCCCTGTTCGATAAATTTGTTTTTGGTGTAAATGAAATATTTTTTGGTATTAAAATAAAGAACTTGAAGATTAACCATTTTGTTAAATTTGAACCAAATTCAAAGTAGTTAGAAACGTATTCTGAATTAAATTCCAATTAAATATTTCCATGATCAAGAACATTATCATTTCCACAAATTTAGGTAATTTATTGCGACAATTTGTGTTTCGATTTATGCACTAATATCTAAAAGGCAATACAATCATATTTTTGACAGAATTAGATCTCAGTGAAATTAAATATCAAGAGTTTCACAAAAAATAGACTCAATTATTGACAACTATTTGATTATCTGTAAAACAACTAAGAATATTTTTTTATAAATATCCTAGTAAATTTTTAACAATGAAAGAAATTTTTAAAATTAAGAGAGGCAAGGATGGTGAACAAAACAAGGTAAAGTTTTTAAGGTATTCCGTAAATACATTAAGAAATCTAAATAATTACCACCTGTCTATAGTTTTGAGGTAGACATGAGTATACATGATAATTTTAAATATAAAGAATTAAATTTTTAACATAGTTCAAATTTGTTGAAAGTATAATTTGCTGGTACGAGAAATTTAGTACTAATCATATAATCAATAAAATTTGCACCATTTTTTAAATATTCAATATAAATGATTAAATTATAAAATATTAATAACCGTGTAAGTGATTAACATAGTCACACAAGATAACAATGTATATATTTTCTCGGTAGCAACAAATGACAATTATTTGTAAACTAACTATGTAAAGACATTTTATTTAATTGATGTTACTAAAATTTATTATTAAAATATAAATAAATTATTTTAAATTTATTATTAAATACAAATTTAATAGAAACGTTAAAAAATAAATAAGAATTTTTCTCATTAGAAGTTTTTCCTTTCTCATTAAAAGAAATCAGTTTTTGACAACTTCTATTTGTTTGCCTGAATACTGAAAATAAAGCAAAAATGAATGATTTTTTAAAAAAAAATAAAGACCAGAAGTGTAATACAATAAAAACATATTAAAATTCCTTGTTTACTTATAAAATATATAAATATTGATTATGAAACACATCTGCTGAAATCTCCGATATCTATATAAATGACAGAGTGGTGAAACTATTTTATTATTTGAATGATAAGAAAAGGATGAAACCATTCTAATAGGTAAACAAACATTGTAAAAATAAAGTTTAAGTATAAATAGAATTTTTATACAATGCCACAAGCATATTTCCCTTGCACAAAATATAATGCCCTTAAATAAAAAATTATTAAATTGTTCATAAAGTAGTATCAATATTCTTTGCTCTGTAAATGATCCCAAATAATAACACAAATCAGATAATTGAAAAAGAGAAAGAGAAATAGCCAGTGCCCCACAGAAATTAATAGTATTCAGTAAAAAATAATTTGGTAGTGAATTATATTTAAACAATGTAAAAATTCTTAGTAATATAAAATTAAAATCTGACAAAAGGCAATGAAGTAATGATATGAGTAGTGATTTGTTCTTTACAAAAAGTCACCTGACTATGTACTCAAATGACTTAACAGGAAAAACTTGCTTATATCCGCAACAGTTAAAAAGCCATCAATCATAATTTTTTATATCGTGCCATTGTGCCTTCAACATTATTTACTTATGATCAATTTCCTGCTAAAATTATTTCAACATGCTAAAAGGTATATGGCACTTACATCAAAGCATAAATACTTCAGAAAATTTAGTCTTTCATTTTATATGAGATAAAAATTTTCTGCTGTACAAAATCATTTGATTTAGCAATAAAAAAATTATAAAAGTCAAAATTCCGCCTTTAAATCTTTCAGTCTTATTACCACTTTTTAAATAACGCTTCTTTTCCATACTATATAAACCAAGTGAAGTTGTTTATAAATCGGCATTTGACTAGGTGGCTCTGCGGTGTCTAGACCGTTCTTAGGCGGCAATGGTATGTTGTCCGTTCATACATTTGGAACGGCAATAGTTTTCGTATAATCGATTACAATGATAACAAAAAACAACAACAAAAAGAATGAACTCAGTATAAAAATTAAAATAACAAAAAAAAAAAAAAATCCACAGCAGAGCCACCTAGTCGGATGTTTTCTGCTGTATAAAGTTGTTACTGTGATAATGGTTGCAAGATTTTTATTCTGCTATTCTATCCATCATTCAAACAAAAAAATTTTGTATGCAATTTTTGCTTACATGACCAGCAAACAGAATTAAATTTTCAAGCGAAACTATTTTCTGCTTTATTTACGTAAATAAAAATCTTTATTCAAAATAACAGAAAAAATAAAAATTCTGAAAAAAAAAAAAGATTGAGAATATATTCTCAGTTACTTTATTTATTTACAAGAACAAGATCGTCTGCATAGAGTGTATGTAGGCACCTATCTCCATATATAGTGTTCATGGCTATCTCGCAATTGAAACTTTTTGTTAAACAATGAATTAAAAAAATTTGAGTTTTATTTGAATGAGTAAACAATTTTTAAATTCAAGATCTTTCTAATATAGTTTCGCCAAATTTAAATAAGACTGATATTGTTTGTATCATTTTTAAATTGAAACCTTATATAAAAATCTGTGTATGATTCATGAATAATAAACATTCAGATTAGCATGAAGATGCAATACAAATCCTCCACTATTAAGACAACACAACTTAAAAAGAAAATTTAGGATTATTTTTATTTCATAAAACTTAATTCTTCCAAAACTAATATAATTTTTTCTACATAAAATCAATTTTTTACTAGGCTTCCTGATAGAGATCTGTGATATTTTGGATTGCATGGGGTGAAAATGAAAATATTACCTCACTTTATTCATCAATAAGCTGTTAATCATGATAATTGAAACTGGCAAGAAAATGAGATATTGTGATGATCTTAACCGTTTCTATGATCATCAGGAAAATAGATTTCTTTGTTCAAATCTTAGTATTTCATAATAAATAAATAACTTTCTGGATGATGTCTAATTCTGCCCATTAACAAAACAATAATGTTTAATTTGTTCATACTCAGGATCTTCTATGTTCTTCACTAATCTAGATTAGACTAGATTAGTGAAGAACATAGATATAGACATTAGAAATATAGCGCATAAAATGCATCTTCTCTATAGGTATATATTATATAGCTTATAGACTAGATGCATTATATCATATGTGATAAGATTACTATTGAATATAAACTGCAAATTATTTTTTCAAGATAACATAAACAGTGTTAAAAATTATTAGTAAATGCCTTAGCTTCAAATAAGAAAAATTTTATTCACTTACTTGCCATATCATTAAGATTCAAGAATATTTCATTCGAAATCCTGGCAAGTTTTTTTTTAATATTTTGGGCAAAATTTTAATCAAGAAATATTAGAAATATTGTATAATATTGAGATGTTTTTATATGTTTATATGCATATAATATCTTGAAACAAGAATTAAACACCCATTTAATTCATAAATGTTTTTTTTTTTTTTTTTTTTTTTTTTTTTTTTTTTTTTTTACAAAGAAACCATATTTTGGCTATTTTCAGAGCTTGGGCAAATACCCAAAAATATTTACATAAAAACTATTTATATACCCAACATGCATCGCTTGTAATATGAACTAATTTTAAAAAAAAACACTACAAAACTCAATCTTTTACAGATGAATATATTAATTTGTGAAATTGTTCATTGCCTATTCAGCGATAAATAATTTTAATAAATAGAAATAACCATATTTTTTCACTAAAACAACTTTTAAAATGTCTAACTAATTCTCATAATAAAGAGTATAATCTATTTAACTCTTACAGTAAATAAATTTAGAAACAGACCATAAAAAAAACATTTTGTTGAAAACATGGACAATTTACTAAATGTCCCACTAAGTAAAAGATATCGCCTTTTACACAGGAAATTTTTAAGCATTAATTACATATTATCAAGGAAAAATATGTATGATATTTTGATAATTCTTTTCAAAATATGAGACTCACGCTCCTTGTATTAAAAATACGATTAAAAACAGCTGCAAAGATCAAAAAAAAAAAAAAAAAAAAAAAAATTAAATTTATTTGAGTAATAAGCAAGTTGCATTCTTAAGAATAAAAGTCATATAAACTAAAATAACAAAATCATACAATACAGGAAATTTAATAAACAAGAGCGAGGTAACAATTAATATACATTGAGACTAAATATAATATCATGAATTCATATTCAAATGTTAAAGAAATGGGGGGAGAAGAAGAAAAATATCCATAAAGCTCATGCAAACAAAGCTAAGTGCAAACAAAAATTTAAAAAAAAATCCCAGCAATTTTAAAAGAGTTGTAAATATAAACTACATAATAAAGCTGATATGGAAAATGATTTTCAATTAAATGACATGTATTATTTATTTAAACAGTAACCACTGAAATGCACAAACTCATTTATTAGTGTTAGGCTTATAATTAGAAATAGCTATGGAAATAAATCATACAGAAAAATTTTGTAGCATAAAAATCAATGATGTAAACCCATTACCGAATATAAATTCATTTATCACTTCAAAACCAACAGAAATCCATGCTTGATGACATATCTAGGGGTCGCGAACTTTCATATGAAGCAAAAATTGAGTCGACAAGTGTTTGGGCCTGGGTAAATGGTTCATTGTTTTTTTTTTTTCCCTTATTATTTTTAATATTTGGATATATGTTGTGGAGCAAAACAGCATGTTCCAATAAAATATATTTTAATAGAAAGATATACGATATATATCAAATGAATAAAGTTTATCTTCATTTTTTGTTCCTTTTTTTTCCATAAAAGGATAACGTGACAGTAATTTATTTCTGTCTTTACATATTTTCTAAATGGGATGGACATTACAGTGTCAAAGCGTTCAAACTTTGAAACTGAAAAACTATTCTTGACAAATACATCATTTTAGTTTTTATTTATTTAAGTTTTTAAAAAAAGCAATTTATTCTATAAGAAAAATAGTTTGAATTGATAAATCCTCAATCTTCTTCATGAATTATAACGAATTTTATTATAAACCGAGAACTTTTGAGCGAAAATATTGCTAGTTATATTCCTGTTTATTCCAATTATAATATAAATATTCCTATTCATATTATAACTGGAATAAACAATGCCAACTTTCTTTGTCTCATTGACTGAATGGTATTTTTCATTCGATTGCATATTTGTATATTAATTTTTTAGTGAAAATGCATATTAAAATAATTAAACTAGTGTTATTATCTTACTTTATCTTATCTTACTTTCTTACTTTCTTACATTTATTAATACGTAATTTTAAAATTAATTTATTACATTTTTTTATTATTAAATATAATTATTTAAAATCATTTAATGGTTTAAATTAATTATTAAAAATTATTGACTTAAAAATTTTTTATTAAGAATGTTTACATAAAAAAATAGTAGAATAAATCTAAATAGCAAATATTTTATTTTCAACAAAATAGTAAAAAAATGAAAAACCTTTAAACACTATTTAAATACTCCTTAATTATACGAGTTTACAATCTCTTTATACTCTTTAATTATACAATCTTATGCAGTAACTTCCCTCGATCTGTTTTGCATATATTCGGTTAAACTATCTTGGAAATCAATTTTTTAATACATCGTGTTTTACATCACTACAAGTAAATTGCTGGTCACTAGAACAGGAGGATTTTCTATGCATTTAGATTCGGGAGATCCATTCCTCCGTGATCAATACAAGCGGCGACTTCTGTAATTTAAAAGTCATTGCTCTAATTATTTCTTAAAGCGACTGAGAATTGGTTCTTCATCTCTCTCCATTCTTTCCAGAAGTTCATATTCATTAGCAGAACCAGTTTGATTGTAATCAACTGATTTGGTTACAGATAAATTATCTGATTACTTATCTTTCCACCTAACACGCGGATCCGTTTTTATTTTTTTATTTTATTCAAGCTCTGAAATTTGCCTACAATTTTTAGAAGACACATTTATTTTTTTATTCTAAAAAAATGCTTTTATATAGTTCATTAACTTTTTCATGATTGAAATTATGATGGTCCTAACCGTCACAAAAATTTGTAATCATTTTTTTAGAACGCTGGAAATAATAAAATTTAGGACAACAATTTTTTTTAATTAAAAAAAAACGCTTTTATACAGTTCATTAAGTTTTTCATGATTGACGATATTGCGACGTTTTAATCGCAGCCATTTGATTTTTGCTTGAAGCCTTTATTGCAGGGTAGTCATAAAATAACGCCAGGTGCTTGAAGTTCGATTGTAAAAAATCTATTCAACCAAATACAACCAAATTTGGATTTCATATTGCTGCAATTATAAGATTTCGATTGACTCGCATATTCGAGTTCGATCAATTGACCACAAAAACTTCCAATTTTCGCCCTCAGCTGCAAAATGACGCTGCAAATAAATTGAGAGAATTGAAATAACCACAATTTTCTCAATAAATTTTAATTCTAACAACATCATTACATGTTTCAATTCGTTTATACTGCTTTCATTCAGAATCGAGAAGTACAGATGCCTGCAACCTACAGTATTCATGCAAAATTTTGCACATTTTTATATTGGATTATACGTTCAGCAAGTTCTATGGCAACATTTTGGAAACAGACAATTTGCAGATCTTGCACCCTACATTTCCTTGCAGGTTTACACAGAAATATCTGGATCTCACTCCTCGTGAGTTTCATTTGAGGATTCACCGGAAAAGTACGATTTAGAAAGGGAAGGTTGATAATTCAGCCATCTGGAAGGATCACATAAAACTTGAAGTAGTGGTGGATTTAGACATTTTGAGACTCTAGGCTGTACGTATACGTTATCAGACCTCTTTTTTAATAAAATGGTCAAATCAGTTTCATATATCAACAAATTTTTAATTTAATCAAAATATCCATGATTTACTTCGTTAAATTTTTATTTTAATAATTCTAGTAAAATGTGCATGTTTTTATTTATGTTGCCTCTTGACTTCGTGGCATTGACATTTGAATACTATATTTAAGCAAGCGCTATGTATTTCATCACCACCACCACCGTCAGCTCAGTGGACCTAGGCAACTGACTAGTCTATTGATTGCAAATCCCATAAATCAACGTTTAACTACTGCGTTATGCTTTAGAGTATGCAGTTAAATAATACACGTTATGCAACACTTGATATGTTAACTTATCGAATCACATGTATCTACGATCTCACAGAGAAATTTATGGTGGAAGTTAGCAGTTGTACAGTTTGTCTGATGGCTCGTGGACATCTTACGTATATGATGATAGGATATGTACATTAATTCAAAAGCTCTCTAGCTCGAATTCAAACATTACAGAAACTAATATAGCTGCAGAATGGGCTTTGGTTAACAGGGCCGAAATAAAAATTTTCAGACAGAATGTCTTTCGTATGAAATTTAAAAAGAGGTATAATCAACTCCAAATATTATATACAGATGTCACGTATTAAGTTTTGAATCCAAAATCTTTTAAATCTCAATGGCGTCGAAATCCATTCCGAAAACATATACAGTGAGATAACACACCATTTTAATCCCATCGAATGTGGTCAGAAATTAAAAATCACGATCCCTTATTAGTGTATCAAAAAGATTCCTAAATTCAGCATTCGACAGAAATTCAATAATTTTTGGATCCCCTCTTCCATATACAAGTGTTCAATGAATTATGTGCCAGATGATTATGATTACCAATAAGTAGGTGGTAAACATTCAATTATACTTGATAAAACATAAAGGATCTCTTTACATTTATTTAAATTTGATTTTATTATTAGTGCTAATTATGTCTGAAATATTTTTTCTGTAATGCTGACAACTACTCTTGCTTTTGTTAAGCAATTCAGAATTTTCAATTTTCTGTTTCAGTGGATCCTAATAAGAAAGGTGTTGAGAGAGAATATTAAAATTTAAAAAATGATTAAAATTTTGTCTTTAAAGAATTAAAATCCATTTTCGAAATAGCAGGAATCTAAAATTTTGGCTTAAAGATTCTATATCAAAATTCATCCATCTAGCTCAATTTTTTTTAAATATCGAATTCACAGACAGATAGATATAATTCGAGAAAATGTTTCTTGGACTGAGGGAGTTCTAAAGCTTAGATTCGACAAAATGTCAAGGCAGTTATTTTGTTTTCTTTTTGTATTTGACGATTATATATATATATATATATATATATATATATATATATATATATTTCTATTTGACTATCAGATTTTTATATATATATATTTGACGATATTAGATTCTTTTTGTATTTGACGATTATATTATTTGGTCTTTGTATACTTAAATATGAGAAAGTAAAAAAATGGGTTAATGTGTTCTTGTTGCTTACAAATGTTATTTTTACGAGAGAAAAAATAACGAATATCAATGAATCGCCAGTATACAATATGTACTGCTTATTATAGACATACTCAATTTCAAAGCAACAAAAACACATTAACTCATTTTTTTTTGTCACTTTTAGCAATACATCAATGATTTATTTATTCTTTCGTTTTGACCTATTACACTGTTATTCAACGAATGTAATGCAAAAAATTTCTTGTAGTATAAACAGAAATTCTATTATACATAATATAAAACTACAGCCTTTGTAAATAAAACATTCTCAGCTTGCGCACACAGTAAATCTATACTTATAAATCAATAGATGTGAAACTTATTTGATTCAAAAGATGTTTCAGTGAAGTTGGAGGACAAATGCTTGAGATGGTATTTTGATTACTTTTCCAATAAACATTACAAGATTAATGTATTGATTTTCCATAAGTTTTGACATTAAATAAGACATTTGTACGCCTATCTCACTTTTATTATGAGTGAAAATGTCTAAGACAGAACGCAACTACAATTAAATATCAAAAATATCCGCCCGATGCAATAAAAGCATAAGTTACTCACAGAATAGTCACATAGAGCTCTTCGCTATAGCAGAAAGGACATCTCTTCAACAGCAGCCATCCAAACATATTCTATTTCAATATGAGAAGTTATTCAAACCAGTTGAAAAGAGGCTCAGTATGATTTTGATACTCTTTCATATATCAGGATTGGAAATGTTGACTTTTTCTAAGTGTTGTATAAAAGCAAACTCTGTAGATGGATATGGGATTCTCCAATCTACATATTCAGCACTCTTTTGATGATATGCTGTACTCTGAATTTCACGTCTTTACTGATTTTTTCAACTTCTAAAACGGACTGTGTCTGTATTTATCTACAATCATTCAAAGTTTGGCTTTCTTTTATCTTTCTTTTTTCTTTTATCTTTTTTACATCTTTAAAGTGACTCCTCCAAAACCAGGACTCAACAAGATGGATGCTTCGTATCTTGCTTCAAAATTCGGCACCCTGCTTACTTTAGACGTAGGAAACTATCATGATAAAAACATAAAAAACGCTATTACAATCAACGAACAGTAATTTATTAGTCAATTTTTATTGCATTTCTGCAATGTAAAAGTCTCAAACTGCAACCCATTTCTGCCAATTCTTTTTCCATTCATCGAAGTCCGTTTTATTTAAAGCGAATTCTCTTTTATTACATCAATAAAGCCAGAGAGTCGGTCTCAACCGTGGGAATAAGAAAATTTCACAAGGTGACTTATTAAGTGAATAATGATTTTACGGAGTCGAATTTGCTGAATTTTCGCCAAAAATTCACGAATAATAATGGCACTGAAAGAAGATGAATTATCGGGGTTCAAAGTATGGAAATTTCTGCAAAACAATGAATAATCTTAATTAAATATCTGGCCAGTGAATTCTGATTAGGCATGCAGTGTCAATGCAATCAATGGAAGCATTTAACTTTTTCTTGAATTTTTACTTGATTCCCATCTACCATTGTTTTGATAAACAATCATCTTTAAAGAGCTTTTATAATATATTTCAGTTGTTTTTGTAAAAGAAATTGTATTAAGGGGAAAAAACGTAATGCATGATTATAGATTTTATGTGATATTTTGGAAGAATTAACAAAATTGAAATTTTTATTTCATTGAAAATAAGTTTATTTTCAGACTATAATTTGAAATAATGATAACATGAATTCATCGGTAATATTGGATGACTATAATATAGATCATAAAAATACTTAATAACAATTTTCAAACAAGTTCGAGTACATATGCATTTTAAATTAAATATTCCTACTCTTTTTTGAATACAACATGTTGGTGTAAGTGGTTTTGATCTGCGCATATTAGTATTATTGAAAACGCTTATTAATTTTTTGTATACATATGTATGAATAATTCGATCAAGCTTACGAACTTTTAAACCAAGTTTGACAACGAGAAAAATTCATCGAAATTGTGAGTAATTTTCGAATTTCTTTTGCAACTGTTCAGACATTTCCTAAAATCTTTAGCAATTTCTTTCATACGGAGTTGATCCGATAGACTTTTAAATAAATTTTCAAGTAAATGAGTAACTAATTCAGTATTATATTATTAATAAGAAATTGATTATTTAAAATACTCTAAAAATATAAATATTTGAACTATCAATTAATTGTCAAAATAAGCATTTTGATCAGATAAATATGATGATTTAATGTCTGAATAAATGAGTTTCATTTAAGGAAGCATAGTTTCTTTTTCTAAAGATTTATTCAAAAGAAATGGCATTGACATGGTTAAAAATAAGATCATTGTTTGTAATTTTAATAATGAATGGATTCTTTCACATTCTTGACTGGGATGAGAATCAGACACATAGACTCGATTAAAAATTCTACACAGAACTTGGAAGCATAAATAGCTTTTGAATATTATTTTAAACGTATAATCAATATATATTATATTGTTTTTCTCATTGAATGCTTGTAGAATTAAATTTAAAAGGCAAGCTATGAAACGAGTTTAAAAATACGCTGCAAAAAATATTAATATACTCAAGGTTCGAAGAACTAATTCAAAGTCAAAATAACAATGTTTCAAATTTTTGATTGTTCCTGTAAATAGTATGCAGATAAATATTATATCTGTGACAAGAGAAAATTGCTTTTTTCTTGAAAATAATTCTTCTAACAAATGTTTCTTGTATTTCTTGATGTGCACTCTCGGTTCTTATATTCACTTCTCTTTCATTAGCTTTACTTGATTTTTTTCAAATTTGTACACTCATAGTTTAATTGCAGAGGTAGAAAAAAAAACTGAGTTATACCATCAAAGGTTAAAATGAACTTTCTAAAAATTTTTCATCGTTATGGCTGAAGAATTTTTTTTTCTATTATAAGCATTTTGCAAAAACTTTGTATCTAATGTGTTAGCAATTAAAATGATGCTAAATTACTGATATAAATTATGTGCTATTTTTAATTTTTAAAAATATTTATGAACCGAATGAGGATTTGTTTTGTTAGTATGTATTCATTAGTTCGAATTAATTAAGAAGTAAGTGTTATTTATTTTATATTCAATCCTATGTTCTGTATCATTTATGTTAGTGTACACCAACGTCCAAGACCAGTTGGTTCACATGGAATATTGGTTGTATTTAATTTTAATTAAATCTCTTATGCATAAGCGTAATTCTTCTTATTCTGATGAAAAGAAGCAGATCGACCGATGAAAAAAAGAGTAATCGGATTGAAAATTTCGGGAACCATATTGATGTACAATGGCTCTGAAGAGTTAGCAATTTTCGTTCAATACAGACAGACGAGTTCATTTTTTGAGAGGGAAGAAATTATGTTGTTGAGAGAGGATCGAGCAGAAAAAATTGATTTCTAGTAGAAGTGATTCCATTGATATTGGGGCATTTATGTATTTATCTTCTCATTATTGATATATCTTCAATCGCATTTTGAAATGGAAAATGTAGCTAGATTTGGAAACTTTAATTTATGCCTGTCTCCTAATTTAATAAAATATATTTGTCGGAATCATCCAATTCTCTTATCATACCAGCCAACTCGCCAGTACCAGTCTACACACTAAGCAGTTTTCTTTTAATTACGAATGGCGCCATTTGACAATTGCTGCTTTCTAGTGTTTTATCAAGTCCAATTGAACGTATAATTTTATAAGAAAACATAAAAATAAAGAATAAAAAAGTGACAAATCAAAATAAACTAACTAGTTATTAATTTTAATACTGACATGGCATTTAAACAATACATATTTTTATTTAGTTCAATGCTTTCACTTATGCATCAATATATTTGCATTTAAATATTAGCGTTCAAAGTTGAATGGTTTGATTTCGATAGTAATTTTTGCAAAACGCTCAGGTCTTTTGAATAGAGGCCCAAAATAAAAATTTTACTAAATATTTTAAACGTATAAAATTTTGTCATTCGTCTTGTGATGGAAGGATATATGGCACTATGAAGATCATAAGTTTTAAAATGTAGAAAAAATACCTAATAAAAATTAACCAAACTCTGTATCCAAAGTGGCATTTACATGTAGACTTTATTTAGTATATCAAGATGCAGCTGTTGCTACGGAAAATTTTGAAATTAATAAGTAATTCATTTAATAGACAGCTACGTATGATAGCAATGATGTCTAAAATATTGTAAGATTTTTATATTGGTATGAGTTATGTGACTTTCGAAATATGAAGCTTAAAAATTTTTTGCTGAAGAAGCTGTTAAGAGACCAAGGTACATAAATACTTAATTGAAAATTTTAGGGAGCTTTATTCCTAGAGACCCAGTTGGTTCGCCAAAGGCGTCTAGTTAACAATAAGGATCACGAATTCTTGCTTTCTATGACTCATATTTTTAAAAGACAAGGATGGATGAGTCATTGTATGAACAGAATTTATTATATGAACGAACTATTAAAAAGTTAATGTATGAACCAACTGCATTTTTCTCTAACCATTTAATTACTCTTACAACAATACATAGCAGTGGGGAAGAGTTACGACTTGGCACCTGAAATTACGGCGTGTCATGGATGGAACAGAATGTATTAAATTTGGTTACTTTTATCTGAATTTTTTTTATAAACAAGCTCCACATATCTCCATTATTTTTTATCTTACCTGTATATTTTTACTGGTACAACAACTTGAAGGGCCACTTTTACATTTTCGTGATTTTATTTTAAATTTGATAATTAATATCAATGTACTGTGAATTAATTAGAAGTATGGCAAACTGCATCCAAAGTATTAACTTTCATTCCTATTCGAAATTGCAGTTCTACTTGCATGAGGCAAGGAATATAGCACACATACATCAAAAGAATGTAATGAAGAAATGTCATTTTTAACAACCTGGAATTATTATTTACGACAAATGTGTAGATTTTTTTACTCGTTCGAAATTTTAACCATATCTCACTAAATAACCATGACATTATATTTTATCACACATTGTGACATTAGTAAGGAGTAATGATGGCTCCACAATAAAATAATTAAATATAATATTAATTTTAAATAAAATTAATTTCTTATTCAAAGCTATCTAAAGTAATGCTAAAAATTTTCAAAATATAATTTCAAGGGAACTATTTTATTTTGGCAAAAGGCTCACATAAATATGAACCTCATTTGGAAGGAGTTTTTAAATGGTGGAACAAGTTTTTAAACGTCAAATATAAAAGCATTGAATTTTTACCTACGTTTATGACACTCCATAAGCAATAAAAAGAGATAACAATAATGTGAGGACAATACAATTTAATTGAAAAGTATCAGTAGTAGTGATTGCAGGGCGTAATAATCAATTTAATCATTTTTATATTTAATTAATGTAATTCAAGCATTGATAAGAAATCTGAATAATTGTAGCCGATCTCCAGATATATTCTTTAAATGCTTGATTATATGATTGACTGAATGAAATTTTCGAAACGAAATCAATCTGAAGGAAATTCTAGATATTTTTATTTACCCTTTCCAAGAAACTTGTAAATTTGGCCTTTACATGCCACTGTTTTGTTTGATAAAAATTCTTCTGTCAAAGAGTATCATATATCATTGTTTATATTAGTTAATTTGCTGAAGTTTGATTAGTTAAAATAATTCTCGCTCCAAAGCTATCTAATTCAAATACTTCTCAATCCTAGAAGCAAACGGGGATTATTTTGCCTATAAATTAAATTAAATTTACATTTGCTAATTCTGTGTAAAAAAAAAATTGGTAGTAGTAATTGGTAAATTAATTATTGGTAGAAAACTTCTCTATCAGTCTGTCAAGAACCAATTTAAACATGTGATTTAAATTAAAAATGCTAAAGTAGAAAAAAATTGCTTTCAATAGAATAGAAATAAACATATGAACTCTTAACTACCAACTGGGAGCATGATGCATGCCATTTTCAAAAGTAGACAACCGCGAAGCAACTTGTCCTTCTAATCTATCGATATGAATTTCGAACGATTCGATAGTATCACTGCAATCGTACCAAACTGATACGAAAACGATTTGTAAACATTTAATACAGGAAAATAGTCTGCTCTTTGATATTAACCATGAAAAACGGTGTCTTTTAATTGCAATTGTTTTAAAACGTTTATAATTTTAAGAAAAAAATTCAATGGAAGGACTATCAGGCAGTCTTATTCACTGGGTAAGTTTTATTTCATTACTCTACTTTGTCTTGTGGGAGGAAAAATAAAGAGGGTGACAAGTCATACTTTTAGCAAATAAAAATAATATAATATTGTTAGTCTCGTATATTTATGGATAATTTTTACATTATTAGATACATAATATGCCGTCGAAAGTTTGATACTGTTAATAAATTGAAGTGTATTAAACGACCATGTGCATTTTTTGCAAAATATATTCTTATATTTAAACGGATTATCGAATATCTTGTAGTTATTAACTATGAAATATGTTTTCAAATTCGGTCTAGTTGAGACTATTTACATCGTAATCATCACTTTCCGTAATGTAACCGGTAGTGGGCAAGGAAAATATTACTGGCAGCTGGATGATCATTCAAACTTCTATTATTTTTCTAAGGTTCAAATTTAAATCTAAACAGTATTCGTATTTTATTCATAGATTTAAAAAAATATTCATTCTGATAATAACTATGTTTGTATAAATATCTAAATGTTGCTTGAATTAATGTTATTTCCTTAAAATTTTTCTTCTTGTTTAAATATTAAAGGCAAATATACATAGTAAATAGTGAATGTTAATGTATAATTCCAATTTAACATATGCACTGCTAATAGATAATATATTTTCTTTTATCAAGTTCCACTTGTATGCATAATTTTATGAATCTGTTCAAAGTAAACTAATTTGAAATGGATTAGTGCAAATGTTGCAAGATAGATTAGGGTTTTTTTAAAATTTGTTGCTTAAAATGTAATGTGTTTTTGGATTATCTGATGTTTTTTTTTATATTTCATTATTTTTAGAATTATATTAAATAAATGAATTTTTTTTTTTGAAAAGTTACTGTTAAGTTGTATTTATTTAGAAGTTTTATTTTTTATAATAATCATGGATTATTATTACCAAAGAAAAATTTAAAATATTTATTCTTAAAAACTGTACTTTATAAAACATTCGTGTTAGAATTAGGTTGAAGTTTGAGTGACAAAATGCAAGCTTTAACATATATTTTGTATTTAAAGTCTAAAACTTCCTTTAGTGTATGCAAGTTATATTTTGAGGTATATCAGTTAGGCACTAATTTTGCATTATTTATGCACTTGCAATGAGGCAAATACATAAAGTTGTAAAATGCATTAATTATAAAATTAATGTGAAAGTTAGCTTTTCTTCTAAAAAGAGTAAAAAAAATCATAATTTTAAGAATTCTTTTTGACAGGATCATAAGGAAGAACTATAAGACCACAAGCTGTTGATATACATTTGAATTGATTGAAGGGTTTAGAATTATGAATAGAGTTGAATTATTGTCTCAATACATTATTTTTTCTTGGTGTTTAATATTTTTCTTTTTGTTGTGGAAATTTTTTTTTTATTAATTTGTGGGGGAGAAAGGAATTTTTGTCTGCTACTCTATTAGTATACATTGCATCAGGTTTATTTAAAGTTGCTTTTATGTAAGAACAATGATCATATGAGAACAAACAAATTATCTTATTCTTTTTGTAGGCACTGAAACTTAAAATGATATTCCATTTTTGACATTAAAATCTGTTTATTTTATTTTAATCCAGACTTCTAATTTTCTTTCTTTCTTTCTTTTTTTTTTTTTAGCTCAAAACTTTTAATATTGAAGGTGTAAATGATCCTGTTGAAAGCTTTTTTGATGGTGTTGTCATATCAAAAGTTTTGAATAATATGTAAGAACATTTTTCCTTTTCTAGAATAAAAGAAGTAGTTAAGAAAGTATAAACTAAGCTGGAGTTTTTAATTAATCAAAGCACGATTTTTGTGAAGATTATTTCCACGTATGATTATTTATATTCCTCCTATTTAAAATGACCTTGTAGTATGACTTTGTAAATGACTTTAATGTATAATCTTTTTATAATTGATTAAACTTATAGAATTTTTAAAGTGACACCTTCATCTTTATCATTAAGCATTTTTAAACATTTATCAACTTGTATTTTTATTCGTGAGATTTGCACCATTTACTTTATTATAGACAGTCATTAATTTGCTTTTACTATGAGTTTCTTTTATGTAATAACATCCATAATGACCCTTGCAGCTTATGATTAAAAATTTCTTTTGAATATGAACATTTTGATATTTTTTTTATATTTAATATAATGAACATTTTATGTAATTTAATAACATGTTTGATGTACTGGTCCCATGCATTTCTAGTGTAATGCATGGGATGAAATCATATATATATTTTGAAGATTTATTCTTTTAATCTTTAAGTAGGAGCCAGAATTTGTAATACATCATTTTAATGTTTACAATTATTAAATTTAGTTACAAGATATTTTGAAACTTTGTTGCATGTATTCAGAATAAATATTAGGTAGATGCAAACCCAGCATAAATACTAGTATATTATTTAAATATATGAAAGTATAGTTGACAATTTTATGCCTTTTTTTCAAAATTAACTTCATTTATTAGTTATTGTATTTAAGTAACAAATAAAGATCCTAACAAAATTTTAGAGATTGCCAGCATCTGTTTTTTATGATCTAAGTTTAAATTGGGGTCCATTTTTTATTTTTTTGCAATTTTTTTCTTTTATGTTACAAAAAAGTAGAAGCTCATTAAAAAAAATTAGTTGGTAGAATCCATACTTTTTATCAAAAAGGGGAAGGGGGAATTATTGGTGTAACTATAATTTAAAATATATTACATACATGACTTGTTCTTATATTTCCAATGAGAAAACCATTTTACATATACAAAGTATAACTAAGAAGTTATTCCTATGTCATAACAAAACAAAGAATTTGCAAAAATGTTATGTATTTTTTTCACTTATGATATTTAATTGTCAGGTATATTTTGTATTTTTCATTTTTAGAGATAATGAATTTTTTGATGAAGCTTGGTTATCTAAAATTAAGACTGATGCTGGTACAAATTGGAGATTAAAGGTAAATTTTGTAACTTATCAAAATTGTTTTAATATTTTTCATCTGAATACGTGAAAGCTTCCCAAAGAACTAGCCCTATGTGATCATAGTTTTCACAAAAAAAAAAAAAAAAAAAACCTCTGATGTCACATAATTGCAAAGAAAGTTTTAATACAAACAGAAACAGTAATACTTGCACATAAAATGATATTAATATAAATATCTGCTCAAAATGACCACTGTGCATGCCAATATAAGCATGCTTGTGCCATTTCCACACAATTGGATTCCCTTGTCCAGTTCAGTGAACTGGATATTCAATATTCAACCATTGACATAAAGAAGAGCTATAATATGGTAATCTCCATCATTTTGG
The DNA here is from genome assembly GCF_947563725.1 of Argiope bruennichi. Classification (NCBI taxonomy): domain Eukaryota; kingdom Metazoa; phylum Arthropoda; class Arachnida; order Araneae; family Araneidae; genus Argiope; species Argiope bruennichi. The sequence continues at coordinate 75,634,457 of NC_079162.1, read as the reverse complement.
AATCATAAGTCAGATATTCCCTACATGGTTAAATCACCCATGAAATTGGTTACTATTTGACAGAGAAATGCTGCATATGAATGTTCCTGAACCATTAGGTAGTAGATAGTGTCCAACAATATGATTATTGTGTATAGACCTCTCTTAATTACAAATTAGTGAGCCCATTGTTTCTTTGGATGAATTGAATGTGGAATGGGATGCTGACCACAAATAACTGTTTTGATTGCTATCTTGTGCGAAACATGCTTCATCCATCCACAAGATATGTGCACTACAGGCACTGTCAAATTCATGTTGCAGCAACCCTTTATAAAAATGAATTTGCTGTTGATAGCAACCCTTATTTGGTCCTGTAGAGATATGGTATTAGTGCATTGCTTCCGATAATATCCTGTGTGTGTGTGTAGTGTTACTCACATTAAGCTGTCTGGCTAATGCTTGTGTACTGAACTTTTTTAATTTATACCATCAGTTGAAATATCACATTTTTCTGTCTTAATGGGAATTTGGCACACATTTTTTCACCAATCCGATAAAAGAACATTTCCAGTATTTCTCAATCTGTCATCCAACCTACTGATGACATTGGTGTTGGAGATATGGCATTATGGATATTGTGAGGCGCACTGCATAACATATAAGGGATTACCATTACACTGATTGAAAAATCAAGCTCACATAGCAATACTTGCAAACAAATTACCTTTGTGATTATTTGAAGACTTCCATTAGTTTCAAGTTGCTGCCTTTTAAAGAGAGCAGAAAAATTGCTACTTGTTTACACAACAAACTTGCCTACTGTCTGTCCACGACAAGAACACTGCTAGACAATCGTCTATGTTTACGGCGAGCGTTATAGAAACAGGTTTCGGTAGGGACGATCCATTTTGAATGGGTGGAATCGGAAAGAAGTCTGGGGGGTATTCTTTTTCTTGGCGTCAATGGGAAGCGATAAAAAAGATATCTGTTGCTCATTTGTCTTCTCGCTTTAGTCGCAGTTGCACTATCTTTATATTCGCTTAGCTTACTTCTTTTATATTTTATTAATCTTTTCTTCAGTTAATATTAACTGCATTTCATTATTTAATATTTTTTTGTCTCTTAAATTTTGATATCCTATTAAAAAAATATGATTCAACTATATAATGGTATGAAGAAAATATTATATTATAGATAGCGCATTACTTTTTTTTCAATAAAAGTAAGAAAAATAGTCATTTATTCAGGCTTGTTTACTCGCCTCCCTGTTGTTTCAATACCTTTCCTTCTTAACTATGATTCGAAGAATCTGAAAATTTATGCGCGTTAATGTGAGTTAGAAGGATTTAAGTATTTAACGAGATTCCTTTCTACTCAGGTGCACTGATTGTGATAATAAAATGGTAGTAGATGCGTATTCTCAAACGGCATTGATGGGCTTTGAATAGAAATGTGAAGAACATTAGGAGTGAAGAATTTTCAACCCCGAAATGATAAAATGCATGCAGGAATTTGGATCCTTTATTGCTTCGAGCTCATGACTACTGATATACATTGAAAGGAAAAGCTCATTTATCACTCTATTATTAGAATTGACAGTTCGTGAGAAAAATTTTTCTTTGAAATAATTGTATTTCTTTTTCAAGCCGGGGGAAATAAATAAATGGTAATCTGGAATAGAAAAACAAACTTTTACCGCGTTTTTCGTAGAATAATATAAAGCGATGTTTTGGGCTTATTTAGTTGGGTTCCTTTAAGTCCGGGACATCTGGCACGTGCATGAATGAACACTTGAATTATCTTCAAATTCAGAATACTTTTACATATAAACTTTGCGAAATTAGTTATGCTGTAAAAAGCTTGTGCATATTGAAAATAAGTTACAACTCAAAGTTTGATTTTTAAAAATCTGAAAATTGATAGTATGGTCATCGTTAATTTTGTGTTTCGGAAAGAAATAAATAAATATAAATTTGGAAAGGTTTCAAGCATATTTAACAAGGAATATTTTACTTTATAACAGAATAAAAGCAACCTTTTATAAAAATTATGAAATAAATACGATTAATTATGTTACAGTTTTTTTGTTAAATTAGACAGATTACCTCGCGTTTGCTGCAGAGAATTTGATATTAATAACTTATATAAATTTAAAACAAATGAAAGGAAGACGAATTAATGTTTTGTCATTCATGATTTTACTTCTTAATTTTTTTTTTTTTTTTCTTGTGCAATCGTTAGACATACCAATAATTATTCAGTTTTTCTATTTGATTTGTTTTGTTCTTTGTATACATATGACAGAAATATCAGATATTTTCCATATTCCGAGTATGTAAATTATTTTCAGTTTAGTGAATTATTTTTTAAATTTGTTTTCAAGAATTAAATGCAATAATACCAAATATCGCCAATTTGGTGCTAAACGTGCCAACGTAAGAAACTTGAATTAGTTTCTACCTCTGCGAAATGAACTCTTCCTACAGTAACCTGTTTCTATAACGCCCGCCGTAAACATAGACGATTGTCTAGCAGTGTTCTTGTCGTGGACAGACAGTACAATTCATCTCTTTTTAAACTGTTCACCTTTTACCAGACTATAGAAAGCAATTTTTATTTTTAAAAATCTTTGTTTTACAATTTTGTGAGGTTCAATGAAGTGTTTCTTATACTGAATTTGAGGCGATACTTTTTCTTTTGCATTTTTCTCAGAAAATATGCATTGCAAAACTATAATTTTTTGATATTCAAAACTTCTTAATTCAATGAGTTTTGATCAAAGAAGATTGAGAGTGTTTTTGCTTAAAAAGTGCATCAAAAATATTTTTCTGAATATCTGTCATAAGACTGTAGGGTTATACAAAATTTTAGGCATCGTAATTTTTCAGCTGTATATTAATTGCATAAAATATGATTTTGTACATCATTTAGAGAATTTTCGTAACTGAAAATATGTGTCTACCTCAAAAAATTTAAAAATTACCAATTGCTTCAGGATTGAAATGAACATCGTGTATATTTCAAAGAATAAGGTATATTTTAAAAATGTTTGATTGTGAGAGTAAAATATTCACAATTTCTAATGAAAAATTACCTTGATTTTTTGGTTTTCAAAAATTAATTGTAAATTAATAAGAGTTTTAATGATTGTCAAGTTTTACTATCTCATTTCAGCTCATTTTTTATACTGGTGTCTTGAAAGAGCTTGGATATCAGAACACCACTAATATAACTCTCTTCATGTAGTTGTGCTTCTAAATAGTTAAATTTGTGACTAGTGACTTAGTTGTTACTTCCAAATAGAATTCTAAGCTATCATAATAGTTGTTAATACAAGCAAGCAGTGTTCTTAGAAATTAACATTTTCATTTTAAATCCTTTCGTTTAAGTAAAAACACTTATTCTGACGGCCCAGTTATTCTAACTAATGTTTAATTGCAGGACAGGGCAATATTTCCTATAAATTAAAAAAATATGTTATTTAACTTTTTTTTTTCATTAAAGGATGTTTTAGTGGAATTAAAACATCTTTAATTTTAAATGTTTTATACATGAAAGTAAATCTGTTACTAAATATATTAATTTTGAGAAACAATACATGTGTACATTTAGAAGCAGGGATTCCTTCATTTTGAATAATTTAGTTGTGAAGTTGTTGTTCAGTTGTCCTTTTTCTTCTGTAAACAATTTTGTATGATTTACATTTATTTCTAATTGTGAAATATTTTTAGGTCAGTAACTTGAAGAAGATTTTGAAAGGCATATTGGATTATTATAATGAGGTAATTTTTTCCTTTTCTATTAAAAAAATATTATTTCAGGAAATTATTTTGATTATCATCTTAACTCTTTCAGGATTTTTCTTTATTCTGCAAAACTGTTTCAAAGTGCATCTTAAGAATTGGTTCATGTAAAAGAAAATTCAATTCTACTACAAATGTTGTTTAGGCTTTCTATTTCATATAGGTCACACAGTTTTAAACTCGAATATTAATTTAATAAAACCAAATTAACCAAACAGAATTCAAATTACATACATATTCAAGAATTGCTTATACTATATTTCTCCTTTTTTATCAACTATCTAGTTCATATTTTATCTCATTTTGATGATTTTTTATATGAAAATTTGCTTTACACAACATAATGAGTACTTTTAGTTTAATAATGGTAAATAATTAAAATTACACTTCCATTCATCTTAACAATAGATCAATGTTTAATTTTGATGAACTCTTTATTATTAATATATCCATTTGAAATAGTAATTATTTGTCTGATTATAGGTTTTGGGCCAACAGATTACTGGTTTCAGAATGCCAGATGTTGCTTCTATGGGTGAAAAGAATGATATTGAGGAGCTTGGTCGACTCTTGCAGCTAGTTTTGGGCTGTGCTGTGAATTGTGCTCAAAAACATGGTAAAATCAGCTTACCGAAAGCACAAGCTTGCTTATTTTAAAATTTGTCTTTGCTTTTTCTTTTTTGGTAAAGTATATATGAGAAATTAGAATTATCAGATCCAGAGCTGGAAGTCACATTTGAAGCACGCTTCTGTTTTATCAGTATACTCTCCCTCTAATCACCAAAAAATTACAATAAAATGAAGTCAAAGAAAATGCTACAAAAGCTGTACTTATCAAATATTTTTTTTAAATAAAAAAAGAAAATTATTTTCATCTCTTTTTCTGTCATAAGTTGTAAAAACCATTAAAGAATTCTTTTGAAAATTAGGTAAGGCCATTGCTCCCAAAATTCAATCCTATAACAAAGAACTACAAAAATATTTATCATGGAAGCTGTTTCTGGGATCTCAAATGTCAAAAATATTTATGTAGAGAAATAGAATTTTTATACTGAAGACAGTTTTATGAAAAATACGTTGTCAATGTGTAAATAAAAAAGTTATGATGCCAAAGCAGTTCAGTAGATTACAAAAATTGGGTACCTGATACATAATTTTTTTAAGTAAAGGTAATTGTGTGACTTTTCAACTTGGAACTTCTTGTTTATGTATTTGTAACTTTTTTTTTTTTATGTGAAATCAGAAACTTCTAATAGTTCTTAGTTAATTTTAATTGGGATTTTTTTTTTTCTGCACTTACCATAGAATCATATTGTATTAAAAAAAATTCTCAAGTTTGTTCTCAGATTTCAGAAATATTGCTTTGTTGTAAAATTGAAAGAGTCTCTCCTCGAAAATCTGAATCAGGTATTTAGTGTTAAAAACCTTTTAATTGTTTGATTTCTTCTAAAACACCATTCTAATTTTTGTTTTGTTTTTCTTTAAACAGAAGTGTTGTTTAAATGTTTGGGCAGTTTATTTACATTGCTCTTTTGAAGTATTAATATTAGCATGTATATTTGTATAGCATTTAAAGCCAATCCTAGTTAAGTGAAGAGCACAGCCCATTATGTTCAGTTTTATGAAATGAAGGAATATTTAAAAAAGGATAAGCAAAGGAATAATCAAAGCTTACTAATCGTTTGAAATGATATAAGACTTTTTTTTTTTGTTGACAGTTTTCACTTCCCATTATAATATACAATTATAATATATTTGACTACATTGTGCACAGGAATTGAATGTAAAATACTAACTTATAAGATCTAATTGTAAATGAATTTTATTTTTTTATGGCAAAATTATATTTAAAAATTTGCAATTTTTGTATATTTATAATTTTTTTCTTCATAAAAACGTAAAATCCATAAAAAATCATATTAAAATAAGATGTCAGTAATCACAAAGAAGTTACTGTCGCCGTGCCATAATGGCGCGACAGCACTGAAGTAGGAACTAAGATTGAGTCCTAACGACCATCACCGACTGCAGTACAACTTTTTTTGTACGAGGTACATCCCATTATAAAGAAATAAAGTAAATAATATGTTATATAGGGTAAAACTAAATAGGTTATTAAATATTGTGTAAGTGGTTTTAAAATTCTACTACTGTTGCAGCAATAGAAATATTAATTCTTATTTGCAGATAATTTTCATGATTAAAAAAATAATATAACAGCCATTTATAATTTACGTTTTAATTTAACATCTAAATTTTTCATGCCAAAATTCGTATTTTCAGTAAGATATATTTTTTCCATTTTTTTATATTATACTTACAAACTCACAAATTTAACAATTTGTATAGTTACCTTATTCTATATACTAGAAAATGTAGCCTTCTAGACGGGTTGTTATTCTGTTAACAATATTTCTTAGATAATTGCCATAGATTTGCTTATGAAAGTTACAGAGAATCTCATGCACATTCGTAGAGTGCTTAGATATAGTACACTTTAGGCATAAAGTTATAACATTAAAAGTTTTCCTTGCAATGGAATCTTCTCTATCCAGAATATTCACAAATATTCAAATCAAAACTAATCACTAAAATCGGTTTGAACACAACGTAATAAAAATTATAGATCTTAGTTTATTAACCTTTGCTACAATTCGGAATTTTTAAAAAATGTGAATTAATTTACAATTACATGCCTAATTTTTATTTATGCGTAGCTATATTCTCACACTGACCAAATTATTCTATTTAAAATTATCTCGGTTGCTATACTCCGAAAGAAAAATTGGGATTTTGCATCCAATAATGACACAGACCAAAAAGAGTATGAATATTTTTAATACCATTAGGCGTTACAGATGCTGTTAACGATTATATGTACTAATTTTACTCTTCTATGTGCTTCACATCGAACTTGCTTACTAAAGAAATGTACCTCCACCATTTTCAAAATGCCTTTGATAGATTATAAACTTGAGCACTGTGAAGTTAGCTTAAGTATTATTAGATTTTTTTCCAAAATTAACACATTTGGAAGGAGAATTTATTTGTTAAAAACTTTCATATAAAACGATGTATTTCATTGATAGTTACATTGTGCTTATTGCAAAATGTGAATTTTTTCTGTCGACAGCACTACTTTTTAAAAAGAGGATTCTCATTTCCTGATGCAAATATATTAAATCTCATTTGTTTGAAACAACAAATGAAGTCCTAACTATACCAGTTCTGGTTGATTTGTGGAACGAAATTTGTATTAATGAAATGTATTATAAATTTGTTTAAATCCTTATATTTTGGGTATTATTTCTTTACAGAATATATAGAAGCTCTTATGGGATTGGAAGAAAATATACAGCATGATGTCATGAATGCTATACAAGAGGTAATTATATTTGTTAAAATTTCGTCATCATATTTTGCTTTGAAACTTAAATTTCTATTTCCTAAATGGATTATTGGTTTGTCTTTGTTTCAAAAAATTAATTCTCTTTATATGCTTTTAGAAAAAAAATATTTAATTTAGAATATTCTTTTAAGTTTTGGTCCAGATTGTCATAATTTACTATTGAAAATACTTTTCAAGAATTTATTAGTTAAATTGTAGTTTCTTTTTAATACAGGAATGAAATGGGTGATAATTTCTATTGTTTCATCCAACAGAATATGGAAGTCATGAGCTCAATATTTTAAAATCTACTATAAATATATACATTTCAAAGTAAAAGTGCTAAATTCTACTCTTTATTCTAATTTGTGTCAATCAGAATAACTTGTCTCTTTATGAGAATCAACAAAGCAAAGGCTTTTGTATTGAGGCGTCTATATACCTGTTTCTCTTAATTTTCTGTGTCACTAAATTAGCATTTGTTAATGTTTCATATTAGAATAGAAAGCCAACCAATCTTCAGGTGATTAACCTCTTTAAAATTAAGTTTTATTTTGGCATTAGGTGTTTAAAAAAAATATTTTTTTAATTCAGGATTTTTAAAAAAAATTTCAAGTAATTTATAATTTTTTTTTTTTTCAACTCTTAAGCATATGGTAAAAATTTGGACGGTCAAAGGATTTTTTTCCCTTGAGCAGATATTTGACATTCAAGACATTAACCTTATTTCAAAGTAAATCTAGATTGGTGTGGCGAATTAATAACTGAATCTAGAAAGAGAAATTTTATTATCTATTAAATCATAATACTATAAAATCATATTACATTTGTAATTTTAAAAAAAACTTGTAACAGTCTATGTTTATATCATTTGCATGTTTCCTCAATGAATTATTTTTTTCTTTTCTTTTTCTAGTTAATGACTACAGAATTACCTGCTCCTACTTATCAATCGGAAACTTATGCAGATTTAAATAACCAACTCAAAGGTTTAACAGAAGATTTACATTCAACAAAAGAATCAAAAGAGCAAATTACACAGCGTTGCCATGAACTTGATATGCAGGTGAATGAATTTTGAAAATATTTTTTGTATGTACTACTTAGTTTTTTCAGTGAATTTGTGAACTTCTTTGGGTGGCTTTGAGATGAATGTCAATCTGCAGTGTCTTATGTTGATGATGGATTCATGGGAACGTCAATAATTAGACTCTTGGATTCCTTTCAGAGGATGAGAAAATTTCATGGAAGATGGATGACCTTTGACTTCATGAGCTGATGAGAGCATCGAACAAGAGTAGTCTTTTGTACCGCCCCTGTGCACAGGATTCTGGCCTGACAACGTTTGGGGTTTTGAAAAATGTGTTGTCTCAAAACTCTGATCATTCAACAGTGATTATCCGCGAATTTCCGGCTGTAATGCTTTAACTATGCTGGATCACTTTCCTATAGCTCCTTCTATAGTTTTTTTGCATTCGAAATGCAAAATGTTTTTTTTTTGGAGGAGAGGTGGTTTCAAGAAATAATTTTAAACTTCTTTTGATATAAATTGATGATCATCCATCAACACTTGAATAATTGATTGATAATGTATAATTATAATTAGCATTATCTATTTTCTGCATATTATTTCCCAATCAAATAACATCTGCTTTTAATTTCACAGACGATCTTATTTTAAAATTCCACAGTAAAGTTCTCTCATGCATGGAAATATCTGAATTTTTTAAAATTCAAGATAGTTTGAAAATATTTTTGCCACGGGGGAAAATATTGAAATGAACAGTGTTTTAAAAATGAACAACAAAAAATGAAGTGGAATTTCTTTCACTTGTATCAAAACTCTTAGCGCCTTTATTGCAAAGCATCAGCTATACCAACTATTTTTGCCTTTTATAAAAAAAGATATACTAAAGATTACCCATGAATAAAAAAGATAAAATTAAGATATAATAAAGATTATAAAAAAGATTACCTATTCAAATAATAATGAAAATTTTGGATTAATTTTCAAATGTTTGAAATGGAAATATAATAGAAATATAATCTAAAGCTGTAGTAGATGAATTAAATATTATCCATTTTAATCCTTTAATGAAACATGAAAACAAAAATTATAAACTTAAAAGTTCTAGAATGTCATTAATCTTATACAGATTTTTTTTTTTTTTTTTTTTTTTTTTTTTTGTACAAAGGATTTTTATAACCAGATGTTCTTGAAAATCCTCTTATTTACATCTCAAAGTTGTATTGAATTTTACATATACTTTCCTTTTTCTCCCCATAAGTTTTGCGAAGAAATGAGACCTAATTGAAAATTATCTTTCATCTTAAAATTACTCCATGTGTCTTTTGCTTGAAGTATGTTTAAAAAAGGAGTTTTCCAGTGGAATTGCGTGTAACAAAATTATAATTCTAATAAGCTGTTAAGATTAGAGAAGAAAATTATTAATAGCTCTCTCCTTCAGGGAATATATTAAAGAGACGAGCATTAAAATAAATTTAATTCTTAATTAACCATAATTTAATAACAATTTAGAACTAATATTAGTATGATCTTTAATTCATTCATAATCAAAAAATTTTATTGTGCACTTGGAAAGGTTTGAATAATTTTCAAATTAATAATGTAAAATAATTTAATTGTGACTTCTTAATTAGTTTACCAGTCTGTGACAAAATTTTAGAGGCATGAAGAAGTCAGGTTTATAAAATCCTTTGGCATAAAAAAAAGAGCAGTTTAATATTCACATTTGTTTTATTTTTTGTTGATTTTTTTTTTACCTACATTTTGATGATAGTATTATTTTTATGAATGTTATGGTAATCTCAATCACATCTTTGCATCAAGAAGTTTGAAAACTTTATTGAGCTAAATTTTATTATGATAATGAATTTTCACTTAATTGAATTTTTTTTATTTTATTAAAGATTTTACTTTTTTACTGTATAATGAAGTTTGCAGCTGTTTTCTTCATTTTTAGTTGAAACTTCTGAACTATTTAGATTTTTTTAAAACTTTCTATGAAGGCACTATGGCACGTGCTTTTCAGTATCATTTGACTAAATATAAGGGTGTTTTTTTTTGGGGGGGGGGGTTGTTTTAAAATAGGAAACTGGCAACAGTAGAAGATTAACCTTTTGATTATCTTTTAAGGCTTATTATTTTCTCATTAGGTCTATTGTAACAAATTAAGGGTGACTGGTAAGTCAGATGCTTTTTGCTTTCTTCAAAAATCTTGCTTTACATAAAGGAAATTTTGTAATTGTTTATTTTGCTTAAAACCAAATACTTTTAATTAGATCAAGTTTCATTCTGATTTTCGAAACTAGTTAATTTTGTTCCCAGTTATTTAATTATTATTCCATATACAGTTTTCAGAATGGCTCTTCATTAGTTATTTAATCTATTATTGTTTAGCAAAAGTGCAGAATGCACTCCAAGATCAAATTAGTGCATTTGTCTATAATTTCCAAATTATGTTTCCCTTCTATCCAAGAATAGAACGACATACGTGACTGCGAATTTAAGAAACGCTTATTTAATTCTATACTATTAACTATACATTATAAAAATAAAATGGCTGGTTGCAAAAGAAATCTCATTAATAAAAGGTGGTATTTTATTCGTTACTGTTAAACAATCTGCAATAGATATATTTAAGGTACCTTGCAATGCATTATTCACAATATTATTTTTGTTACTTGCCATTGCTTTTTTCTGTTTACTTTTTGTGCAGTATCGTGTGAAAGATTATTCTGCTATATTGAAAGTAGCAACAGTATAATCTCAATGAAGACTTCACAAGAATGCTTAAGATTTTATACCTATAGTGTGTTTAAAGTAGATATGTGGAAATAATATAAAATGGTATTGAGCAATGATGATTTATTACTATATTTTTTATGGTAACATCCACTTCATGCATACTGAATTTTTAATTAAACTACGTTTTTAGATCACTGATGCTTCCCTCCATTTATTATATCTAGGTTGCTGTTCTTCTTGAGGAAAAGAATAGTTTATTATCAGAAAACGAAAAACTTTTAGAGAGGCTGAATCATATTGAGAGTTTTGAAGACCCTAGGTATGATTTTTAAAGTATTATCACACATTATACTTGATTTGGTGACTCATCATGCTTTTGAAATGAGAGTATTTACTTTTATATTCATTCTGCCACTATCTGGTTCTTTCCTATCTTCCAGCTCTTAGGTAATCAATTAGATAACTGTTTGTACCAAGTATTAAATTTACTTTTAAGTATAAAAAAATTCGTCATCTTTGTAAAATTTTTTCTTTTACCTTATTAACAAGCCTGTTAACCTTCTCATTGTAAAAAAGTTAATTAAAAATTTCCCGTATTGCTTCATTTTTTTTTTTTTTAAATTTCATTGCTTGGTCTTTTGTCATGCTAACAAAAATTGGAAACCAAGCTTAAAAATAGAAACATAATAAATTTGAAAGAATTTTTTTGTAGGGTTTTGACTAAAAAGTATTATGTTTTTTATGTGAAATTTATGTTTGATGGCTATTTTCAGGATTATGCAGCAAACTCACAGTTGTTCTCAGCTATTAATCCCAAATTCTTGGTAAAAAACAATTTACAAATTTTTAAAAATGAGAAATTTTTGTAGTTAAAAAGAAATTAAATGACCTTTTTTAAGTAAACCAACGAGCTTGAAGGCACAGAAATCTATTAAATTATCATATCTATTATCTTATTAAATCATGGTTGTAATAGTATGCCCCTGCTATAAAAGATTTTTAAAAAAATTTCGGGTTGATATGTTTTTTCTTCTTTTCCCTTTTTTAGTTATTTTATGAATTATTTACAGTTATCGTATCTAACAATCCTGTGGATAGTCAGGAATTCACATTATATGTGTATAAAAGATGTTATATATGTCTTGCTTAACGAAATGATTAATTTATCCTCTTTCATTTCAACTATCTCATTAAAACGTAGGTTTTTCCTGTAAATGCTTTTTATCAATATACAAATGAAAAATGAATCTACATTATTTCTTTATGAAATTGAAATATGTTTGATATATAATTTTACACAATTGGTCTAAGCATTTTTTTTTTTTTTTTTTTTTTTTTAGCACACTTGCTGGAAAAAGATTTCAGCAAATGACTCAGAAATTGGAATTAATGCAAGATGAGCTTTTCAAACTTGAGACAGGTATATTTTATTTACTCTTACTGTGTAACTTCTGAATTCTGAGATTTTAAAAAATATGTTATAAAATTCATGTTTTTTTTAAAAGAATTTCTTAGCTTTGAGGTAGTGAAATCGCATAATGTATCCCTCTGTCCTGCATGACTATATTCGTTGACAAATTTTTGAGATATATGATATTCTAGTGTTGAAATGCAGAAAAAAAGTTTTTATTTTAAATTAGTTTAATATATGTTAGCTGCAAGGTCTTAAATTGTAGAATGTATACATCTCTATAACCTATATATTCGTATAGAATATATAATATAGGAACTATAGAATAGAAACCTGTATTATTTCGTTATTTGGAAAACATTTATAATTTTCTTCTGATTATTTAGGGCTAACAAGGAGAAGCAATGAGAAAAAAATGTAGATTTAACATATTTCACTAATATTTATCATGAATTATAAAAGTATTTATTCATCATTTATAGTTATGCTCACTTTGGTTCAATATCACTTTTTCTTCATAAGATTTTCATACTCGATAATCGCGAGTATGAAAATCTAAGAAATCCTGTTTAATAATGAAAACTTTGAAGGAAGAACAGAATAAAACTTACCTAAACTAGAATCAAGTTGTTAAGAAAGTGTCGAAATATGCGCAAACACTTTTTGTGTTAGATATTGTTTCAGTTCTGTGTAGTAGCTCGTTTCAATTTTGTAGATTTATCTGTACGAAAAAATTGCTTTATAGTTAAATTTCAAAATTCTTTTTTAGGTAGAGATGAGCTGAAGCTTAAAGTTGAAAATCAACTTAGAGAAATTTTAGAACTTCAACAAAAGGTGTGTTTCTTCTTTTCTCTTTATATTGTGTTGAATAAATACTATGAAATAGTCAATGAATTTGTCTTTTGAATTCTTAATTTTATGGTTAAAGGATCTGTATTATTTTGCAATATATGTATGTAAATATAATTTTGGCATTAACGTGGTCGAAAGGAAGACTTTTGAATTATAACTTCAATTTATTTTTCCACGGGTGCCATAATTTGTACACAGGAACAAAGACAGAACACATATGTCCACACCAAAACACAAGAGCAAGGAAACAGAAATTTCCCCCTTCAATGCTTTTACTAAGAGATTCTTATAGGGATTTCTTTGATGTATGTAGACTTAAGGGGGATCTTATCTTTGAAAGGAATGTATAGACATTAGGAATTTTTCTCCTTTCAACAACAGTCATCAATTTCCTAATGCACGTGTTAGAAATAATTAAATGAAAAAGTGGGATTTAGATCAGGGAATAAGAGAAATTTTAGAATAAAATAATATTGGTTTAATTTAATATAAAAAATAGTAAATTATTGTAGATTTGAATTAAGAAATATCATTATGTACATATATATATGTGTGTTTGTATGCTGGAGTCCATTATTTAGAGGGCAACATTCTGTAAGAAAAAATAATTTTTAATATATGTTAATAAAGGAGTATATAAACAAACTTACAGAGAAAAATGTGACACAAAAAATTACAAATTTACGAGAATATACAGGGTACAGAAAGAAAATAGCAATTTCTGGTTTGTAAAGTGTTAAGCAAAATGGACCCTAAGAATTCGATTACAGTTTACTTTTTCATATACAAATATTGTAATCGTCACAAAAATTCGACTTCAATATTTTGATGAATCTCTGTGATTCAGACTTTTCTCAGCTCAATAAACACATTTTTGGTATTATATCTGTGAACATGGTAGTTCAAAAGCTGGATCTTGAGCTGGATGATTCAAATTTGGTATGTGGTATATGTATCAGATTTGTTCATTTCTTTCAAAGTTTGAGCAAAATTCATTCTTAGAAATTTTGTTTCTAAGTGCAAGTGGGCATAATTACAAAATATTAAGAGTTATAGGGATAACATTTGGTGTACCGTTTTCGCATGTAAAAGGTAGATCCTTGTGAAATTTTGAACCAAATCCTCAACGATGTGACTGTCTATACATTCGCATTCTGGCAAATATGATAATTCAAAATCGCAATAACTTTGATGAAAATCGCCGTAAGATCTTTTTATTAAAATCAGAGTTTAAATTTTGATTTCAATCAGTAGGGGGGGGGGGGGAGACATACAAAATGTATATGCAGTTTCCTTCTCTATACTTTTCAAGCATAGCATTCTGGAAATAACTGACTCGTGACGTTCACAGTTTTACCCAAGATCAAAAAAAAATTTTTTTATGTGGGAAGGGGGAAGTGGAAATTACACTTTCATTAGGTAAACTATTTCATTTTTAAAAAAATTGTCAACATCCACTACAAGATGCCAGCAGGCCTTATCATCCGTGAACATTAAACGATTTCTAGTAATACTACGAAAATTATGTGCATGAGGTGTTTAACTCAGAGAGCCTAAGATTGAGGAATTGCAAAAAAATGCATTTATAATGCCAAGTAAAATTGTATATACCCAATTAAATGTTTTCCCAGTAATACACCACTGTAATGTGCACTTTCTTCTAAGATGTTGGTGGAAGTTATATGATTTTACTGATTGATGCCTTGAATTGGAGAGCAAAGAAAATTTGCTTTTTTTCTTGAATAATATACTTCTCCACTGCTGCCAAATCCAATTGATGTGCTCATGACATCGTTCATATCTTTTTAATTCTCAATAAAATAAATCTAATTGGTTATTAGGTTAAGAAACTGAATTTCATAATCATTGTCTGATGAATAGTTCAGTGTCAGGGTTCTCTTTATCCCTTGTGCCAGTTTGATGACAGTTATACAAAAAAATTTGTGCTGTTATTTGTATATAATGATCCTTTTTGCCATAGTTTAGGTTGACTGTCTTAAACTAATGTCTAATAACTGTTCCATCTTTTTAAAATCTTTAAGTAGATCCTGTACATTTTTAACAATTTCAAATTCCTGATTGAAGGACTCTTTTCTAATTTGCTGACAATTCTTCCAGTGGTAAAATCATGTGCATGTTTTCTATAATTTGTTATGCTAAGAGAAAAGAAAACATAAATAATACACATAGAACATGCACAATATCTTTATTTTAAATTGTTGGCCTTACTTTTTTTTTTTAATCCCCTTGTTTGACTTATGTATCTGTTATGTGGTTCAAAATATTTCCAGGTTCTTTAACAAATTTATAATACTTTTTTCCTGTACATTGCAATTATGTCAGTTTCTCACAATATTATGTATACAAAAATTAACATTTTATGTTTGTAATTAATGTTAATCTGATACCTGTGCATTTTGTGAAAATAAAAGTTATCATCCTTATAAATTATAAATGTCCATAATTAATGTCAGTCTGATATCTGTGCATTTTTGTGAAAATAAAAGAGTTAACATCTTGATTAGCTATGAATTGTTTATTAATTTTATTTGTTAATTGTTTGGGATGGCCTTTTTTCATAATATATAAAATTCTTCTTTGTGAATGCTTTAAACTCTATTTAAAAATAGGAAATTGTTTTATACTGGTAGAAAATTTTATATGAAATTTTGTGTTTATTATAACGTTATAAAAGGGATGTTAAATTACATTTATCGTATAAATCGCTAGATATATTAACCAGCTCTTTTTGGTAGACAACTTGTGAAAAAACAATTATTTGTTGTTTATGCAAATGATGGATTAATTATGTACACTACAATTTTCAAATTCTTCAGTGAATTCTTTTACTGTACCTTTTCATTGTATATTCAAACATCAGATAACGTGAATATGATGAAAATTTTGATTTTTACACAGTATTTGAAGTTATTTTTCAGAAAGACTAATATTTAGTCGTGAAATTGAATCTGAATTCAACTTTATGGTTTTAGAAATCTTAAACATTGCCTCTATCCATTCTTAGAGTATTTGCATAATTTTTTTAATAATTTTCAATAAATAAGTATTATTTTTATCAACATTACATTAAATTGAAAAACATTGCTTTATCATACGGTGGAAATGTTGTTAACGTAATTACGTAGAACGTAATTACTATTAAAAACAGCTGGTAACTACTTAATCCTAAAATTTTCGCTTTCTCTCCTTAACCCTCCATCTACGTTGATTAATTATAATTATGTAACTTCGAAAATTATTCTTAATTTACACACAAATATGTGTAATAAATTCCCCATTTCACAAAACTGAGGTAGAATTCACTAAATTCTATTTTGTCTTACATCAGTTAATAAATAATAAAAAATTTAGAATTATCGTCTCTGAAACTCTCACTGTTGATAAATTATATTGCATATCGCTATATTCATGGGAAGTTTTAAGCATGAAATCAGAGTATAAATTTTGTTTTGCTTTTATTATTGATGACTGTGTAATTCTGTAATTGCGTGGCATAATTTAATTTTTTTCTGAATTGCTAGTAAG